>NC_051230.1:2252323-2267323 GCF_015220715.1 Pygocentrus nattereri | reverse complement strand
CTGCATGTTCTCTCAGTTCAGTGTGTTCTCTCAGTCCTGCATGTTCTCTCAGTTCAGTGTGTTCTCTCATTTCAGTGTGTTCTCTCAGTCCTGCATGTTCTCTCAGTTCAGTGTGTTCTCTCAGTCCTGCATGTTCTCTCAGTTCAGTGTGTTCTCTCAGTCCTGCATATTCTCTCAGTTCAGTGTGTTCTCTCAGTCCTGCGTGTTCTCTCAGTTCAGTGTGTTCTCTCAGTCCTGCTGTTCTCTCAGTCCTGCTGTTCTCTCAGTTCAGTGTGTTCTCTCAGTTCAGTGTGTTCTCTGAGTTCAGTGTGTTCTCTCAGTCCTGCGTGTTCTCTCAGTTCAGTGTGTTCTCTCAGTCCTGCATGTTCTCTCATTTCAGTGTGTTCTCTCAGTCCTGCATGTTCTCTCAGTTCAGTGTGTTCTCTCAGTCCTGCTGTTCTCTCAGTCCTGCTGTTCTCTCATTTCAGTGTGTTCTCTCAGTCCTGCATGTTCTCTCAGTTCAGTGTGTTCTCTCAGTCCTGCATGTTCTCTCAGTTCAGTGTGTTCTCTCATTTCAGTGTGTTCTCTCAGTCCTGCGTGTTCTCTCAGTTCAGTGTGTTCTCTCAGTCCTGCATGTTCTCTCAGTTCAGTGTGTTCTCTCAGTCCTGCATGTTCTCTCAGTTCAGTGTGTTCTCTCAGTTCAGTGTGTTCTCTCAGTCCTGCATGTTCTCTCAGTTCAGTGTGTTCTCTCAGACCTGCATGTTCTCTCAGTCCTGCATGTTCTCTCAGTTCAGTGTGTTCTCTCAGCTCAGTGTGTTCTCTCAGTCCTGCATGTTCTCTCAGTCCTGCATGTTCTCTCAGTTCAGTGTGTTCTCTCAGTCCTGCATGTTCTCTCAGTTCAGTGTGTTCTCTCAGTTCAGTGTGTTCTCTCAGTCCTGCATGTTCTCTCAGTTCACTGTGTTCTCTCAGTCCTGCGTGTTCTCTCAGTTCAGTGTGTTCTCTCAGTCCTGCCTGTTCTCTCAGTCCTGCATGTTCTCTCAGTCCTGCATGTTCTCTCAGTTCAGTGTGTTCTCTCAGACCTGCATGTTCTCTCAGTCCTGCTGTTCTCTCAGTCCTGCATGTTCTCTCAGTTCAGTGTGTTCTCTCAGTGCTGCGTGTTCTCTCAGTTCAGTGTGTTCTCTCAGTCAAGCATGTTCTCTCAGTCCTGCATGTTCTCTCAGTCCTGCATGTTCTCTCAGTCCTGCTGTTATCTCAGTTCAGTGTGTTCTCTCAGTCCTGCGTGTTCTCTCAGTTCAGTGTGTTCTCTCAGTTCAGTGTGTTCTCTCAGTCCTGCATGTTCTCTCAGTCCTGCATGTTCTCTCAGTTCAGTGTGTTCTCTCAGTCCTGCATGTTCTCTCAGTCCTGCTGTTATCTCAGTTCAGTGTGTTCTCTCAGTCCTGCGTGTTCTCTCAGTTCAGTGTGTTCTCTCAGTTCAGTGTGTTCTCTCAGTCCTGCATGTTCTCTCAGACCTGTATGTTCTCTCAGTTCAGTGTGTTCTCTCAGTCCTGCGTGTTCTCTCAGTTCAGTGTGTTCTCTCAGTCCTGCATGTTCTCTCATTTCAGTGTGTTCTCTCAGTGCTGCGTGTTCTCTCAGTTCAGTGTGTTCTCTCAGTCCTGCATGTTCTCTCAGTCCTGCATGTTCTCTCAGTTCAGTGTGTTCTCTCAGTCCTGCATGTTCTCTCAGTCCTGCATGTTCTCTCAGTTCAGTGTGTTCTCTCAGTTCAGTGTGTTCTCTCAGTCCTGCATGTTCTCTCAGTTCAGTGTGTTCTCTCAGTCCTGCATGTTCTCTCAGTCCTGCATGTTCTCTCAGTCCTGCATGTTCTCTCAGTTCAGTGTGTTCTCTCAGTTCAGTGTGTTCTCTCAGTCCTGCATGTTCTCTCAGTTCAGTGTGTTCTCTCAGTCCTGCGTGTTCTCTCAGTTCAGTGTGTTCTCTCAGTCCTGCGTGTTCTCTCAGTTCAGTGTGTTCTCTCAGACCTGTATGTTCTCTCAGTTCAGTGTGTTCTCTCAGTCCTGCGTGTTCTCTCAGTTGTGTGTTCTCTCAGTCCTGCATGTTCTCTCATTTCAGTGTGTTCTCTCAGTGCTGCGTGTTCTCTCAGTTCAGTGTGTTCTCTCAGTCCTGCATGTTCTCTCAGTCCTGCATGTTCTCTCAGTTCAGTGTGTTCTCTCAGTTCAGTGTGTTCTCTCAGTCCTGCATGTTCTCTCAGTTCAGTGTGTTCTCTCAGTCCTGCATGTTCTCTCAGTCCTGCATGTTCTCTCAGTTCAGTGTGTTCTCTCAGTCCTGCTTGTTCTCTCAGTTCAGTGTGTTCTCTGAGTTCAGTGTGTTCTCTCAGTCCTGCATGTTCTCTCAGTCCTGCATGTTCTCTCAGTTCAGTGTGTTCTCTCAGTCCTGCTTGTTCTCTCAGTTCAGTGTGTTCTCTGAGTTCAGTGTGTTCTCTCAGTCCTGCGTGTTCTCTCAGTTCAGTGTGTTCTCTCAGTCCTGCATGTTCTCTCAGTTCAGTGTGTTCTCTCAGACCTGCATGTTCTCTCAGTTCAGTGTGTTCACTCAGTCCTGCATGTTCTCTCAGTTCAGTGTGTTCTCTCAGTCCTGCATGTTCTCTCAGTTCAGTGTGTTCTCTCAGTCCTGCATGTTCTCTCAGTCCTGCATGTTCTCTCAGTTCAGTGTGTTCTCTCAGTTCAGTGTGTTCTCTCAGTCCTGCATGTTCTCTCAGTCCTGCATGTTCTCTCAGTTCAGTGTGTTCTCTCAGTCCTGCGTGTTCTCTCAGTTCAGTGTGTTCTCTCAGTCCTGCGTGTTCTCTCAGTTCAGTGTGTTCTCTCAGACCTGCATGTTCTCTCAGTTCAGTGTGTTCTCTCAGTCCTGCATGTTCTCTCAGTCCTGCATGTTCTCTCAGTTCAGTGTGTTCTCTCAGTCCTGCATGTTCTCTCAGTTAGGTGTGTTCTCTCAGTTCAATGTGTTCTCTCAGACCTGCATGTTCTCTCAGTCCTGCTGTTCTCTCAGTTCAGTGTGTTCTCTCAGTCCTGCACGTTCTCTCAGTTCAGTGTGTTCTCTCAGTCCTGCATGTTCTCTCAGTTCAGTGTGTTCTCTCAGTCCTGCGTGTTCTCTCAGTTCAGTGTGTTCTCTCAGTCCTGCATGTTCTCTCAGTTCAGTGTGTTCTCTCAGTCCTGCTGTTCTCTCAGTTCAGTGTGTTCTCTCAGTTCAGTGTGTTCTCTCAGTCCTGCATGTTCTCTCAGTTCAGTGTGTTCTCTCAGTCCTGCATGTTCTCTCAGTCCTGCATGTTCTCTCAGTCCTGCTGTTATCTCAGTTCAGTGTGTTCTCTCAGTCCTGCGTGTTCTCTCAGTTCAGTGTGTTCTCTCAGTCCTGCTGTTCTCTCAGTTCAGTGTGTTCTCTCAGTTCAGTGTGTTCTCTCAGTCCTGCATGTTCTCTCAGTTCAGTGTGTTCTCTCAGACCTGTATGTTCTCTCAGTTCAGTGTGTTCTCTCAGTCCTGCATGTTCTCTCATTTCAGTGTGTTCTCTCAGTGCTGCGTGTTGTCTCAGTTCAGTGTGTTCTCTCAGTCCTGCATGTTCTCTCAGTCCTGCATGTTCTCTCAGTTCAGTGTGTTCTCTCAGTCCTGCGTGTTCTCTCAGTCCTGCATGTTCTCTCAGTCCTGCATGTTCTCTCAGTTCAGTGTGTTCTCTCAGACCTGCGTGTTCTCTCAGTCCTGCTGTTCTCTCAGTCCTGCGTGTTCTCTCAGTTCAGTGTGTTCTCTCAGTGCTGCGTGTTCTCTCAGTTCAGTGTGTTCTCTCAGTCAAGCATGTTCTCTCAGTCCTGCATGTTCTCTCAGTCCTGCATGTTCTCTCAGTTCAGTGTGTTCTCTCAGTCCTGCGTGTTCTCTCAGTCCTGCTGTTATCTCAGTTCAGTGTGTTCTCTCAGTCCTGCGTGTTCTCTCAGTTCAGTGTGTTCTCTCAGTTCAGTGTGTTCTCTCAGTCCTGCATGTTCTCTCAGTCCTGCATGTTCTCTCAGTTCAGTGTGTTCTCTCAGTCCTGCGTGTTCTCTCAGTCCTGCTGTTATCTCAGTTCAGTGTGTTCTCTCAGTCCTGCGTGTTCTCTCAGTTCAGTGTGTTCTCTCAGTTCAGTGTGTTCTCTCAGTCCTGCATGTTCTCTCAGACCTGTATGTTCTCTCAGTTCAGTGTGTTCTCTCAGTCCTGCGTGTTCTCTCAGTTCAGTGTGTTCTCTCAGTCCTGCATGTTCTCTCATTTCAGTGTGTTCTCTCAGTGCTGCGTGTTCTCTCAGTTCAGTGTGTTCTCTCATTCCTGCATGTTCTCTCAGTCCTGCATGTTCTCTCAGTTCAGTGTGTTCTCTCAGTCCTGCATGTTCTCTCAGTCCTGCATGTTCTCTCAGTTCAGTGTGTTCTCTCAGTTCAGTGTGTTCTCTCAGTCCTGCATGTTCTCTCAGTTCAGTGTGTTCTCTCAGTCCTGCATGTTCTCTCAGTCCTGCATGTTCTCTCAGTTCAGTGTGTTCTCTCAGTCCTGCATGTTCTCTCAGTTCAGTGTGTTCTCTCAGTTCAGTGTGTTCTCTCAGTCCTGCATGTTCTCTCAGTTCAGTGTGTTCTCTCAGTCCTGCGTGTTCTCTCAGTTCAGTGTGTTCTCTCAGTGCTGCGTGTTCTCTCAGTTCAGTGTGTTCTCTCAGACCTGTATGTTCTCTCAGTTCAGTGTGTTCTCTCAGTCCTGCGTGTTCTCTCAGTTGTGTGTTCTCTCAGTCCTGCATGTTCTCTCATTTCAGTGTGTTCTCTCAGTGCTGCGTGTTCTCTCAGTTCAGTGTGTTCTCTCAGTCCTGCATGTTCTCTCAGTCCTGCATGTTCTCTCAGTTCAGTGTGTTCTCTCAGTTCAGTGTGTTCTCTCAGTCCTGCATGTTCTCTCAGTTCAGTGTGTTCTCTCAGTCCTGCATGTTCTCTCAGTCCTGCATGTTCTCTCAGTTCAGTGTGTTCTCTCAGTCCTGCTTGTTCTCTCAGTTCAGTGTGTTCTCTGAGTTCAGTGTGTTCTCTCAGTCCTGCATGTTCTCTCAGTCCTGCATGTTCTCTCAGTTCAGTGTGTTCTCTCAGTCCTGCTTGTTCTCTCAGTTCAGTGTGTTCTCTGAGTTCAGTGTGTTCTCTCAGTCCTGCGTGTTCTCTCAGTTCAGTGTGTTCTCTCAGTCCTGCATGTTCTCTCAGTTCAGTGTGTTCTCTCAGACCTGCATGTTCTCTCAGTTCAGTGTGTTCTCTCAGTCCTGCATGTTCTCTCAGTTCAGTGTGTTCTCTCAGTCCTGCATGTTCTCTCAGTTCAGTGTGTTCTCTCAGTCCTGCATGTTCTCTCAGTCCTGCATGTTCTCTCAGTTCAGTGTGTTCTCTCAGTTCAGTGTGTTCTCTCAGTCCTGCATGTTCTCTCAGTCCTGCATGTTCTCTCAGTTCAGTGTGTTCTCTCAGTCCTGCGTGTTCTCTCAGTTCAGTGTGTTCTCTCAGTCCTGCGTGTTCTCTCAGTTCAGTGTGTTCTCTCAGTCCTGCATGTTCTCTCAGTTCAGTGTGTTCTCTCAGTCCTGCATGTTCTCTCAGTCCTGCATGTTCTCTCAGTTCAGTGTGTTCTCTCAGTCCTGCATGTTCTCTCAGTTAGGTGTGTTCTCTCAGTTCAATGTGTTCTCTCAGACCTGCATGTTCTCTCAGTCCTGCTGTTCTCTCAGTTCAGTGTGTTCTCTCAGTCCTGCACGTTCTCTCAGTTCAGTGTGTTCTCTCAGTCCTGCATGTTCTCTCAGTTCAGTGTGTTCTCTCAGTCCTGCGTGTTCTCTCAGTTCAGTGTGTTCTCTCAGTCCTGCATGTTCTCTCAGTTCAGTGTGTTCTCTCAGTCCTGCTGTTCTCTCAGTTCAGTGTGTTCTCTCAGTTCAGTGTGTTCTCTCAGTCCTGCATGTTCTCTCAGTTCAGTGTGTTCTCTCAGTCCTGCATGTTCTCTCAGTCCTGCATGTTCTCTCAGTCCTGCTGTTATCTCAGTTCAGTGTGTTCTCTCAGTCCTGCGTGTTCTCTCAGTTCAGTGTGTTCTCTCAGTCCTGCTGTTCTCTCAGTTCAGTGTGTTCTCTCAGTTCAGTGTGTTCTCTCAGTCCTGCATGTTCTCTCAGTTCAGTGTGTTCTCTCAGACCTGTATGTTCTCTCAGTTCAGTGTGTTCTCTCAGTCCTGCATGTTCTCTCATTTCAGTGTGTTCTCTCAGTGCTGCGTGTTGTCTCAGTTCAGTGTGTTCTCTCAGTCCTGCATGTTCTCTCAGTTCAGTGTGTTCTCTCAGTCCTGCGTGTTCTCTCAGTCCTGCATGTTCTCTCAGTTCAGTGTGTTCTCTCAGTCCTGCGTGTTCTCTCAGTCCTGCATGTTCTCTCAGTTCAGTGTGTTCTCTCAGTCCTGCGTGTTCTCTCAGTTCAGTGTGTACTCTCAGTCCTGCGTGTTCTCTCAGTTCAGTGTGTTCTCTCAGTCCTGCGTGTTCTCTCAGTTCAGTGTGTTCTCTCAGTCCTGCTGTTATCTCAGTTCAGTGTGTTCTCACAGTTCAGTGTGTTCTCTCAGTCCTGCGTGTTCTCTCAGTTCAGTGTGTTCTCTCAGTCCTGCTGTTATCTCAGTTCAGTGTGTTCTCTCAGTTCAGTGTGTTCTCTCAGTCCTGCATGTTGTCTCAGTTCAGTGTGTTCTCTCAGTTCAATGTTCTCTCCATCTTGCGTGTTCTCTCCGTCCTGCATGGTCTCTCAGTCCTGCTGTTCTCTCAGTCCTGCGTGTTCTCTCAGTTCAGTGTGTTCTCTCAGTCCTGCATGTTCTCTCAGTTCAGTGTGTTCTCTCAGTCCTGCATGTTCTCTCAGTCCTGCTGTTCTCTCAGTCCTGCATGTTCTCACAGTCCTGCGTGTTCTCTCAGTCCTGCGTGTTCTCTCAGTCCTGCTGTTCTCTCAGTCCTGCGTGTTCTCTCAGTTCTGCGCGTTCTCTCAGTCCTGCGTGTTCTCTCAGTCCTGCGTGTTCTCTCAGTCCTGCTGTTCTCTCAGTCCTGCGTGTTCTCACAGTTCAGTGTGTTCTCTCAGTCCTGCATGTTGTCTCAGTTCAGTGTGTTCTATCAGTTCAATGTTCTCTCCGTGTTGCGTGTTCTCTCCATCTTGCGTGTTCTCTCCGTCCTGCTGTTCTCTCAGTCCTGCTGTTCTCTCAGTCCTGCGCGTTCTCTCAGTCCTGCGTGTTCTCTCAGTCCTGCATGTTCTCTCAGTTCAGTGTGTTCTCTCAGTCCTGCGTGTTCTCTCAGTCCTGCTGTTATCTCAGTCCTGTGTGTTCTCTCAGACCTGCATGTTCTCTCAGTCCTGCATGTTCTCTCAGTTCAGTGTGTTCTCTCAGCTCAGTGTGTTCTCTCAGTCCTGCATGTTCTCTCAGTCCTGCATGTTCTCTCAGTTCAGTGTGTTCTCTCAGTCCTGCATGTTCTCTCAGTTCAGTGTGTTCTCTCAGTTCAGTGTGTTCTCTCAGTCCTGCATGTTCTCTCAGTTCACTGTGTTTTCTCAGTCCTGCGTGTTCTCTCAGTTCAGTGTGTTCTCTCAGTCCTGCCTGTTCTCTCAGTCCTGCATGTTCTCTCAGTCCTGCATGTTCTCTCAGTTCAGTGTGTTCTCTCAGTCCTGCGTGTTCTCTCAGTCCTGCTGTTCTCTCAGTCCTGCGTGTTCTCACAGTTCAGTGTGTTCTCTCAGTCCTGCATGTTGTCTCAGTTCAGTGTGTTCTATCAGTTCAATGTTCTCTCCGTGTTGCGTGTTCTCTCCATCTTGCGTGTTCTCTCCGTCCTGCTGTTCTCTCAGTCCTGCTGTTCTCTCAGTCCTGCGCGTTCTCTCAGTCCTGCGTGTTCTCTCAGTCCTGCGTGTTCTCTCAGTTCAGTGTGTTCTCTCAGTCCTGCGTGTTCTCTCAGTCCTGCTGTTATCTCAGTCCTGTGTGTTCTCTCAGACCTGCATGTTCTCTCAGTCCTGCATGTTCTCTCAGTTCAGTGTGTTCTCTCAGCTCAGTGTGTTCTCTCAGTCCTGCATGTTCTCTCAGTCCTGCATGTTCCCTCAGTTCAGTGTGTTCTCTCAGTCCTGCATGTTCTCTCAGTTCAGTGTGTTCTCTCAGTTCAGTGTGTTCTCTCAGTCCTGCATGTTCTCTCAGTTCACTGTGTTTTCTCAGTCCTGCGTGTTCTCTCAGTTCAGTGTGTTCTCTCAGTCCTGCCTGTTCTCTCAGTCCTGCATGTTCTCTCAGTCCTGCATGTTCTCTCAGTTCAGTGTGTTCTCTCAGACCTGCATGTTCTCTCAGTCCTGCTGTTCTCTCAGTCCTGCATGTTCTCTCAGTTCAGTGTGTTCTCTCAGTGCTGCGTGTTCTCTCAGTTCAGTGTGTTCTCTCAGTCAAGCATGTTCTCTCAGTCCTGCATGTTCTCTCAGTCCTGCATGTTCTCTCAGTTCAGTGTGTTCTCTCAGTCCTGCGTGTTCTCTCAGTCCTGCTGTTATCTCAGTTCAGTGTGTTCTCTCAGTCCTGCGTGTTCTCTCAGTTCAGTGTGTTCTCTCAGTTCAGTGTGTTCTCTCAGTCCTGCATGTTCTCTCAGTCCTGCGTGTTCTCTCAGTTCAGTGTGTTCTCTCAGTCCTGCGTGTTCTCTCAGTCCTGCTGTTATCTCAGACCTGTATGTTCTCTCAGTTCAGTGTGTTCTCTCAGTCCTGCGTGTTCTCTCAGTTCAGTGTGTTCTCTCAGTCCTGCATGTTCTCTCAGTTCAGTGTGTTCTCTCAGTCCTGCTGTTCTCTCAGTTCAGTGTGTTCTCTCAGTCCTGCTGTTCTCTCAGTTCAGTGTGTTCTCTCAGTTCAGTGTGTTCTCTCAGACCTGTATGTTCTCTCAGTTCAGTGTGTTCTCTCAGTCCTGCATGTTCTCTCATTTCAGTGTGTTCTCTCAGTGCTGCGTGTTGTCTCAGTTCAGTGTCTTCTCTCAGTCCTGCATGTTCTCTCAGTCCTGCATGTTCTCTCAGTTCAGTGTGTTCTCTCAGTCCTGCGTGTTCTCTCAGTCCTGCATGTTCTCTCAGTTCAGTGTGTTCTCTCAGTCCTGCGTGTTCTCTCAGTTCAGTGTGTACTCTCAGTCCTGCTGTTATCTCAGTTCAGTGTGTTCTCTCAGTCCTGCGTGTTCTCTCAGTTCAGTGTGGTCTCTCAGTCCTGCGTGTTCTCTCAGTTCAGTGTGTTCTCTCAGTCCTGCGTGTTCTCTCAGTTCAGTGTGTTCTCTCAGTCCTGCTGTTATCTCAGTTCAGTGTTTTCTCTCAGTTCAGTGTGTTCTCTCAGTCCTGCGTGTTCTCACAGTTCAGTGTGTTCTCTCAGTCCTGCATGTTGTCTCAGTTCAGTGTGTTCTCTCAGTTCAATGTTCTCTCCATTTAGCGTGTTCTCTCCTTCCTGCATGGTCTCTCAGTCCTTCTGTTCTCTCAGTCCTGCGTGTTCTCTCAGTTCAGTGTGTTCTCTCAGTCCTGCATGTTCTCTCAGTTCAGTGTGTTCTCTCAGTCCTGCATGTTCTCTCAGTCCTGCTGTTCTCTCAGTCCTGCATGTTCTCACAGTCCTGCGTGTTCTCTCAGTCCTGCGTGTTCTCTCCATCTTGCGTGTTCTCTCAGTCCTGCGTGTTCCCTCAGTCCTGCGTGTTCTCTCAGTCCTGCGTGTTCTCTCAGTTCAGTGTGTTCTCTCAGTCCTGCTGTTCTCTCAGTCCTGCGTGTTCTCACAGTTCAGTGTGTTCTCTCAGTCCTGCATGTTGTCTCAGTTCAGTGTGTTCTATCAGTTCAATGTTCTCTCCGTGTTGCGTGTTCTCTCCATCTTGCGTGTTCTCTCCGTCCTGCTGTTCTCTCAGTCCTGCTGTTCTCTCAGTCCTGCGCGTTCTCTCAGTCCTGCGTGTTCTCTCAGTCCTGCTGTTCTCTCAGTCCTGCGCGTTCTCTCAGTCCTGCGTGTTCTCTCAGTCCTGTGTGTTCTCTCAGTCCTGCGTGTTCTCTCAGTTCAGTGTGTTCTCTCAGTCCTGCATGTTCTCTCAGTCCTGGTGTTCTCTCAGTTCAGTGTGTTCTCTCAGTCCTGCATGTTCTCTCAGTCCTGGTGTTCTCTCAGTTCAGTGTGTTCTCTCAGTCCTGCGTGTTCTCTCAGTCCTGCTGTTATCTCAGTCCTGTGTGTTCTCTCAGTCCTGCGTGTTCTCTCAGTTCAGTGTGTTCTCTCAGTCCTGCATGTTCTCTCAGTCCTGGTGTTCTCTCAGTTCAGTGTGTTCTCTCAGTCCTGCGTGTTCTCTCAGTCCTGCTGTTCTCTCAGTTCAGTGTGTTCTCTCAGTTCAGTGTGTTCTCTCAGTCCTGCATGTTCTCTCAGTTCAGTGTGTTCTCTCAGCTCAGTGTGTTCTCTCAGTCCTGCATGTTCTCTCAGTCCTGCATGTTCTCTCAGTTCAGTGTGTTCTCTCAGTTCAGTGTGTTCTCTCAGTCCTGCATGTTCTCTCAGTTCACTGTGTTCTCTCAGTCCTGCGTGTTCTCTCAGTTCAGTGTGTTCTCTCAGTCCTGCCTGTTCTCTCAGTCCTGCATGTTCTCTCAGTCCTGCATGTTCTCTCAGTTCAGTGTGTTCTCTCAGACCTGCATGTTCTCTCAGTCCTGCTGTTCTCTCAGTCCTGCATGTTCTCTCAGTTCAGTGTGTTCTCTCAGTGCTGCGTGTTCTCTCAGTTCAGTGTGTTCTCTCAGTCAAGCATGTTCTCTCAGTCCTGCATGTTCTCTCTGTCCTGCATGTTCTCTCAGTTCAGTGTGTTCTCTCAGTCCTGCGTGTTCTCTCAGTCCTGCTGTTATCTCAGTTCAGTGTGTTCTCTCAGTCCTGCATGTTCTCTCCATCTTGCGTGTTCTCTCAGTCCTGCGTGTTCCCTCAGTCCTGCGTGTTCTCTCCATCTTGCGTGTTCTCTCAGTCCTGCGTGTTCCCTCAGTCCTGCGTGTTCTCTCAGTCCTGCGTGTTCTCTCAGTTCAGTGTGTTCTCTCAGTCCTGCTGTTCTCTCAGTCCTGCGTGTTCTCACAGTTCAGTGTGTTCTCTCAGTCCTGCATGTTGTCTCAGTTCAGTGTGTTCTATCAGTTCAATGTTCTCTCCGTGTTGCGTGTTCTCTCCATCTTGCGTGTTCTCTCCGTCCTGCTGTTCTCTCAGTCCTGCTGTTCTCTCAGTCCTGCGCGTTCTCTCAGTCCTGCGTGTTCTCTCAGTCCTGCTGTTCTCTCAGTCCTGCGCGTTCTCTCAGTCCTGCGTGTTCTCTCAGTCCTGTGTGTTCTCTCAGTCCTGCGTGTTCTCTCAGTTCAGTGTGTTCTCTCAGTCCTGCATGTTCTCTCAGTCCTGGTGTTCTCTCAGTTCAGTGTGTTCTCTCAGTCCTGCATGTTCTCTCAGTCCTGGTGTTCTCTCAGTTCAGTGTGTTCTCTCAGTCCTGCGTGTTCTCTCAGTCCTGCTGTTATCTCAGTCCTGTGTGTTCTCTCAGTCCTGCGTGTTCTCTCAGTTCAGTGTGTTCTCTCAGTCCTGCATGTTCTCTCAGTCCTGGTGTTCTCTCAGTTCAGTGTGTTCTCTCAGTCCTGCGTGTTCTCTCAGTCCTGCTGTTCTCTCAGTTCAGTGTGTTCTCTCAGTCCTGCATGTTCTCTCAGTTCAGTGTGTTCTCTCAGCTCAGTGTGTTCTCTCAGTCCTGCATGTTCTCTCAGTCCTGCATGTTCTCTCAGTTCAGTGTGTTCTCTCAGTTCAGTGTGTTCTCTCAGTCCTGCATGTTCTCTCAGTTCACTGTGTTCTCTCAGTCCTGCGTGTTCTCTCAGTTCAGTGTGTTCTCTCAGTCCTGCCTGTTCTCTCAGTCCTGCATGTTCTCTCAGTCCTGCATGTTCTCTCAGTTCAGTGTGTTCTCTCAGACCTGCATGTTCTCTCAGTCCTGCTGTTCTCTCAGTCCTGCATGTTCTCTCAGTTCAGTGTGTTCTCTCAGTGCTGCGTGTTCTCTCAGTTCAGTGTGTTCTCTCAGTCAAGCATGTTCTCTCAGTCCTGCATGTTCTCTCTGTCCTGCATGTTCTCTCAGTTCAGTGTGTTCTCTCAGTCCTGCGTGTTCTCTCAGTCCTGCTGTTATCTCAGTTCAGTGTGTTCTCTCAGTCCTGCATGTTCTCTCAGTTCAGTGTGTTCTCTCAGTTCAGTGTGTTCTCTCAGTCCTGCATGTTCTCTCAGTCCTGCATGTTCTCTCAGTTCAGTGTGTTCTCTCAGTCCTGCATGTTCTCTCAGTTCAGTGTGTTCTCTCAGTCCTGCGTGTTCTCTCAGTCCTGCTGTTATCTCAGTTCAGTGTGTTCTCTCAGTCCTGCGTGTTCTCTCAGTTCAGTGTGTTCTCTCAGTTCAGTGTGTTCTCTCAGTCCTGCGTGTTCTCTCAGACCTGTATGTTCTCTCAGTTCAGTGTGTTCTCTCAGTCCTGCGTGTTCTCTCAGTTCAGTGTGTTCTCTCAGTCCTGCATGTTCTCTGATTTCAGTGTGTTCTCTCAGTGCTGCGTGTTCTCTCAGTTCAGTGTGTTCTCTCAGTCCTGCATGTTCTCTCAGTCCTGCATGTTCTCTCAGTTCAGTGTGTTCTCTCAGTTCAGTGTGTTCTCTCAGTCCTGCATGTTCTCTCAGTTCAGTGTGTTCTCTCAGTCCTGCATGTTCTCTCAGTTCAGTGTGTTCTCTCAGACCTGCATGTTCTCTCAGTTCAGTGTGTTCTCTCAGTCCTGCATGTTCTCTCAGTTCAGTGTGTTCTCTCAGACCTGCATGTTCTCTCAGTCCTGCTGTTCTCTCAGTTCAGTGTGTTCTCTCAGTGCTGCGTGTTCTCTCAGTTCAGTGTGTTCTCTCAGACCTGTATGTTCTCTCAGTTCAGTGTGTTCTCTCAGTCCTGCGTGTTCTCTCAGTTGTGTGTTCTCTCAGTCCTGCATGTTCTCTCATTTCAGTGTGTTCTCTCAGTGCTGCGTGTTCTCTCAGTTCAGTGTGTTCTCTCAGTCCTGCATGTTCTCTCAGTTCAGTGTGTTCTCTCAGTTCAGTGTGTTCTCTCAGTCCTGCATGTTCTCTCAGTCCTGCATGTTCTCTCAGTTCAGTGTGTTCTCTCAATCCTGCATGTTCTCTCAGTTCAGTGTGTTCTCTGAGTTCAGTGTGTTCTCTCAGTCCTGCGTGTTCTCTCAGTTCAGTGTGTTCTCTCAGTCCTGCATGTTCTCTCAGTTCAGTGTGTTCTCTCAGACCTGCATGTTCTCTCAGTTCAGTGTGTTCTCTCAGTCCTGCATGTTCTCTCAGTTCAGTGTGTTCTCTCAGTCCTGCATGTTCTCTCAGTCCTGCATGTTCTCTCAGTTCAGTGTGTTCTCTCAGTCCTGCATGTTCTCTCAGTTCAGTGTGTTCTCTGAGTTCAGTGTGTTCTCTCAGTCCTGCGTGTTCTCTCAGTTCAGTGTGTTCTCTCAGTCCTGCGTGTTCTCTCAGTTCAGTGTGTTCTCTCAGACCTGCATGTTCTCTCAGTTCAGTGTGTTCTCTCAGTCCTGCATGTTCTCTCAGTCCTGCATGTTCTCTCAGTTCAGTGTGTTCTCTCAGTCCTGCATGTTCTCTCAGTCCTGCGTGTTCTCTCAGTTCAGTGTGTTCTCTCAGTCCTGCATGTTCTCTCAGTCCTGCATGTTCTCTCAGTTCAGTGTGTTCTCTCAGTCCTGCGTGTTCTCTCAGTCCTGCATGTTCTCTCAGTTCAGTGTGTTCTCTCAGTCCTGCGTGTTCTCTCAGTTCAGTGTGTACTCTCAGTCCTGCTGTTATCTCAGTTCAGTGTGTTCTCTCAGTCCTGCGTGTTCTCTCAGTTCAGTGTGTTCTCTCAGTCCTGCGTGTTCTCTCAGTTCAGTGTGTTCTCTCAGTCCTGCTGTTATCTCAGTTCAGTGTGTTCTCTCAGTTCAGTGTGTTCTCTCAGTCCTGCGTGTTCTCACAGTTCAGTGTGTTCTCTCAGTCCTGCATGTTGTCTCAGTTCAGTGTGTTCTCTCAGTTCAATGTTCTCTCCATCTTGCGTGTTCTCTCCGTCCTGCATGGTCTCTCAGTCCTGCTGTTCTCTCAGTCCTGCGTGTTCTCTCAGTTCAGTGTGTTCTCTCAGTCCTGCATGTTCTCTCAGTTCAGTGTGTTCTCTCAGTCCTGCATGTTCTCTCAGTCCTGCTGTTCTCTCAGTCCTGCGTGTTCTCTCAGTCCTGCGTGTTCCCTCAGTCCTGCGTGTTCCCTCAGTCCTGCGTGTTCCCTCAGTCCTGCGTGTTCCCTCAGTTCAGTGTGTTCTCTCAGTCCTGCTGTTCTCTCAGTCCTGCGTGTTCTCACAGTTCAGTGTGTTCTCTCAGTCCTGCATGTTGTCTCAGTTCAGTGTGTTCTATCAGTTCAATGTTCTCTCTGTGTTGCGTGTTCTCTCCATCTTGCGTGTTCTCTCCGTCCTGCTGTTCTCTCAGTCCTGCTGTTCTCTCAGTCCTGCGCGTTCTCTCAGTCCTGCGTGTTCTCTCAGTCCTGCGTGTTCTCTCAGTTCAGTGTGTTCTCTCAGTCCTGCGTGTTCTCTCAGTCCTGCTATTATCTCAGTCCTGTGTGTTCTCTCAGTCCTGCGTGTTCTCTCAGTTCAGTGTGTTCTCTCAGTCCTGCATGTTCTCTCAGTCCTGGTGTTCTCTCAGTTCAGTGTGTTCTCTCAGTCCTGCATGTTCTCTCAGTCCTGGTGTTCTCTCAGTTCAGTGTGTTCTCTCAGTCCTGCGTGTTCTCTCAGTCCTGCTGTTATCTCAGTCCTGTGTGTTCTCTCAGTCCTGCGTGTTCTCTCAGTTCAGTGTGTTCTCTCAGTCCTGCATGTTCTCTCAGTCCTGGTGTTCTCTCAGTTCAGTGTGTTCTCTCAGTCCTGCGTGTTCTCTCAGTCCTGCGTGTTCTCTCAGTCCTGCTGTTATCTCAGTCCTGGTGTTCTCTCAGTCCTGCTGTTCTCTCAGTTCAGTGTGTTCTCTCAGTTCACTGTGTTCTCTCAGTCCTGCTGTTCTCTCAGTCCTGCATGTTCTCTCAGTC
>NC_051230.1:2214823-2247323 GCF_015220715.1 Pygocentrus nattereri | reverse complement strand
TCTTTCGTTCTTTCTTTCTTTCTTTCTCAGTTTTTTCCTTTCTTTCTTTCTTTCTTTCTTGCTCTGTTTTCCTTTCTTTCTTTCTTGCTGTTTTTCCTTTCTTTCTTTCTTTCTTTCTTTCTTTCTTATTCCATCATGTTTCCCTCTCTCTCATTCTGTTCATTTTCTGCTCTCCTTCTCCTTCTATCTTATCACAAGGTCCTACATGACTCACATCCGGAGTTATGAGCCTATGAAGAGGGGCTGAGATACACGTCATCTGCCTCTCACCGTGTGGAGCTGGTGGACATAAAAACCTGGTCCCATCTGTGAAACATGGTGGTGGTAGTATCAAGGTTTGGGCCTGTTTTGCTGTGTCTGGGCCAGAGCGGCCTGCCGTCACCGAGGGAACAGCGAACTCTGAACTATACCAGCAAATTCTAAAGGAAAACTTCAGGACATCTGTCCGTGAGCTGGAACTCAACAGAACGTGGGTCGTGCAGCAAAGACAACGACCCTCAGCACACAAGACGTTCTACCAAAGAAAGATTAGAGAAGAATGAAGCTAATGGCCGAGTCAAAGTCCTGACCTTAACCCTTCAGACATGCAGAAGGACCTGAAGCAGCAGTTCATGGTAGGAAACCCGTTTTTGTGTCCGTCTACAGTCTGTGTGAAACTGACCGACGGACACTCAGGGAATCACTAAGGACTGACCGTCACGCCGGAAACCCTTCATTCTTCACTCAGTCCACATCGGAGACTCGTGTGAAGCGGCGTCAGAGAGTTTCCAGCTGCTGAAGCTGCTGCAGCGGGTTTGGAAAGTGGTGATGAAGATAACGGAGCGTTTTGATATGAAACACATGAGGATCAGGTTCTATGAAGAACCTTTAACCCCTTAAATGTCCAGAGTTTTGTCACACACTTCTATAACCTAAGAATACACATTTAAAATGTTTACGTTCTTCAAGGGTTCTTTAGCAAAGGAAAGTTCTATATAAAATACTTAAAGAAACATTTGCGTGATTAAATCTCATGGTGAAATGGTTCTTCAGATTGATGGAGAACATGCTGTAGATCGCTTTTGAAAAGGGTTCTATATAGCACCTCAAAGGGTTCTGCTATTGTATCAAGCTTGTACCAAAAGAAGAACCCTTTTTTGGAGCCTTTCTGGAACCATATACAACACATTCTCCATCAATCTGAAGAACCATTTCACCATGCAGAGATTTAACCATGCAAACGATTCTTAAAGTGTTCACAGTTCTATGTAGAACCATTGAAGAACCAAAGATTGCTGATTGTAGCAGTTTGCATCAACGTCCCAGTAGTTACTGGAAAAGAAGCGTTAGTATGTAAGAAGCCTGGGATTTTAAGGGGTTAAAAAGGAGTTTGAGAAGAGATGGACGGATGAAAATGACCTCAGAGGCCAGAGGGTCAATCCCGGTTCCGTCCCAGAGTGTGTGCGTGATCTCCGTCTCACAGACGTTCAGGACGTTCTTCGTTCGGGAAACGTCAAACAGTGCGGAATATTCAGAAAACTGCTTTACATTCTCACTGCACACACACACTTCATCAAAACAGCTGTACACCCCTTAACCTCTCACTCTACCCCTCTCTCTCTCTCTCTCTCTCTCTCTCTCTCTCTCTCTCTCTCACACTCTCTCTTTCTCTCTCCTTCTCTCTCCCTTTCTCTTTCACTCTCTCTCCCCCTCTCTCTCCATCACTCCGTCTCTTTCTCTCACTCTCTCTCTCTTTCTCTCTCCCTCTCCCCCTCTCTCTCCATCACTCCGTCTCTTTCTCTCACTCTCTCTCTCTTTCTCTCTCCCTCTCTCCCTCTCTCTCCCCCTCTCTCTCCATCACTCTGTCTCTTTCTCTCACTCTCTCTCTCTTTCTCTCTCCCTCTCTCCCTCTCTCTCTGTCTCTCTCTCCATCACTCCGTCTCTTTCTCTCACTCTCTCTCTTTCTCTCTCCCTTTCTCTTTCTCTTACCCTCTCTCTCTGTCTCTCTATCTCTCTCTCTCGCGGTCTCTCTGTTTCTCTCTCTCGATCTCTCTGTCTCTGACACTCTGAACACAGGCCTGGTTCTGAAATCTAGCCTCGTGCTTGCTGAATTGTGCTGAATACATTACAATCTCATTAACGCTGCTGTAGAGAGTTCTGGGAGCGCCATAGCATGTTAGCATGCTAACAGACATGACACTAGCGCACACACACACACCCACACGCACACACACACACACACACACGCCTGCCTGTGAACAAACTGTTACACATGACAGGACCTTTGATGGAAAAACAACTCATTAGCCTGGAAACCTGCTGTCATAAATACAATCAATAGCAGCTCTATAATTAATCAGTCTATACTCTAATTAAGGAGAGGAAAATCACGGTCAATTAACCAATTACCTGAACTAAAATACCGCGCGGACCCCGCATCGTAACCGCAGCGTGTCTAATCCACTCCGTCAACGAGTCGGCCGTTCAGTTTTACCCACAGCAGCGCCGTAAACGTGATAGTGTGACTAACCCGTCCATAAGTAAGTGGACAGTGATTGAGATTGTGCTCATTGGATTAATATTACGCAGAACGTCCACGATGTTCCACGTTAATAGACGGGTTTCCTGTTGTTCCGTACCTTCTCTGACCAAGACACACTTCCCCATGGACCCTGAACTTTGAGTTTCCCATTACGGAAAGTTCCTGGAAAATGTGGCTGGTTCATCATAATGATGGAGAATGCGTTGTATACGGTTCTAAATAGCACCACAAAGCGTTCTCCTACAGTACTATTATACACTCTTAAAACGAGGGTTCTTCAAGGGTTCTATATAGAACCATGAACACTGAAAAAATGTTTGTTGAATGGTTCTTTAGCAAAGGCAGTGGTACTATTCAGAACCATGAGTTCTATCTAGAACGATTTGCTTGCTTAAATGGTTCTCTGCATGGGGAAATGGTTCTTCATATTGAGGGAGAATGTGTTGTATATGATTTTAAATAGCACCACAAAGCGTTCTCCTGCAGTACTATTATACACTCTTAAAAAGATGGTTCTTCAAGGGTTCTATATAGAACCATGAACATTCAAAAACTCTTTGCATGATTAAAGAGTTCTTTGCATCCTGAAAGTGTTCTTCAGATTGACCAGAACATGCTTTGTAAATAGAACCTTTTTGAAAAGGGCTCTATATAGAACCAATGTCAAGCTTGTAACAGTAGAAGAACTCTTTTTGATGATAGAGCCCTTTTCCAAAAGGTTCTACATAGAACCATATACAACACATCATCTGTTAATCTGAAGAACCATTTCACCATGCAAAGAAAAACTGTAAATTGTATAATATTATACACTCTTTAAAAAAGAGGGTTCTTCAAGGGCTCTTTAGAAAAGACAGTGGTTCTGTACAGAACCTTGAACACTCAAAGAACACTTTGCACGATTAAAAGGTTCTTTGCATCATGAAGTGGTTCTTCAGATGGAGAAGTGGTTCTTCTGTGGAGAATAAGTTGTACGTTGGTTTTATATAGAACCTAACAGAAAATGGTTCTATGTAGCACCCAAAAGGGTTCTTCTATTGTTAGAATGTCAAGCGTGTAATTATAGAAGAACCCTTTTGAGACTATGTACAGCACATTTATGCACATTTTCCATCAGTCAAAAGAACCATGTCACGACGCAAAGAACCGTTTAATCATGCAAAGGGTTCTTTGAGTGTTTGTGGTTCTACTAAAGAACCCTGGAGGAACCATCCATTTTAAGATTGTAATGTAATAGGACAATTTAAAGTCACACGTTAAGTAATCGCAAATAAAAATGAACATAATTATGTTGCATAACTAATAACACTTCGCAATAATAGAAATATTGCTGTAATAATCATTAATAAAACTAATTAAATGATAATGACATGTAAATTTAGCAAAAATTATTATGATAGAACTGTGTCATAATATGGTAATTTTCATATAAACCCTAACAGCTTTTTTGTTGTTTTGATGTGTTTTAATAGAAAATCATGGTAAAAGATATATTGACAGCACTAATATGCTAATGAGAGCTAATATTCTAATTAATTTGCATTAGATTTACATTTAATCACTAGCTGTTTAGGACGACATTTAAACTGAAACTTTTAATGCGGCGAGAGTTATATTACATTATAACATGGCAAATAAAAGTCCTGATTTTAATTCACATCACTTTTGCTTTCTTACATTTCCATAAAAATTTGCATCTGATTTAATTTGTTTTTCAAATGTTTTTTATTGTGTACGACAAACACTTTTAATATGATGTCAAATAGTGTAAAAATGATACGTTGGCACCAAAAAAAAGATTTAGAAATTTTAATATGTGAGTTTTAATCTGCTGCATAGGTGGTGGGTCATTCTCAGCACTGCACTAACACTGACGTGGTGGTGGTGTGGTAGTGTGTGTTGCGCTGGTATGAGTGGATCAGACACAGCAGTGCTGCTGGAGATTTTAAACACTGTGTCCACTCACTGTCCACTCTATTAGACACTCCCACCTTGTCGGTCCACCTTGTAGATGTAAAGTCAGAGACGACAGCTCATCTGCTGCTGCACAGTTTGTGTTGGTCATCCTCTAGTCCTTCATCAGTGGTCACAGGACGCTGCCCACAGGACGCTGTTGGCTGGATATGTTTGGTTGGTGGACTAGTCTCAGTCCAGCAGCAACACTGAGGTGCTTAAAAACTCCAGCAGCACTGCTGTGTCTGATCCACTCAGACCAGCACAACACACACTAACACACCACCACCACATCGGTGCTGAGAATGACCCACCACCCAAACAGTACCTGCTCTGTGAGGGTCCGTGGGGGTCCTGAGTCCATAACTGTAGAAGTGCAGCTATACAGTCAGTGGAGCTGATATTTTTTATTTATCTTTTATTAATAAAGTCATTTTGAAGATTAAGAAGGGCGCTGATAGGCTAATCAGAGCTTTTATCCCAACGGCACGAGAACCTTTACCCTCCAATCCGCTGGCTTTTAATGCATGATGCCGAACTGAAATCTGACCCGGAGCCTCCGGCCCTTTGGACGCCGCAGCACCTCCTACACCCAGATCAATTAAGCCCTTTAAAACGCTGTTGTTTAACCGCACCTCTCCTCAGGAGATGCAATTTACCGCTGGGCGTAAATCAGAGGCGACGAGTGCGGCCAATTCAGAGCGTTTGATGTCGATTTGGCCCTGACCCCGGCCCGTCTGTAATGGCTGATGTGTGGGGAGTATATTAGCCGTAACGGAGCGCGCAGTCATAACTCGCCACTCTAACCATGCCCAGAGCGCATTTCCATATTGTGGCTGTCCGACAACGTTTGTTTACTGCCCTCTTCCAATGAAATAATAGCACGGCGGCGCATCAATCTCCGCGCTAACGGCGCTTTAAACATCCTGCAGGAGTTTTTCAGCTGCGCGGCGGCTTGGAGAGCCACCGGCCCAGCTCTAAAAATACGCAACTACAGTAAATCAACCTTACACTAATCTCCCAGCAGCCATACGGAGCCATTATAGAGGGAACAAAAATAGGGCCCTAGATTACCATCAGTAATCTGTCCTCCATTACGCGGCATCTTTGAGAGCGGCAGCGGTGCCACGTGCTGTCGCTGAGTGGCTCGAGTGGTTAGAAGGGCCGAGGGAAAAGGCTAAATGCAATTAAAGCGATTGTTGGGCAAAACGTTCAAATTTGCCCCATTTTCCCCTTTGCAGTCAATCCGTAGAGCCACGTTTGATGTCTGAAGTTTGCCGTGGCCTTCTCGTCCATCATCAGTGTCTGACCTCACAAATATGCTTCTGGAAGAACGGTCAAACACTCCTAACCCTTGTGGAAAGCCGTCCCAGAAGAGCTGAAGCTGTTATAGCTGCAAAGGGTGGGCCGACATCATATTAAACCCTATGGATTAAGAACGGGACGTCACTCAGGTTCATATGCGGGTGAAGCCTGGCGACCGAATACTTTTGGCAATATAGTGTGTGTTGTGTTTTGGATGCTGGCTTGCTGATCAACCAGTGTGACTATGCTGGGTAACCTGTTAAACCAGCACCAGACCAGCATAAACCAGCAGAACCCAACTTAGACCAGTTCAGAACCCATTACAAAAAAGTAATAAAGCCTGGGGGCAGTCGTGGGCTGGAGGTCAGGGAACCAGCCTCGTGACTGGAAGGTCGCCGGTTCGATCCCCAGAGCCGACAGCACATGACTGAGGTGTCCTTGAGCAAGACACCTAACCCCCAACTGCTCCCTGGGCACTGCGGATTGGGCTGCCCACCGCTCCGGGCAAGTATGCTCACTGCCCCCTAGTGTGTGTGTATGTGGTGTTTCACTGCCCAGGTGGGTTAAATGTGGAGGTGAAATTTCCCCGTTGTGGGACTAATAAGGGTCTCTTAATGTAATACAGTCAATTTTAAAAAAGTTCATTGCGAATTTGGAGTAAATTTTGTGGGTTATTATTGGATTATTGGGAAAGTATTCCAATATTGGGTTCTACAGACCAGCATGGAACGCTGCTTTTTAGCAGATTATGTGCTTTCTGACACTGTTACCTGTAAACATGGATAAACGTTTCACTGCCGTGGGACGGAAACCTCTGCATTTTTGTCGGTTTTGAGTTTTTGGCACTATTCGAGAAATGCCTGCTGCTCTTTACGTTGTGTGTTAATTTCAGGAGGAATGGACCAAAATAAACGACCAAACGTGACTTGGAAAGACGTCTGGTTCCATTGACTTGCATCACTTCACTGATGAATACAAATAACAGTGATTATCAGACTCGCTCTAGTAACTGGATCAGCTGCCAGGTACCAAGAGTTTTTACTGAACTGGGAGAATCTGCTTTTAGTCACAGCACCAGCTGGAATTCACTACAGGACACACTAAAACTCGGCTCACTGGCGTCACTCAGTCATTTTAAGCTTTTAATATCGAACCACCTTCAGACAGCCTGGACCTGTTTTACTTCATCTTATTTATTCATAACTTTTATTTCTCGTTTTAGTTCTTCTCTTAGTTCTTTATTACTTTTTAACTTATTTGAATTAGTTTATTATTTTTATTTTTTATTTATCTTCTTCTGATCTTAATTTCTTATGAATTAAACCTCAAGTTTTATTTTTATCTATTTTTTATTTTTTATTTTTAAATTTTCTTTTAATTTAAAATGATTAAAAATAGATATTATTTTCTTTGTCATGTCAATCCCTGTTTTTGTAAATGCTCGGCTACATTGAAAATGAGGGTTGCCCTCAATGTACTTCCGAGTCAAAATAAAGGCTGATTGATTGATTGATTGATTGATTAATTGATTGATCAAAGTAAAGCCGTTTTTTTCCCGTTGTGGAGCTGTGGGGTTGAATATACCAGCTTTACAGACAGGCTGCCATGCAGGGCCATAAACCACACAAGCGAGTTTATTAGCGCGTGCTAACTCCACGCTAACCTGTTTCCCATTAGTGTGTTAGCTGCGTTAGCCTCATAGCTCCGGCGCTAATGATCGAGTGTGTTTGGGGTAAGAGGGTCAGCCTGCGCCTCAAAGCGCCCGGCTGGCGTGGGCAGTCAGACCCGGCGTGACCCGCAGCCGAAGCCGCAGCGGACGCCACGTCCACACGTCGTTTAACGGTGATTTCGAGTGCTTTTTGTTTCAGGGTAGAGAAGTCCGCGCTGAATACGGATGAGCCGGATTAGCTCTGCGCTATCTCTGATAATCAGAACCCAAATAATAATAAAGCAATAAACAGGAAATAACAAAAATAATGACATACTTCCCACGATTCTCCTGTTAGTGAGTGTGCCAGTGAGGCGTGATTCAAACAAATATCTAATTTACCAGCAGATTACCCCAGAGGGGGGGGGGGCAGAGAGAGAGAGAGAGAGAGGGGGCAGAGAGAGAGGAGGGAAGAGACAGACAGAGAAAGAGAGAGAGAGAGAGAGAGTGGGGAGGGCAGAGAGGGCGAGAGAGAGAGAGAGAGAGAGAGACAGTGGGGAGGGGAGAGAGAGAGAGAGAAAGAGAGAAAGAGAGAGAGTGGGGGGGAGACAGAGAAGGGAAGAAAAGGGAAGGTTTTATTAGGAGGATTGTAAATATTAATTTTGAACTCATCCCGTGGCGCGAGAGGACTTAATTACCCTCATTTGCATATAATTGTGTCCTGTGGGACGGCCCCCGCTACGTGATTCGCAGAGAGAGTCCTTGTTTTGGTCTCCGTGACGACGGCGTTGCTCCTCAGGCTGTTTCACCTTGCAGAATGATGACAGGAGAGGAAGCACAGTAATGGTTCTGAATTCCCTGCCTGATGACTGAGACGCTGTTTTATGAGAGTTTAGAGAACTTCAACTCCATTCATGGTGGAGGGAGACATGCAGGGCGCTGTGCGGCAAAATAGTCCCCAAAGAAATCTCATTATTCCAGATTTTCCACTGTTTTCCATCATCAACGTTCCATATAGACTCAGAAGACTCGTGTAGGTTCTCTGGTGGTTCTGGATGGTAAATAAAGTGTCTATATCTGTGTTGTAGTCATGGCGACGCCTGGTTCCCATCACCACCACTGTAAAGACGTCTGAACCGTTTCACACCAAACCCACTGAATCTCTCTGATTACACCTCACTCACTGAGTTATGGAGGAATTCTGAAAAAATAGGTGGAATTTCCCTTTCAAGGGGACAAACATAAATACTGCATGATAGGTTTGATAGAGTTACAGAACCTGCATTAAGAGAGCCAACAACACTTAGGCCCCGTCCCATTTCTTCGTTTTACCTCTACCCCTTGTTTTCGAGTGTCTCCCCTCTGAACTGAGCTACAGGGCAGTGGCTGAGAGAAAGAGAGAGGGAGAGAGAGGGAGAGAGAGGGAGAGAGAGGGAGAGAGAGGGAGAGAGAGGGAGAGAGAGAGAGGGAGAGAGAGAGTGATGGAGAGAGAGAGAGAGGGAGAGAGAGGGAGAGAGAGAGTGATGGAGAGGGGAAGCGAGGGATGGAGAGTGAGGCAGATGGCGGCGACCAGCCGAAATTAACCAATGAGGGCAGGACACGCTGAGTGCACGTGCCAAATCTCTAAAGCTGTGTTTGTACAGGTTTAGACTGAACACACACACACACACACACACACACACACACACACACACAGATATCAGCACATTCAGACCATCAGAGCACATTGGTTTATTCTACTATGACTCTGTGTCTTCACCCCGACTGCGTCATCAACTCTCTCTCTCTCTCTCTCACCTCTATTTCTCTCCATACTCTCTTCTTCCCTCGCTCTCCCTCCCTACTGCCTCTTTTCTCTATTGTCACTGTATCTCTCTCTCCTCTTTCCTGTTCTCTCTACTGTCTTTATTTCTCTCTCTCCTCTTTCCTGTTCTCTCTATTGTCTTTATTTCTCTCTCCTCTCTTTCCTGTTCTCTCTATTGTCTTTATTTCTCTCTCTCCTCTTTCCTGTTCTCTCTACTGTCTTTATTTCTCTCTCTCCTCTTTCCTGTTCTCTCTACTGTCTTTATTTCTCTCTCTCCTCTTTCCTGTTCTCTCTACTGTCTTTATTTCTCTCTCTCCTCTCTTTCCTGTTCTCTCTATTGTCTTTATTTCTCTCTCTCCTCTCTTTCCTGTTCTCTCTACTGTCTTTATTTCTCTCTCTCCTCTCTTTCCTGTTCTCTCTACTGTCTTTATTTCTCTCTCTCCTCTCTTTCCTGTTCTCTCTATTGTCTTTATTTCTCTCTCTCCTCATTCCTGTTCTCTCTATTGTCTTTATTTCTCTCTCTCCTCTCTTTCCTGTTCTCTCTATTGTCTTTATTTCTCTCTCTCCTCTCTTTCCTGTTCTCTCTATTGTCTTTATTTCTCTCTCTCCTCTCTTTCCTGTTCTCTCTACTGTCTTTATTTCTCTCTCTCCTCTCTTTCCTGTTCTCTCTATTGTCTTTATTTCTCTCTCTCCACTTTCCTGATCTCTCTATTGTCTTTATTTCTCTCTCTCCTCTTTCCTGTTCTCTCTACTGTCTTTATTTCTCTCTCTCCTCTTTCCTGTTCTCTCTACTGTCTTTATTTCTCTCTCTCCTCTTTCCTGTTCTCTCTACTGTCTTTATTTCTCTCTCTCCTCTCTTTCCTGTTCTCTCTATTGTCTTTATTTCTCTCTCTCCTCATTCCTGTTCTCTCTATTGTCTTTATTTCTCTCTCTCCTCTCTTTCCTGTTCTCTCTATTGTCTTTATTTCTCTCTCTCCTCTTTCCTGTTCTCTCTACTGTCTTTATTTCTCTCTCTCCTCTTTCCTGTTCTCTCTACTGTCTTTATTTCTCTCTCTCCTCTTTCCTGTTCTCTCTATTGTCTTTATTTCTCTCTCTCCTCTCTTTCCTGATCTCTCTACTGTCTTTATTTCTCTCTCTCCTCTCTTTCCTGTTCTCTCTATTGTCTTTATTTCTCTCTCTCCTCTCTTTCCTGTTCTCTCTACTGTCTTTATTTCTCTCTCTCCTCTCTTTCCTGTTCTCTCTATTGTCTTTATTTCTCTCTCTCCTCATTCCTGTTCTCTCTATTGTCTTTATTTCTCTCTCTCCTCTCTTTCCTGTTCTCTCTATTGTCTTTATTTCTCTCTCTCCTCTCTTTCCTGTTCTCTCTACTGTCTTTATTTCTCTCTCTCTCCTCTTTCCTGTTCTCTCTATTGTCTTTATTTCTCTCTCTCCTCTCTTTCCTGTTCTCTCTATTGTCTTTATTTCTCTCTCTCCTCTCTTTCCTGTTCTCTCTATTGTCTTTATTTCTCTCTCTCCTCTCTTTCCAGTTCTCTCTACTGTCTTTATTTCTCTCTCTCCTCTCTTTCCTGTTCTCTCTATTGTCTTTATTTCTCTCTCTCCTCTCTTTCCTGTTCTCTCTATTGTCTTTATTTCTCTCTCTCCTCTTTCCTGATCTCTCTATTGTCTTTATATCTCTCTCTCCTCTTTCCTGTTCTCTCTATTGTCTTTATTTCTCTCTCTCCTCTCTTTCCTGTTCTCTCTATTGTCTTTATTTCTCTCTCTTCTCTTTCCTGATCTCTCTATTGTCTTTATTTCTCTCTCTCCTCTCTTTCCTGTTCTCTCTATTGTCTTTATTTCTCTCTCTCCTCTCTTTCCTGTTCTCTCTATTGTCTTAATTTCTCTCTCTCCTCTTTCCTGTTCTCTCTACTGTCTTTATTTCTCTCTCTCCTCTCTTTCCTGATCTCTCTATTGTCTTTATATCTCTCTCTCCTCTTTCCTGATCTCTCTATTGTCTTTATTTCTCTCTCTCCTCTCTTTCCTGTTCTCTCTATTGTCTTTATTTCTCTCTCTCCTCTTTCCTGTTCTCTCTATTGTCTTTATTTCTCTCTCTCCTCTCTTTCCTGTTCTCTCTATTGTCTTTATTTCTCTCTCTCCTCTCTTTCCTGTTCTCTCTACTGTCTTTATTTCTCTCTCTCCTCTCTTTCCTGTTCTCTCTATTGTCTTTATTTCTCTCTCTCCTCTCTTTCCTGTTCTCTCTATTGTCTTTATTTCTCTCTCTCCTCTCTTTCCTGATCTCTCTATTGTCTTTATATCTCTCTCTCCTCTTTCCTGATCTCTCTATTGTCTTTATTTCTCTCTCTCCTCTCTTTCCTGTTCTCTCTATTGTCTTTATTTCTCTCTCTCCTCTTTCCTGTTCTCTCTATTGTCTTTATTTCTCTCTCTCCTCTCTTTCCTGTTCTCTCTATTGTCTTTATTTCTCTCTCTCCTCTCTTTCCTGTTCTCTCTACTGTCTTTATTTCTCTCTCTCCTCTCTTTCCTGTTCTCTCTATTGTCTTTATTTCTCTCTCTCCTCTCTTTCCTGTTCTCTCTACTGTCTTTATTTCTCTCTCTCCTCTCTTTCCTGTTCTCTCTATTGTCTTTATTTCTCTCTCTCCTCTCTTTCCTGATCTCTCTATTGTCTTTATTTCTCTCTCTCCTCTCTTTCCTGTTCTCTCTATTGTCTTTATTTCTCTCTCTCCTCTCTTTCCTGTTCTCTCTACTGTCTTTATTTCTCTCTCTCCTCTCTTTCCTGTTCTCTCTATTGTCTTTATTTCTCTCTCTCCTCTCTTTCCTGATCTCTCTATTGTCTTTATTTCTCTCTCTCCTCTCTTTCCTGTTCTCTCTATTGTCTTTATTTCTCTCTCTCCTCTCTTTCCTGTTCTCTCTACTGTCTTTATTTCTCTCTCTCCTCTTTCCTGTTCTCTCTATTGTCTTTATTTCTCTCTCTCCTCTCTTTCCTGTTCTCTCTATTGTCTTTATTTCTCTCTCTCCTCTCTTTCCTGATCTCTCTATTGTCTTTATTTCTCTCTCTCCTCTTTCCTGTTCTCTCTATTGTCTTTATTTCTCTCTCTCCTCTTTCCTGTTCTTTCTATTGTCTTTATTTCTCTCTCTCCTCTCTTTCCTGTTCTCTCTATTGTCTTTATTTCTCTCTCTCCTCTCTTTCCTGTTCTCTCTATTGTCTTTATTTCTCTCTCTCCTCTCTTTCCTGATCTCTCTATTGTCTTTATTTCTCTCTCTCCTCTTTCCTGTTCTCTCTATTGTCTTTATTTCTCTCTCTCCTCTCTTTCCTGTTCTCTCTATTGTCTTTATTTCTCTCTCTCCTCTCTTTCCTGATCTCTCTATTGTCTTTATTTCTCTCTCTCCTCTTTCCTGTTCTCTCTATTGTCTTTATTTCTCTCTCTCCTCTTTCCTGTTCTTTCTATTGTCTTTATTTCTCTCTCTCCTCTCTTTCCTGTTCTCTCTATTGTCTTTATTTCTCTCTCTCCTCTCTTTCCTGTTCTCTCTATTGTCTTTATTTCTCTCTCTCCTCTCTTTCCTGATCTCTCTATTGTCTTTATTTCTCTCTCTCCTCTCTTTCCTGTTCTCTCTATTGTCTTTATTTCTCTCTCTCCTCTCTTTCCTGTTCTCTCTATTGTGTTTATTTCTCTCTCTCCTCTCTTTCCTGATCTCTCTATTGTCTTTATTTCTCTCTCTCCTCTCTTTCCTGATCTCTCTATTGTCTTTATTTCTCTCTCTCCTCTCTTTCCTGTTCTCTCTACTGTCTTTATTTCTCTCTCTCCTCTTTCCTGTTCTCTCTATTGTCTTTATTTCTCTCTCTCCTCTCTTTCCTGATCTCTCTATTGTCTTTATTTCTCTCTCTCCTCTCTTTCCTGTTCTCTCTATTGTCTTTATTTCTCTCTCTCCTCTCTTTCCTGATCTCTCTATTGTCTTTATTTCTCTCTCTCCTCTCTTTCCTGTTCTCTCTATTGTCTTTATTTCTCTCTCTCCTCTTTCTTGTTCTCTCTACTGTCTTTATTTCTCTCTCTCCTCTCTTTCCTGTTCTCTCTATTGTCTTTATTTCTCTCTCTCATCTCTTTCCTGATCTCTCTATTGTCTTTATTTCTCTCTCTCCTCTCTTTCCTGTTCTCTCTATTGTCTTTATTTCTCTCTCTCCTCTCTTTCCTGTTCTCTCTATTGTCTTTATTTCTCTCTCTCCTCTCTTTCCTGTTCTCTCTATTGTCTTTATTTCTCTCTCTCCTCTTTCCTGTTCTCTCTATTGTCTTTATTTCTCTCTCTCCTCTCTTTCCTGTTCTCTCTATTGTCTTTATTTCTCTCTCTCCTCTCTTTCCTGATCTCTCTACTGTCTTTATTTCTCTCTCTCCTCTCTTTCCTGTTCTCTCTATTGTCTTTATTTCTCTCTCTCCTCTCTTTCCTGTTCTCTCTATTGTCTTTATTTCTCTCTCTCCTCTCTTTCCTGTTCTCTCTATTGTCTTTATTTCTCTCTCTCCTCTCTTTCCTGTTCTCTCTATTGTCTTTATTTCTCTCTCTCCTCTTTCCTGTTCTCTCTATTGTCTTTATTTCTCTCTCTCCTCTCTTTCCTGTTCTCTCTATTGTCTTTATTTCTCTCTCTCCTCTCTTTCCTGATCTCTCTACTGTCTTTATTTCTCTCTCTCCTCTCTTTCCTGATCTCTCTACTGTCTTTATTTCTCTCTCTCCTCTCTTTCCTGTTCTCTCTATTGTCTTTATTTCTCTCTCTCCTCTCTTTCCTGTTCTCTCTATTGTCTTTATTTCTCTCTCTCCTCTCTTTCCTGTTCTCTCTATTGTCTTTATTTCTCTCTCTCCTCTCTTTCCTGTTCTCTCTATTGTCTTTATTTCTCTCTCTCCTCTCTTTCCTGTTCTCTCTATTGTCTTTATTTCTCTCTCTCCTCTTTCCTGTTCTCTCTATTGTCTTTATTTCTCTCTCTCCTCTCTTTCCTGTTCTCTCTATTGTCTTTATTTCTCTCTCTCCTCTCTTTCCTGATCTCTCTACTGTCTTTATTTCTCTCTCTCCTCTCTTTCCTGATCTCTCTACTGTCTTTATTTCTCTCTCTCCTCTCTTTCCTGTTCTCTCTATTGTCTTTATTTCTCTCTCTCCTCTCTTTCCTGTTCTCTCTATTGTCTTTATTTCTCTCTCTCTTCTCTTTCCTGATCTCTCTATTGTCTTTATTTCTCTTTTTCTCTCTGTTTTCCTACTCTCATCATTGTCTCCTTCTCTATTGTATTTGTTTCTCTTTTTGTCTTTTTCTCTCTACTGTCTTTTTTTCTCTCTCTCTTTCTACCTGTGCTGGTTATTTTTCTATGTAGTCTCTCTCTGTTGTCTCCTACTCTGCAGTCTTTCTTTCTATTTTTATTGTCTCATTTTGCACTGTCTCTCTTAGTTGTCTCCTTCTCTACTGTCTTTGTTTCACTTTTTTGCCTCTTTCTCTACTGTTTCTCTCCATCTTCTATTTCTGTTGTCTCTTTACTGTCTCTCTCTGTCTTCTCTTTCTCTACTGTCTCTCTCTATTGTCTGCTTCTCTGTTGTCTTTGTTTCTCTTTTTGTCTTTTTCTCTACTGTCTCTCTGTTGTCTTTTGTTCTCTACTGTCTTTCTTTCTCTCTCTCTTTCTATCTGTGCTGGTTATTTTTCTATGTAGGCTCTCTCTGTTGTCTCCTACTCTGCAGTCTCTCTTTCTCTTTTTATTGTCTCATTCTCCACTGTCTCCCTCTCTGTTGTCTCTTTCTTTTTATTGTCTCATTCTAAGCGGTATCCCTCTCTGTTGTCTCTTTCTCTACTGTCTCTCTTTCTCTTTTTATTGTCTCATTTTCTGCAGTGTCTCTTAATTGTCTCCTTCTCTACTGTCTTTGTTTCCCTTTTTTGCCTCTTTCTCTACTGTTTCTCTCCATCTTCTATTTCTGTTGTCTCTTTACTGTCTCTCTCTGTCTTCTCTTTCTCAACTGTCTCTCTTTTTCTCTCTATTGTCTCTTTCTATGCCGTCTCCCTCTTTTCCTTTCTACTGTTTTTCTCTCTCTATTTTCTCTATCTGTACTGGCTGTTTTTTCTCTTTCTCTCTGTGCTCTCTCTTTCTCTCCTACTCTCTTCAGGTGTAGTCAATATGTCACTCTTGTCTCTCATCCCATATTAATGAGTATCCCACGCATGTCTGCATATTTACTACACAGCTGATGGCAGTTGTTGCATCCAGATCAGAGCGTCTGTCTCCAATTCACTCCGTCTTCCTCACCCACATAAAAAACAAACCTTTTCAATTAAGTACACAGGAAATGTCACCACCTGCTTAACAGGCATGAGCCTCAAACTCAAATTAGTCAGGGGCTTTTCCAAAAGGGGGGCCTGTGGAAAAAATGCAGAGAAAAAAGAGTTTGTCTTTCTGCATGTACTCTATAAACAGTGTTTAATGAAAACTAATGTTTAATTAAATCAAGTAAACTTCTGTGGTCTGAAGTCAGTCTCTTGCTTTGTCCATCTCTCCTTAAACCCTCCTCTAAAGGTTCTTCATAGAACCTGATCCTCCTGTTTCATATCTAAACGCTCCGTTATCTTCATCACTACTTTCCAAACCCGCTGCAGCAGCTTCAGCAGCTGGAAACTCTCTGACGCCGCTTCACACGAGTCTCCGATGTGGACTGAGTGAAGAATGAAGGGTTTCCGGCGTAACGGTCAGTCCTTAATGATCTCCTGAGTGTCTGTCGGTCAGTTTCACACAGAATGCACCAGCTCCACATGGCAAGAGGCAGATGTCGTGTATCTCAGCCCCTCTTCACAGGCTCATAACTCTGGATGTGAGTCTCGTAGGATCTCGAGATAAGATGGAATGGAAAGGGCGGCTCTACAGATTCAGGAAGTGTTTGAACTGGATTTCTGACCTGGACCATCACAAAGATACAGGCCCAGATATAGAAACACAGATAGTGACATGTGGATTTGCTTGTTGACCCAAGAAGATTAACAGTAGAAATATATGGGACTTCTGCCCTGCGATGGACTGGCGACCTGTCCAGGGTGTATCCTGCCTTCCGCCCGATGACCGCTGGGATAGGCTCCAGCACCCCGCCGCGACCCTGACGGAGAAGCGGCTTAGAAAATGGATGGATGGATGGATGGATGGATGGATGGATATATGGGACTCTCATACAAACCGCATTTCCAGAAAAGTTAGGAGATTTTTGTAAAATGCAATTAAAACAAGAATCTGATTTGTTAATTGTCTTAATACTTGTTTAACTGACAAAAGTACAAAGAAATAACTATTTTTAATGTCACAAAGAATTCAGGTTCTTTACCATCTACTGTACAAAATATTGAGAGACGATTCAGGGAATCTGGAGAAATCTCAGTTTATGTAGGGCAAAGCCTGAAACCCTGTTGAATGTACGTGACCTTCAAGCCCTGAGATGGCATCACATGAAAAACTGTCATGCTACAGTGTTAAATATAGCCACATGAGTTCGGGAGTTACTTTGGGAAACCGTTGTAACTGATGCAGTCTCCGCTGCCGCATCAAGAAATGTAACATGAAAGCCTATTATGCAAGGAGAAAGCCACACATCAATTTTAGGCGGAAACACCACCGAGTTCTCTGGGCCCAAGCTCATCTCAGAAGGTCTGAAAGACAGTGGAAATGTGCACTGTGGACACACAAGCTCACGTTACAGTTTGTTTTTGGGAAAAACGAACATTGAGTCCTCCATGCTAACAATGAAAGGAACCATCCAGACAGTGAAAGGTGCAAAATCCAACATTTGTCATGGCACGGATGAAGGTACCATCGACATGGAGGCATATATCGCGATTTTAGAGAGACATATGCTGCCAGAGATGATACCTTGTCTTGGGAGGTCCAGTTATTTCAGCCAGACAATGCCAGGCCTCATTCTGCATGTGCTACAACAGTGTGGCTTTGTGGACACAGAGTGTTCTTGATTGGCCAGCCTGCAGTCCAGATCTGTTTCCTATTGAAACTGTGAAAAGAGGAGAATCAGACAACAATGACCACAGACTGTTGAGCAGCAAACGTCTCGTATCAAGCAAGAATGAGGCAAAACTCCACTTGCAAAACTGCAGCAATTAGTACTCTCAGTTCTCAAATGATTAAAAAGTCTAATTAAAAGGAAAGATGATGTAACACAGCGGCAAACACGTATATTTCCAAACTGTTTGAGCGTGGTGCAGGCAAGTCAACTTCTAAATCTGTTTATATTTACAAAATGCAAACAAATTGGTCAGTGAAACTGCCGGAAACGGTCTCTTTGTTCTTGATTTCTCAGTTAAATAAACATTCAAGAGAATTAACAAATCACAGGTTCTTGTTTTTACTACATTTCTCTAAATGTCCCAGCTTTTTCCAGAAATGAGGTCTTATTTATAATATTTTGATAGGAGAGTAATGATATGTTTGTGTTGAATTGGTACTGCATGTCTTCAAAACATAAGTGACCTTCCTGGTCCTCCCCAGCATGTGTGTTACTCTCTCAGGTTTAGGTCAAAGCTAAATTACAGGTTTGTTTTATTCAGCTATTCTGAAGAGGTTCAAAACACTGGGAGACTAATGCAGCGTGGCCCGAGACTCAGAGTGACCGAAAAATTCTGCTAATTGCACTCAACCTAAACAAACAGCAGTCACAGGCTCTTCATTACAAACGCAATGAGCAGCAGTGTTTATCTCAGAGTGGCTTCAGTACATTTGTTATCCACTGAAATAAACAGCAGAAATGTTCCGGGAAATGTCCTGCATTTCTAAAATGCTTTCCAATGTGCTCTGTTTCAAACGTGCTCTGTCAAAAACAAATGAGCTTCAAGGGTTATACTTATTAGACTGTTTGGACCACAGAACACACTAACCTCACAACCTTCAACACACACTACCATTCTCCACCAACGTAAACATTCACCAACATTTTCCACCAAAGACCATTATTCTCCATAAAACACCAACATTCACCACCAATATTCTCCACCAAACACTATTACTCTCCACCAAATGCCAACATCTTTCACCTAACACTATCAATCATTCTCCACCAAACACTATCTGTCTCCACCAAACACTGTCTTTCTCCACCAAACACCATCATTCTCCACCAAACACTATCTTTCTCCACCAAACACCATCATTCTCCACCAAACACTTATGTTTCTCCACCAAACACTCACGTTTCTCCACCAAACACCATTGTTGTCCAACAAACATTTTACACCAACATAATCATTCACTACCAACATCTTCCATCAAACACCATTATTCTCTGCTAAACACCAACATTCACCACCAACATTCAACACCAACATAAACATTCACCAACAGTTTCCACCGAAGACCATTATTCTCCATAAAACTCCAATATTCTCCACCAAACACTATTACTCTCCACCAAATGCCAACATCTTTCACCTAACACTATCAATCATTCTCCACCAAACACTATCTGTCTCCACCAAACACTGTCTTTCTCCACCAAACACCATCATTCTCCACCAAACACTATCTGTCTCCACCAAACACTGTCTTTCTCCACCAAACACCATCATTCTCCACCAAACACTATCTTTCTCCACCAAACACCATCATTCTCCACCAAACACTTATGTTTCTCCACCAAACACTCACGTTTCTCCACCAAACACCATTGTTGTCCAACAAACATTTTACACCAACATAATCATTCACTACCAACATCTTCCATCAAACACCATTATTCTCTGCTAAACACCAACATTCACCACCAACATTCAACACCAACATAAACATTCACCAACAGTTTCCACCGAAGACCATTATTCTCCATAAAACTCCAATATTCTCCACCAAACACTATTACTCTCCACCAAATGCCAACATCTTTCACCTAACACTATCAATCATTCTCCACCAAACACTATCTGTCTCCACCAAACACTGTCTTTCTCCACCAAACACCATCATTCTCCACCAAACACTATCTGTCTCCACCAAACACTGTCTTTCTCCACCAAACACCATCATTCTCCACCAAACACTATCTTTCTCCACCAAACACCATCATTCTCCACCAAACACTCACGTTTCTCCACCAAACACTCACGTTTCTCCACCAAACACCATTGTTGTCCAACAAACAACATTTTACACCAACATAATCATTCACTACCAACATCTTCCATCAAACACCATTATTCTCTGCTAAACACCAACATTCACCACCAACATTCACCACCAACATAAACATTCACCAACAGTTTCCACCAAAGACCATTATTCTCCATGAAACTCCAATATTCTCCACCAGTCAGCATACAGACAGGCGGTGCAGCAGCTAACAGATTGGTGCAGAACCAACAACCTGCCTCTGAATGTAGACAAAGCTGAAGAGATGGTTATTGACTTCCGAAGAGTGCAAGGTGACCACCCCCCACTGAACATCACTGGCTCTGCTGTGGAAATCGTCAGGAGCATAGAGTTCCTTGGTGTCCACATCACAGAGAACCTCATCTGGTCCCTCAACACATCAACTGTGGAGAGCATCCTGAGCAGCTCATCATCGCTTGTTTTGGGAATTGCCACCAGCATTGTGGACAACCCCATCCATCCCTCACGTGGACTTTTTTCACTGCTGCTGTCTGGCAGAAGTTACCAGAGCATCTGGAGCAACCAGTTTTTAAACTGACTGAACTAATTCCCACACACCCCCCTCCTCCTTCCAGTTTTACATCCTTCCCATCCCTACCTTCTGTTTGCTGAGACGAAGTTTTGGCAGTCCCCACCACCACCAACCCATCTCCCTGTTCCTCAGTCTTATCAGTCCAACCACAGTCAAAAAGGAGGGTTAGGCCTCCAACCCAGAAATCCAGCCCAAAATCTTAGAAATCTCTCCCCAGCTTCAGTCAGTCTTTCCTCATACAACCACCATATGGTAGCCTCTTAAGCTCCTTGGGACCACCAGTGGTTCCAAACCGCACTCGGTCATGTTCTTCATAACGTTCATATTCCATGAGCTCCATTCAGAAGCTGGGCGTCGTGTGAGGCTGTAGCTCTTCTCTCCAGTCTAATAGACGGTGACGTCATTTTAAACCCTTATAATAAAAGAAGCTGAACTCAGTTTGTTTTTCTACTGAAAGTCGACCCGTTTTTCCCCAAATCTGGGCTCTAAACTATAAACAGACGGCGTCTCTTCAGTGATCTGCTCTGGAAACATCACTTTTAGAAAACAACACAAAGAGCGGCCGAGATTTTTGGCTTTCAGCCGTAAATTGTAAGCATTTAATACCGTTACTGAATAATTTGCCTTAAGATTTGGTCAGATGATTCAGATTCAGATGGACACAACAAAATATACCCTGGAAAATAAGAGGTTAAAGGCACTGTCCGAACTCAAACTCTCCACTAAACAACAACTTTCTCCAACAAACACCAAAATTTCAAAGTTGCCATTTGGCTTCATAATTTTCCATAAAGTAAACTAAATATGAAACACCAGTCCAACATCCAGATTTGTTGGTGTTTACTAGTGTAACATGACAGAATGAGACAGGAGTGGACGTATTAAAAAATGGTGAGGTTTACTAGTTTGTGGGAGTTCCGAAATCGTAGACTCAAAAAACAGTCCAGCATCAGACAAAGAGACAGAACCGGAACAAACAGGCCAAAAGTCAAAAGGCAGGAAAACAAAACGGTGACCAGATGGAGACACTCAGTAGCTCTGGAGACAGACACAATACCTCACAACACATCTAAGCTAAAGCGCAGGCTTATAAGGCTGACTAAACACACCACATGATAATCAGACGAGGCTGATCTTGGACTAAGATTGAGATTAAGTGACCCTTATTAGTCCCACAACGGAACTAATTCCGCAGTGAAACACCACACACACACTAGGGGGCAGTGAGCACACTTGCCCAGAGTGGTGGGCAGCCCTATCCACAGCGCCCGGGGAGCAGTTGGGGGTCAGGTGTCTTGATCAAGGACACCTCAGTCATGGACTGTCGGCTCAGGGGATCGAACCCGCCACCTTCCGGTCACTTCTGGATGGGTTGTGTGTCGAGGTGACAGGGTCATGTAATCATCGGAGAGGTTCTGGGAATTGCAGTCCTTGCTATAGGAATGCATGACAACTGGAAAATGTTGACATGGTGTGTTTTAGAATGAAGCTCACGCCATATTTTACTGATTGGGTTGAACCTTTAACTGGAGCCGTTCATGTTAATTCAGCATTTTTAGTCTGAAAAACATGTTTTTATGTAGACTAGTTGGATCAATCCTGGGCTGTTTTTGGGGAGGGGCCCCTCAGCCCAGGTGTGAAAATTCCTGCTCATTTACTGTGCCGTTTGAGCACCAGCACTCAAAGAGTGGTGTACAATGGTTACGCCTGGGTGCATGGGCATGTCTTCATGCAAGAACACCTGCCATCAATGTGCTTTTCTCACTTGAGAAGACTTTAAGCCATGTAGCCTGTCGGGAGATGAGCTTTTTGCACAATGTTGTCAACACTTTACATTTAATGAACAACACTGAGGTCAAATATAATATTGCACTTAATTGCATTTGGATCGAGGGGTGGGAATCTCTAGGCACCTCATGATTCAATTCGATTCTGATTCAGAGGCTGCGATGCGATTGTAAAATGATTAGCAATGGATCGTGATGCATTTTTTTTTCTACACAGGATTTCTTTTTTTCTCTCGCTGTGTAAGGACTTGATACTTTTAAAGTATCTGTAATGATCCATAATGAATTTACTTCCAGTATCTTTTATTAATAAATCAAATGGAAGTGTGTAACGGGGAGCGATGAGGCGGATGCACGTGCTGAGATAAGCAACTTTTATTAAGGGCAAATCCAGGGTCATGGTCAAGACAGTCCAGGTTCAGGTATCCAATACGGAGATCAGGAGGGACAGACATAACGAAAAAGAAACACAGGATAAACAGAGTACGAAGGCCGGAATAATGAATACCAAACAAAATAGTTCAGACCGTACATCAAACATACATCAAACAAAGACCAGCAAACACACAGGGAAAACAACAGGGTTAACGATTGTTCAATTGGTCATTGATTAGTGCAGTGGATAACATCTCTGCCTTCTACGCTGTAGACTGGGGTTCAATCCCCACCTGGGTAAACACCCTAGACTATACCAATAAGGATCCTTGGGCAAGACTCCTAACACCACCTTCGCCTACCTGTGTAATAATAATCAAATTGTAAGTCGCTCTGGATAAGAGCGTCTGCCAAATGTAAATAAATGTAAATGTTCACAAGACACAGGTGGAAAACAGGTGGAACAAGTCAGAGGCGGAGCCATGAAACAAGAGGGCAGGGCTGAAAACCGAAGCACATGGACAGGACTGGGAGGGGCCAATCGTGACAAAGTGGAAGGCTGTCATTCACTGCTCTTGTTTGGAGCACATGAGACACTGGCTGCCACTCATCTGCCATAAAATGCTCTGAGATGGGACGCTATATCTTGGCTCCACAGTGTGCAACACAGCGTAAAAGCCCTGGTTCTCAACGACAAATTCTTGACAATAAAAGTTGCGATAGAGTTTGAAATTCGCCTTTCGAGTCGGGTGGAAGCTTTGACTTCGCTTGCTCGATGGTCCTCTGGTTGGCAGCAACTACAACCGGGTGGAAACCCATAATATGGTTTCTCCTGTTTGTCGTGGTTGCAAAATATTTTAGTATGATACAACTTACATATAGTGTGGCTCCTGTCCAGGTCCTTTTCCCTTCAACCTCATAGAAGCCAAAGTGCTTCCATATGCTAGCCCAGGGATCGGCAACCTGCGGCTCTTTTACTGCCCTGACGTGGCTCCACAGCTGAATCAGATTTGTAGGTAACAATAAAATAATCCTCCTTTGCAGTAAAATAAAGCTGAACATCTATAATTTGCAGATTCAGGTGCATTCCAGATACATTTAATCTGCAATAATAAACTGACAAACACTAAAAAGTTGTGAGGCTGAAGTCAGTTTCTTGTTTGAATTTTCCTGTTCCACCTTAAATGGTGCTGCATTTACATTCTGGCGCCTCAGGCGGGATTTAAGGTGGAACGGGAAAACTCGAACAAGAAGCTGGAGAATGAGAAGCGACTTCAGCCTCAGAAAAAGTCAAGACACTTTTGAGGAAAAGTTTCCTGCCAGAGATGCGAGAAAAGTGACTATAACTCTGCATTTTTGTTTAAGTTCTTTAGCCTATACTAGTACATCAGCACATACTGAGACATTTACAGCCAAGATGGTAAAACGCGTGTAAAATGTTTTGCATCCCAAATTGGTTTGATTTTTGTTGAAAGAACAAATGGTTCTTCTTAGCATTTGGGTTTCCAACCCCTGTAGCTTTTACATTTACATTTGTGGCATTTGGCAGACGCTCTTATCCAGAGCCACTTACAATTTGGTCATTTTACACAGGGAGGCCGAGGTGGTGTTAGGAGTCTTGCCCAAGGACTCTTATTGGTATAGTGTAGGGTGCTGCCCTGGTGGGGGACTGAACCCCAGTCTACAGTGTAGACGGCAGAGGTGTTTGTTTTGAGTTCTGCCAACATCGTTTCCAATTAAAATTTACCAAATAGATTTTTGACATCTGTGAATCGATTCTGAATCATCTACATCCGCATCGCGATGCATCTAAGAATCGATTTTTTTCCCCGTCACTATTTGGATCAGGCTTTTAATGTGGCAGGATTTACCCACACATGACTGCTAACTGGGCATCACTCTGGCACGACCATCAAATAAGGGTAAAAATACCTCAAAGCCGGCTTCACGCGGTTTCACAGCATTTTGACTAAACAGCCTTCAACCCGGAGACCATTAGTGAAACGGCGTACAGCGGTTTGAGTTTAAACGGTCCCCACGTGAAGAGTCTCATGATTTTGGAGTTTGAATCTCTGGTTTCATGCTCCACTGACCTGTGAGGTTTGGCTTCATCGTGGTTGCGCAACCCTTAATGTGAACATGGCCTTAACAATACAAACGCAAGTGCTGGGTTTAATCCTTTTATTTTACATTAGTCCAACTGTGGAAAAGCAGCAGAGTTAACTGGCTGTTCTAAGTGATTTAGGAATTTTACGTTGCGACTAGAACACAAGAATGAATACATTACAATACTGGTTCTGCTCCAAAAGAACCGACTGATGTTATGTTCTGTTTTTGAGCCCTGGAGAAAACACCCTTCCCAAATTCTAACCTCAGTCCCCACCAACCTGTCCGAGCTCAGAACCAGCCTCGTACTCTCTAGAGACGTCAGTGCAATGCGGCAACAAAACTGCGGCAAAGTTTTGATGCAGGCTTCAGTAACGCAGTGCAGTAGATGTGGAAACAATGGGGAAATGTCCGAGACCAGAAGCGAGTAAACAGAATTAGAGTTTGGGTCCCAGCTGACTGGATGGATCAGTTCCTCAGGCACACACTGGGTCCTGTTACAGTCTGAAAGAAAGTTTCAGGGGAGAATCTCTATGAAAGGCATAATTTAGCCATACACTGGGCCTTAGGGTGTATTAATCCAATTTCCTCTAGCTACTGAGCCAAAACCAGGTTGATTTAATAGACCCAAAAGAGTTAAGAGGAGCAGCAAGAGAAAAAGAAGAGGACGCAGTGTACTAGCGTCAGTTCTGAAGACCAAGGAAGGGAACTCAGAAGTTTGATCTAAAAAAAAAAAAAAATAATAATAATAATAATATCTTTATTTCTAGTGGAAAATATACCAGCAGCTCAAAGTGCTCTAGAGGCTGCAGATAAACCTTAAGAGTAATAGAAGAATCAATGAGTATTAGTTTAAAATCATATTAGGCAGACAGATCAAATTAACCTTCTGAAAGCGTTCTCTCGATTTGTCCAACTCTTCTTAATCTCTCCTCTAAAGGTTCTTCATAGAACCTGATCCTCCTGTTTCATATCTAAACGCTCCGTTATCTTCATCACTACTTTCCAAACCCGCTGCAGCAGCTTCAGCAGCTGGAAACTCTCTGACGCCGTTTCACATCACGTCTCCGATGTGGACTGAGCGAAGAATGAAGGGTTTCCGGCGTGACGGTCAGTCCTTAGTGATTCCCTGAGTGTCCATCGGTCAGTTTCACACAGAATGTAGACGGACACACGAATCCACCAGTTCCACACGTTATATCTCAGCCCCTCCTCACAGGCTCATAACTCCAGATGTGAGTCTCATAGGATCTTATGATAAGATGGAATGGAAAGAGCGGCTCTACGGATTCAGGAAGGGTTTGAACTGGATTTCTGAGCTGGATCATCACAAAGATACAGACACAGATATAGAGACAGAGAATGCAGGCTAGTTTGTGAACCCCAGAGGACTAAAAAGATAAACACCAGAGTTAAAGAGCTGGGGTTTTTAATAGGCTGAATGAATAACCGACTCTAAATGTAGGTATTGTGATATAAACCGAGTCTGTTCTACAGTTTCTCGTTAGGCTGAATGAATAACCGACTCTAAATGTAGGTATTGTGATATAAACCGAGTCCGTTCTACAGTTTCTCGTTAGGCTGAATGAATAACCGACTCTAAATGTAGGTATTGTGATATAAACCGAGTCCGTTCTACAGTTTCTCGTTAGGCTGAATGAATAACCGACTCTAAATGTAGGTATTGTGATATAAACCGAGTCCGTTCTACAGTTTCTCATTAGACTGAATGAATAACCGACTCTAAATGTAGGTATTGTGATATAAACCGAGTCTGTTCTACAGTTTCTCATTAGGCTGAATGAATAACCGGCTCTAAATGTAGGTATTGTGATATAAACCGAGTCCGTTCTACAGTTTCTCATTAGGCTGAATGAATAACCGGCTCTAAATGTAGGTATTGTGATATAAACCGAGTCCGTTCTACAGTTTCTCATTAGACTGAATGAATAACCGGCTCTAAATGTAGGTATTGTGATATAAACCGAGTCCGTTCTACAGTTTCTCATTAGACTGAATGAATAACCGGCTCTAAATGTAGGTATTGTGATATAAACCGAGTCTGTTCTACAGTTTCTCATTAGGCTGAATGAATAACCGACTCTAAATGTAGGTATTGTGATATAAACCGAGTCCGTTCTACAGTTTCTCATTAGGCTGAATGAATAACCGACTTTAAATGTAGGTATTGTGATATAAACCGAGTCCGTTTTACAGTTTCTCATTAGGCTGAATGAATAACCGACTCTAAATGTAGGTATTGTGATATAAACCGAGTCTGTTCTACAGTTTCTCATTAGGCTGAATGAATAACCGACTCTAAATGTAGGTATTGTGATATAAACCGAGTCTGTTCTACAGTTTCTCATTAGGCTGAATGAATAACCGACTCTAAATGTAGGTATTGTGATATAAACCGAGTCCGTTCTACAGTTTCTCATTAGGCTGAATGAGTAACCGACTCTAAATGTAGGTATTGTGATATAAACCGAGTCCGTTCTACAGTTTCTCATTAGACTGAATGAATAACCGACTCTAAATGTAGGTATTGTGATATAAACCGAGTCCGTTCTACAGTTTCTCATTAGACTGAATGAATAACCGACTCTAAATGTAGGTATTGTGATATAAACCGAGTCCGTTCTACAGTTTCTCATTAGGCTGAATGAATAACCGACTCTAAATGTAGGTATTGTGATATAAACCGAGTCCGTTCTACAGTTTCTCATTAGGCTGAATGAATAACCGACTCTAAATGTAGGTATTGTGATATAAACCGAGTCTGTTCTACAGTTTCTCATTAGACTGAATGAGTAACCGACTCTAAATGTAGGTATTGTGATATAAACCGAGTCTGTTCTACAGTTTCTCATTAGGCTGAATGAATAACCGACTCTAAATGTAGGTATTGTGATATAAACCGAGTCCGTTCTACAGTTTCTCATTAGGCTGAATGAGTAACCGACTCTAAATGTAGGTATTGTGATATAAACCGAGTCCGTTCTACAGTTTCTCATTAGACTGAATGAATAACCGACTCTAAATGTAGGTATTGTGATATAAACCGAGTCCGTTCTACAGTTTCTCATTAGGCTGAATGAGTAACCGACTCTAAATGTAGGTATTGTGATATAAACCGAGTCCGTTCTACAGTTTCTCATTAGGCTGAATGAATAACCGACTCTAAATGTAGGTATTGTGATATAAACCGAGTCCGTTCTACAGTTTCTCATTAGACTGAATGAATAACTCTAAATGTAGGTATTGTGATATAAACCGAGTCCGTTCTACAGTTTCTCATTAGACTGAATGAATAACCGACTCTAAATGTAGGTATTGTGATATAAACCGAGTCCGTTCTACAGTTTCTCATTAGGCTGAATGAATAACCGGCTCTAAATGTAGGTATTGTGATATACACATCTAATACGTATATACTTTCTCACTCTGCTATGCGTGAACTGGGCAAATTAACCGAAAATGTGTTCTGTATTCTCTACATGGAGCATGCAATGAGCTTCTGTCACTCAGAGCCACTTAGCGGAGTCATAACGAACTGAAAAGAGCAGCTAACGAGGTACCAAACTCCAGATGCTCCATTAGTTAGAGGAACACTGGGGGGAAGTGAAACATGACAAGAGAAAAAGGACAGAGAATGAAAGAGAAGTGAAAGAGCAGAGAAAGAGAGCCCAAATGAGATAAGAGGCAGAGAGTGAGATGGAGAGAGACAGAGTGAGAGAGAGAGCTTAACGGATTGGTACTTGTGTTTATTAACACTCCTGCATCAGCTGGCAGTGTGTACACCATCTGGTGCGGTGCCCTGGGTGCTGCTTGCCTGCGGGCAGATGGTGCTCTAACTGCCATCACACCTTCAGCCTGGCATACGGGCACCACACACACTGCCAGCATGGGAGGGCATGGGGGCATGGGGGGCATGTAGGGCCACCCGTAACACAGCTACAGAGGAGGAACCTCCCCTGCACGGATAAAACCAGAACATCCAGACCAAATCTGACCATTTAAAACAAATTAATCAAAAATCTAACTTACACAACTGCCCTGACCGGTTTATTTAGAGCATTCATTTAGAGCCGGTTATTTGACTTGTAACAGTACTGGAACCCTTTTTAAAAAGCGTTGTATAAAGAACCATCTACAACACATTCTCCATCACTCTGAAGAACCTTTCATGATGCAAACAACCCTTTAATCATGCAAAGGGTTTCTTTCAGTATTCAAGGTTCTATATATAACTGTTTTCTTTACTAAGCAGCCTATGAAGAACCATCTCTTTCAAGAATGTTACATTAGAACAACCCTGAGAACCATCTATACCACATTCTGAAGAACACGTTCATGATGCAAAGAAACCTTCAGCCATGCAAAATGTTCTTTGAGTGTTCATGGTTCTATATGGAACCATTGTCTGTGCTTAAGAGCCCTTTTATGGAGGGGTTTCTGATAAAGTGGCCACAGAGTGTATAAACATATTCAGCCGCTGAAAACGCGTCTTTTCATCGGCCGTGTTTATTTTCTGCGACGTTGCTTGTAATGAGAGCACAGACTGGAGCTGCGTGTTCAGCTGCCGGTCTGTAATCTTGGAGGAAGTGATTGCGTCTGCTCGTTTTGAGGCTTGTTTTGAGGCGGCGTAAAACAAAGCCTCTCACGTCCGCCGAGCCGCCTCTGCGAAACTCCAGCAGCCGGCCGCTCTCCACTCACAGATTGCTGTCTAATCCACATCAGAGCTATTAAGCCTTCATGTGTGAGAGATATAAGCTACAGCCCAGCTCACCAAATGCGCAAGAAACACCTTTTGATGCAACATAACATGCATGTCGTTCCTCTCTCCTTACTTACTTATTTACATTAAAAAAATTAAGCCCAAAAGTTAAAACTTATGTATTTTAATTACATGTCAAATTTCCATTCAATTTAAATACATGTATCCAATGTTAAAATGGAATTATGATTCATGTTTTTCCATCATGTTCAAACCTGAATGAATTCAATAACGTTTAAATTAGAAGTGCTTGTAGGACTTGGGCAATTCTTTTACATAACATTTATGCATTTCCAGAGTTAATAGTACCTTCTGTACTCACAGCACAATTACTTCGACTGTGTAAATATCTTAAATGACAATACATGTATCTTACAGACAGACAGCAGGTCCACACAAGTCCTCCACCTCTCCTGTTACATGTGGTGTCCCTCAGGGCTCTGTTCTTGGACCCCTACTTTTCTTTATCTACATCTCACCCCTTCGCCAGATTATTCGTAGCCATGGCCCTAACTTTGTTATGCTGATGATATTCAGTTATATCTCAGTACACACACACCCTCAGATTCCCCTCCCAATAATAAAAATATTGTTAAGTTTTTAAAATATATCACTACTCAGCCCATACAGCCCATATGTGGAAACTGAGCTGTAAAAATAGCCACGCCCACTCACACTTTATAACAAAGTTATAAAGCATGTTTCAGCCTGGACTGTGTTTAGCCAATCAGAACAGAGCTCATTTACATACAGCAGCAATTTGCAGGAATCAACTATTGTCAGTTTTAATTACTAAGGCGTGAATTTAGAAAATGTCATTCTCAATAATTTGTATTCTTAAACTGTTTATTGTGCAATATTACAACTAATGCAATGTTTAGTGATTTCCACATAACAGACCTTCAATTATTAAATACAGTTCATAATCAGTAAAGCTTAAAGGGCCCATTTAATGGAAAACAACTTTTCCCACTGTTATTTTTTAATAAAGTAGTATATTTTATTTATACAGTACATAAATGGTTTCAAAACATTCACTTCTCAGCCCATATATAAAACACTAAACTGCACTAGGCCTGTTTTAAATGAGTTTTTTCTGTGATACCACAAAAACCCTTACATTTACATATACCCACCTACTCAGACAACAGCCCCACCCATTCACACTGAAGCCATAGAAGCCATAGAAGTGTTTCAGGCTGCACTGCTTTTTGTTGGAGTCACAATATTGGACAGCCAATCAGAACAAAGCTCACTTACATACATCAGCCTTAAAAGCACAATAAACAAAACAGCTTGTTATTGCAAAGGGATAAAGAGAGGCTGCAGTGATTTATGACTGTTTCGGTGCACAAAACTACGCTCAATTCTATAAGTAGACCAAACCACAATGTATGATATGGGCCCTTTAATACAAAGTAAATAAGGCATTTAGATGTTTATTATTATTATTATTATTATTATTATTATTATTATTATTATTATTATTATTATTATTATATGTTTATTACTTTCTGGTATATAATGTTGAACTGTTACTTATCTGAAAAGTGCTCTGTAAATAAAGCTGTTTATTATTATTATTATTATTATTATACCTACATGCATATGCATACAAAAGCACACACAAACGTGATCTTGCTTTAGGGAAATGTTTTTGTTCGGGCTGCCGGTGTTGGACACAGTTGGAGGAAGTGGCAGGTTGTCATGAATATTCAGCGCTCCGTTGTGCGAGTGTTTACGCCTCTGATACCTAATGAAATAATGAAGATCTGCCAATGGGCCACTCTGGCAACCATGCTGGACTGTGTGTTGATAGGATGAAGGACAAAAGATGCTCTTCACTCCATTAACAAGCTCTCGAGTTAACAAATTAAAGCGGTACTTTGGTGAAAAATCAAAACGTCTCAAGCACCACCCGACCCCCACCCTCAGTGGAGGCTGATCAGCCAAGAGGTGTTGGTGCTGTTTCAGTTTAGTGCTGGAGCTACGAGACTAACGTGGCTTACAAGTGCTAGACACGTATGACTCACCAAACACCAGCATTCCCAAAAAATATCACTACCCATCAGACACCAACATTCCCAAAAATATCACTATCCATCAAATACCAACATTCCCAAAAAATATCACTATCCATCAAACACCAACATTCCCAAAAAATATCACTATCCATCAGACCCCAACATTCCCAAAACAATATCACTATCCATCAGACACCAACATTCCCAAAAAATATCACTATCCATCAGACCCCAACATTCCCAAAACAATATCACTATCCATCAGACACCAACATTCCCAAAAATATCACTATCCATCAAACACCAACATTCCCAAAAAATATCACTATCCATCAGACCCCAACATTCCCAAAACAATATCACTATCCATCAGACACCAACATTCCCAAAAAATATCACTATCCATCAGACCCCAACATTCCCAAAACAATATCACTATCCATCAGACACCAACATTCCCAAAAAATATCACTATCCATCAAACACCAACATTCCCCAAAACAATATCACTATTCATCAGACACCAACATTCCCAAAAATATCACTATCCAGCAACACTAACATTGCCAAAAAATATCACTATCCATCAGACACCAACATTCCCAAAAATATCACTATCCATAAGACACCAACATTCCCAAAAAATCACTATCCATCAGACACCAACATTCCCAAAAAATATCACTATCCATTAGACACCAACAGTCCCAAAAAATATCACTATCCATCAGACACCAACATTCCCAAAAAATATCACTATCCATCAGACACCAACATTCCCAAAAAATATCACTATCCATCAGACACCAACATTCCCAAAAAATATCACTATCCATCAGACACCAACATTCCCAAAAAATATCACTATCCATCAAACACCAACATTCCCAAAAAATATCACTATCCATCAAACACCAACATTCCCCCAAACAATATCACTATCCATCAAACACCAACATTCCCACAAACAATATCACTATCCATCAAACACCAACATTCCCACAAACAATATCACTATCCATCAAACATCAACATTCCCAAAAAATATCACTATGCATCAGACACCAGCTTTCCCAAAAAATATCACTATCCATCAAACACCAACATTCCCACAAACAATATCACTATCCATCAAACATCAACATTCCTAAAAAATATCACTATCCATCAGACACCAGCATTCCCAAAAAATATCACTATCCATCAAACACCAACATTCCCACAAACAATATCACTATCCATCAAACACCAACATTCCTAAAAAATATCACTATCCATCAAACACCAACATTCCCAAAAACAATATCACTATCCATCAGACACCAACATTCCCAAAAAATATCACTATGCATCAGACACCAACATTCCCAAAACAATATCACTATCCATCAGACACCAACATTCCCAAAAAATATCACTATGCATCAGACACCAACATTCCCCAAAACAATATCACTATGCATCAGACACCAACATTCCCCAAAACAATATCACTATCCATCAAACACCAACATTCCCAAAAATG
>NC_051230.1:2207323-2209823 GCF_015220715.1 Pygocentrus nattereri | reverse complement strand
GGTGTGTGTGGGTGTGTGTGGGTGTGTGTGATGTGTGTGGGGTGTGTGTGGTGTGTGTGGTGTGTGTGGGTGTGTGTGATGTGTGTGATGTGTGTGGGTGTGTGTGGGTGTGTGTGATGTGTGTGGTGTGTGTGGGTGTGTGTGGTGTGTGTGGGTGTGTGTGGGTGTGTGTGGTGTGTGTGGTGTGTGTGGGTGTGTGGGGGTGTGTGTGGTGTGTGGGGGTGTGTGTGGGTGTGTGTGGTGTGTGTGGTGTGTGTGGGTGTGTGTGGTGTGTGTGGGTGTGTGTGGGTGTGTGTGGTGTGTGTGGGTCTGTGTGGGTGTGTGTGGTGTGTGGGGGTGTGTGTGGTGTGTGTGGTGTGTGTGGTGTGTGTGGGTCTGTGTGGTGTGTGTGGGTCTGTGTGGGTGTGTGTGGGTGTGTGTGGTGTGTGTGGTGTGTGTGGGTCTGTGTGGGTGTGTGTGGGTGTGTGTGGGTGTGTGTGGTGTGTGGGGGTGTGTGGGGGTGTGTGTGGTGTGTGGGGGTGTGTGGGTGTGTGTGGTGTGTGGGGGTGTGTGTGGGTGTGTGTGGGTCTGTGTGGGTGTGTGTGGGTGTGTGGGTGTGTGTGGGTCTGTGTGGGTGTGTGTGGTGTGTGGGGGTGTGTGGGTCTGTGTGGGTGTGTGTGGGTGTGTGTGGTGTGTGTGGTGTGTGTGGGTCTGTGTGGGTGTGTGTGGTGTGTGGGGGTGTGTGTGGTGTGTGTGGTGTGTGGGGGTGTGTGTGGGTGTGTGTGGTGTGTGTGGGTGTGTGGGTCTGTGTGGGTGTGTGTGGTGTGTGGGGGTGTGTGTGGGTGTGTGTGGTGTGTGGGTCTGTGTGGGTGTGTGTGGTGTGTGGGGGTGTGTGTGGTGTGTGTGGTGTGTGTGGTGTGTGGGGGTGTGTGTGGGTGTGTGTGGTGTGTGGGGGTGTGTGGGTCTGTGTGGGTGTGTGTGGTGTGTGGGGGTGTGTGTGGGTGTGTGTGGTGTGTGGGTCTGTGTGGGTGTGTGTGGTGTGTGTGGGTGTGTGGGTCTGTGTGGGTGTGTGTGGTGTGTGGGGGTGTGTGTGGGTGTGTGTGGTGTGTGGGTCTGTGTGGGTGTGTGTGGTGTGTGGGGGTGTGTGGGGGTGTGTGTGGTGTGTGTGGGTGTGTGTGGTGTGTGGGTGTGTGTGTGGTGTGTGTGGGTGTGTGTGGTGTGTGGGGGTGTGTGTGGGTGTGTGTGGGTGTGTGTGGTGTGTGGGGGTGTGTGGGGGTGTGTGTGGTGTGTGTGGGTGTGTGTGGTGTGTGGGGGTGTGTGTCGTACGGCTCTGTTTTGGAATCACAATGCGAGACTATGCATTAGGTGTAGCTGCCGCGGCCTCATCGCATTTTCACGCTCGAGTTCATGCAAAAACCTGCGGAAGCCAAATTACAGGCCAGCAAGCCGGAGCGTCGGGCATTCAGCGGCGACATTTAAAATGCAACACGGAAAGAGGAGGAAAAAAAACACAGAGTAACTCAGGACCGGACGGAGCGTTCATGCGGAATTATGAACACCAGCGTTATCTTTCTAATTCAGCCTGGATTTACAGCGAGCCACTTAAAGCCACACTTTCCAGCGCCAGTCGAGTCTGAGGGGCTGGCAAACAAAAGGGATCTCGGCACAGAGAATAAAACATGTACATTTGATTGCTGAGGTTTGTGGGCAGATTTTGTGGTCTTAATGTCCACGAGACGAGGAGCCGTGTGACTTTTGCAAATGAGCAGCAGATGCATAAAGTCACCTGCATGTATTTTTATTAGATTAGATGTGTATTATTATCTACACTGACCGGTCACTTGTTTCTAAGCTCACTTTATCAGCTCCACTTACTGTATAGCTGCACTCTGTAGTTCTACAGTTACAGACTGTAGTCCATCTGTTTCTCTGATACTCTGTTACCCTGTTCTTCAGTGGTCAGGACCCCCATGGACCCTCACAGAGCAGGTATTATTTGGGTGGTGGGTCATTCTCAGCACTGCAGTAACACTGATGTGCTGGTGTGAGTAGATCAGACACAGTTTTTAAACACTGTCCACTCTATTAGACACTCCTACCTTGTCGGTCCACCTTGTAGATGTAAAGTCAGAGACGACAGCTCATCTGCTGCTGCACAGTTTGTGTTGGTCATCCTCTAGTCCTTCATCAGTGGACACAGGACGCTGCTGGCTGGATATTTTTGGTTGGTGGACTGTTCTCAGTCCAGCAGCGACACTGAGGTGTTTAAAAACTCCAGCAGCACTGCTGTGTCTGATCCACTCAGACCAGCACAACACACACTAACACACCACCACCACATCAGTGTTACTGCAGTGCTGAGAATGACCCACCACCCAAACAGTACCTGCTCTGTACTGTAACACTAGGATGTTGTACCTCACACAGACCCAGTTAATATCTAGAACCTGTTGGGTATTTCATTGCAAGGAGGGTTAAACCGTCTTGGAACTTAGCACTGAGAAAAGGAGACGGACACACC
>NC_051230.1:2162323-2202323 GCF_015220715.1 Pygocentrus nattereri | reverse complement strand
TGCAACCCATTAAACCGTTGGGCCATTGACTGCACTAAGCCTGAAAAACGATTCATCCAAATGAGTCTGAGCCGCTGACACTACTACATGCGAGTCATTGACCCTACTGAGTCTAGGCCACTGACTAATACATCTGAACCATGGACTCTACAAAGTCTGAGCCACTGTCTCTCGCTACTGAGTCTGAGCCACTGTCTCTATTGAGTCTGAGCCACTGTCTCTATTGAGTCTGAGCCACTGTCTCTATTGAAACTGAGCCACTAACTCTACCAAGTCTGAGCCTCTGAGCCTTCCAAGTCTGAGTCATTGACCCTTCTGAGTCTGAGCCATTAACGACATGGACACCTCAGAGAAGTCAACGGGTGGGGAACCTGGGGATTCCGGGTTCTGTATCTCCAGTTTCCTGAAGGCTATCAATAGCCATGTTTACAAACAACCCAATAAACTGTTAATAATCTGACTAATAGCTCAATCGGAATAGAATATGTTCATGTAAACACCAATCAGAATAGTCTAGTCTGATTGAGGCCATTCTGAATACAATTTCTACCTGATTGAATGAGATGGGCAATCCTGTAAATAATCCGTTAAATAGAAGAATAATATCCGTGTAAATGCCTGAATCTGATTATATTCCAATCGGAACGTGAGTTTGTGTTACGAAAACTCAAACCGGATCTTGCAAATGTTTATACTGTTCAACATGGTGGGAGCAGAAACTGGTCTGCAGAGGAGCCGGAGTTCATGCTCTGATCTTTAAAAGATATTTTAAAGCAATTAAAAACAAGCACTGCTCACTGCTGCTCATCTCACTCTGACTGGACTCACATGATGATTGCTGTAATGGTAACATTTACTCTAAGTGGTTCTCCACCCATGCACATCATTTTGCATCAGATTACTTGTAGTGAGCATGTAAACAAAAGATTTTCCATCAAATTGATGAATACAGTGAGCATTAACACCTCAGTCTGAATCTGGAATCGGAATGTATTCAATCGGATTGGCAAAAATCTTGGCATGTAAACAGCCATTGACTTCACTCTAACATTTCTCTGCTGATCTACAGTTTGGCCAGAAAGACTCAGGAGGCAGGAGTGAAGGTCCAGGTCTTGGAGCATCATGACCTTCGCTGGTCCTGCCGGATAGAGACAGCAGGGGTGGAGCCTACCCCCTGGATAACCAGACAGGCACCCCATATCGAACATCATTATCTCCGGTTTCCTGAAGACTATAACAAAAAGTCATGTGTGGTTAGAGAGGGGGCATAACACCCTACAGTCCTCTGGATCTCCACGGTGGGTGAGCATCTCAGCGAAGGCCACTTTGGGTGCACCTAAATATTCACTTGTCTGGCTTCACGCACATGAACTTGAGTGACGTCCCATTCTTAATCCAGGGTTTAATATGATGTCGGCCCACCCTTTGCAGCTGTAACAGCTTCAGCTCTTCTGGGAAGGCTTTCCACAAGGGTTAGGAGCGTTTATGGGAATTTCTGACCGTTCTTCCAGAAGTGCATTTGTGAGGTCAGACGCTGATGTTGGACGAGAAGGCCTGGCTCACAGTCTCCACTCTAATTCATCCCAAAGGTGTTCTATGGGGTTGAGGTCAGGACTCTGTGCAGGCCAGTCAAGTTCTTCCACACCAAACTGGCTCATCCACGTCTTTATGGACCATGAAATTGTCCAAAATCTCTTGGTGCTGAAGCTTTAAGAGTTCCTTTCACTGGAACTAAGGGGCCGAGCCCAACTCCTGAAAAACACCCCCACACCATGATCCCCCCTCCACCAAACTTTACACTCGGCACAGTGCAGTCAGGCAAGTACCGTCTCCTGGCAACCACCAAACCCAGACTCGTCCATTGGATTTCCAGACGGAGAACCATGATTGGTCACTCCAGAGAACACGTCTCCACTGCTCTAGAGTCCAGTGGCGGCACTTTACTCCACTGCATTCCACGCTCTGCATTGCGCTTAGTGATATAAGGCTTGGATGCAGCTGCTCGGCCATGGAAACCCATTCCATGAAGCTCTCTACGCTGTTCTTGAGCTGATCTGAAGGCCACATGAAGTTTGGAGGTCTGTAGTGATTGACTCTGCAGAAAGTCGGTGACCTCTGCGCACTATGCCCCTCAGCATCCGCTCACCGCTCTGTCATTTTACGTGGCCGACCACTTCGTGGCTGAGTTGCTGTCGTTCCCAATCGCTTCCACTTTGTTATAATCCCACTGACAGTGGACTGTGGAATATTTAGTAGTGAGGAAATTTCACGACTGGACTTGCTGCACAGGTGGCGTCCGATCACGGCACCACGCTGGAATTCACTGAGCTCCTGAGAGCGACCCATTCTTTCACTAATGTCTGTAGAAGCAGTCTGCAGGCCGAGGGGCTCGGCTTTATACACCTGTGGCCATGGAAGTGACTGGAACACCTGGATTCAGTGATTTGGATGGGGGAGGGAATACTTTTGGAAATACAGTGTTCAAATATTTTTCCAGCTTCTACAACTCTGTGAAAATCTTCTTAAGAGTTATTTAAACATGAAAACAGAAAAAAAGAGAAAAAAACATTCGCTTCCTTGCTGTGTGCCGAGACGCTTCTCTGAAATAATGAACAATCACAAATCTTTATATAAACAGCTTCCCAGAAAGGAAGCATCTGTTGGAGAGGCAGCATATGTTCCGCCAAATGATGGAGATATCTAAATATATTTATTTTCATCATTTCATGATATTTTTGTTGCTATTTTTGCTTTTAACTTCATTGACTTTCATCATTTTACTTCTTTATTTATTAAATAGTTATCCTTTTATTTCTCCAAGAGCAGTGCGTGTGCTGTAGATCGTATTAACAGAAAGCGTCCAGACTGGACAGAGAGTGGACAGATTCATTTGATACCTCTCAGGAAAACAAATTAATCTGAATGCTGTTACTTTATTTAGAAATTATGCTGAAGAGTCATTTCAAACTCCCTTTGGAGCAGCAGAACATCTCAGCATAAGATTCCATTTACAGCCCAGTGTTTATTTATTTATTTATTTATTATTCTAAATAAACAAATAAGTGTGTAAATGCAAAAATCAGTTGTTGTGATGCAGACAGGCCAGATGGGCCATTCTACCAAATTTGATCAATTTGAATAAAACCATAATTAAACAATGAAGGTTTTCATATATTAGTTGTTTACAGGGATTTTGTTCTAAACCCAAGACACTGACAGAGACAGTAATAAACTAAAAACACACAATTCATCCTTTATAGGATACTTTCTATTGGGAGGTGTCTGTCCCAAATAGGAGGGTCCAATGTTTTCATGTCAGTCCTGAAACAGAGTTTTAGTGTGTGGGCGGAGCCTTGATTTAGCCACGCCCCTGCATTTCAGGGCAGGGACTGAGGCTGCATCCCTGTCCCTCATGGCCACATGGTGAGCAGTTAGATCCACTGTTTTGAAGTAAATGTGTCCCAAAGTCTGAAGGTCAGTGAGGAACATTAAGAATCTCCATATTTTCTGCAGATCAGCACTTTTTAGTGTTTTAATGTAAAATCTGGTGATTTTCTGTGTGAACAGCTGGTCAAACCTGAGTTTGCTGAGTTTTTGAGCTCAAAATGAGTTAAAACTGTCACTGAAACAGTCACAACTGACATACATGGCACAGTTTGGTATACTTGTAATTGTTTCGGTAGTGGTAAAATTAAATGTTCAACCATTTATTTAGTATACTAAACATAATTAAGGAATAGAGTTACTCAAAAATATTCCGAAATGAGTTAAAAGTCCTAAATGTGTTTCGGCTCTGACTTTGAACCAGCTCAGCAGATTCTTTTGTTACTGTTACAGTAATGTTAATGGTTGCTAGGGCCTCTATGGGAAGCACTATGTAATGTTAGCACCAAGCTATGTGAGGTTCTTCACATTAGACTGAATGCTACTTCATAGCAACAGGTTCCTATATTATGTTTATTTTGTATATTATCGTGTTTTAAATTAAATACATGAATAATATATGATCGTGTGCATCATATATGGCACATGATCACACGTTTTCTCGTACATGTATGTGAAAAATATGTTTATTCACATGTGAATTTCACACAAGGGTGTTCTTGATACAGGCCAAGTCAAGTTAATCTGTCTAGCTGGTCAGCCAAAAGCTGGATAAACTAAATACATAGTTTCATAGGTTTATATACATGTACATAGTTTGTGAGTGTATACATATAAATTATGCACATTCCCGCTTTCGCTGTTCTAGGTTCTATATTTAAAACCTAGTCTCCCTAAAATCAATTTCATATTTACCCCGTATTTCAGTGCTGTTCTCTCACTGCTGCAGTCTTACAGTAGTTCATACAATTTCTCTCACCATTTTACAGTGGTGGACAGTAACTGAGTAACTGAGTAACTGAGTAAATGTAATTAGTTTCTGTACTTTAGTATTTTTGATGTATCTGTACTGAAGTTTCTCCGTTCTGGGCGTCTTTTTCCTTTCACTCCACTACATTTCAGAGTCTAATATCCGACTTTCTCCTCCTACATTTTGAGAAATCTGCCGTTCCTTTTGGTTTCTGTGTGTATAAAAACGTAACATGTCAAAACGAAAGAAGCGCAAAGCCAGAGCACCAATCAGGGCCCAGCGGTCACTTTGTTTAGAGCTGGTTTTGACCTGTTGGTCATACCGACCCAGTGCAGCACGCGGTTCAACGTCAGCGCAGCAGCGTAAAACTTTGGGAGAGTCTGTTCAACATAAATGATGAACTAACCTAACTTTGTGTAAATAGAGCTCAATATAGAAATATGTCCACATATGCAGTCGAGACTGACGCGGCTTTTTTCTGAATTTCTACAAACACCATTTCATTTTATAGTAAATGAGTTTGGGCTGGTTTATGTTTATGAACAGACGCCTACAGATCAACATAGTAAAGGAGCTCATCTGTGATCCTGAGTTTAAAGCCAGTTTTTATTCAACTTAAACTTGGAACTAAGTTGTAAATAAATCTGAAACTGAAACTTTGCTTGTGTGTAAAAAGTGATTTCAGAGCCACTCGGTTCTCCCTGATGGAAACTGTTTACCTTCAGTGTTTTGTGCTTCTGATCATTTTAATAGACGTCAGCGTCACTAATTAATGACGTTCTATTAAAAGACTGGTTTACCAAGAGAGACGCTGGAGGACTTTCACCTGAAATGAGTTCATGAAGCCAGTCTGGTTATAAAAATGATAACAGGACCAGATCAGAGCCAGAATTACTCTTTTAGTACTTTTACTTTATACTTCTACTTTATAGGTTCTCGACTTTAACTCAGGTACAGGGTTTGTGTTCTTCGTCCACTGCTGATCATTTTATGAGCTAATGCTGCTGTTTACTTCCCACTGCAGTCTCAACGTTTGCAAGCTTGTACATAATATCACCTTTTACAGTTAAACTAATGCTACTGGACTTTACGGCGTGACACCAGCAGCAGGTTTAAAACAGACGTTACTTACATGAGCTGCAATACGTCCTGGTCTGGGAAAAGGCCCAAGCTTTTTTTTAGCTGTCCTTAAACAATGCCTGGGCAAAATTCAGGCATGCTCAGTAGAGCCCTTTTGGACTGATCCATTTGGAGCAGGGGTTCATGGGATGCATATCGTTTTTTTTTGTATCTCATTTAATCTTGCTCATTTGCTCATATGTTTTTTAGCTCATGATTCAAGGATCTATTGTGAACACAGCACTGCTGTGTCTGATCCACTCATACCAGCACAACACACACTAACACACCACCACCACCACGTCAGTGTCACTGCAGTGCTGAGAATGACCCACCACCCAAACAGCACCTGCTCTGTGAGGGTCCATGGGGGTCCTGACCACTGAAGAACAGGGTAACAGAGTATCAGAGAAACAGATGGACTACAGTCTGTAACTGTAGAACTACAGAGAGCAGCTATACGGTCAGTGGAGCTGATAAAGTGGACAGTGAGTGTATATAACTTTATGTAAACACCACCAGCTGTTTGGACGTGTGGAGTTTCCTTCCGTAACCGGCTACAGCTCAGATATTACCTTCACTCACTGAGTGGAGATTTGCATGATTATGATTATCCACCGTGATGGTAAATTAATCAACCCTTCTGAAAGTAATCAAATGGTGATGAACTCAGCAAGTCATTTTTCACTGTCATGTTGAGGTCCTGAGCTGATAAGCCTCCTCTGGTATCTGAGATCTCTCAAATTGATGTCTGCATAGCCAAGAATGGTTGGCATGCATCTGCTCAGATTCCAAACGAGGACAAATAAAGTTTATAACTAACTAACTAACTCAGCGCTTCAATGAAGGTGTGAAGGGTTGAAAAGAGAACGAAAGAAAAGAACGCTGCTCTGCGAGTGAAGAGGCCGACGATCTGCAGAAAGAACGGCAAAAAAATCAGCGAGACAAGCCGAGCCGAGCTTCGCTGGACTGCTAACGCAGCCTGTAGGCCGGGGCTTCCCAGTCCTAGTTACTCCACACTGTGCACATTTATATGCTCCTCAACTGCCACGTTCAGTGATGGAAGAAACGAGGATTTCAGAAGCTTTGAAGCTACTGAATCAGCTAAAAACTCGGCACACTGGTGCCACCTGCTGGTCCATGCATCGCGAAACTCAAATACCAGCATACACACTGATCAGGCAGAACATTCTGACCACCTCCTCGTTTCTACGTTCATTTTCTATCTTATCAGCTACCACTGACCGTATAGCTGCACTCTAATGTTCTACAGTTACAGACTGTAGTCCATCTGTTTCTCTGATACTCTGTTACCCTGTTCTTCAGTGGTCAGGACCCCCATGGACCCTCACAGAGCAGGTACTGTTTGGGTGGTGGGTCATTCTCAGCACTGCAGTAACACTAATGTGGTGGTGGTAGTGTGTTGCGCTGGTGCAAGTGGATCAGACACAGCAGTGCTGCTGGAGTTTAAACACCTCAGTGGACTAAAAACCAAAAATATCCGGCCAGCAGCGTCCTGTGGTCACTGATGAAGGACAGCAGCAGATGAGCTGTCGTCTCTGACTTCACATCTACAAGGTGGACTGACGAGGTAGGAGTGTCTAATAGGTCTCATTGTCCATAATGGGGGTGCCCAGAAAGGTGACCACTTTAGGATGGCCCTGGCCCCCCTGGCCTCCCCCTGACTTGTTCACTCTGATACACACCTCAGAAGCAACGCGTCGCAAAAGCTTTGACACATTTCAAAACACTGTTTGGAGAATCTCTGCCTGAATCAGCTCATTAAGTAATGAAGCCCCCCATGTGCTGCGTCAGGCGTTTCAGAGTCGGGAACACAAGCAGGTTCAGATTCTGGGGTCTGCAGGACTGGAAACCCCCCCGCTGTAGGAACACTGTGCTAGGTAGCAAATGCTAAAAAGCATCCCTGCTGAATGTGATTCATCTGCATAATGAACAGGAGAACATGTGGACCTGCTATTATGGGAGGAGGTCATTTACTGCTGAGGTCAGCACTGAAATATTTCTCATTTGATCCTTTGAGTTTGTTGAAAACGGGCTCTTAAAGGGTGGCGCACATCAGTGACAGTAATCCATGAGTCAGTGAGTGAATGAATGAGCCAGCCATTGAGTGAACTGGTCAGTGAGTGAATCAGAAAATTGTTCATTCGGTCATCATTCAGCGAATGAGTCATTTAGTCAGTCAGTCGTTTAGAGTGGGTCATTCATTCCTTGAGTTCGTAGGTTATTGATTCATTCCGTCAGCCAGTTAGTGAATCATTCATTTGTTCATTCTTTCAGGGAGTGAGTCATTTATTTATAAAGTCAGCAGGTGAGTGAGTCACTCTGTCATTTTGTAAGCGAGTCTGTGATTCACTTATTCAGTTATTCATTTATTCAGTCAGTTCATGAGTCATTCAGTCAGTCAGTCGCTCATTCGCTCAGTCGCTCATTCAGACAGTCACTGATTCATTCACTCATTGTGTCAGTGAGTGAGTCATTCAGCCATTTATTGAGTGATTCAGTCATTACTTGTGGTCATTCAGTAAGCATGTGAGCCATTCAGTGAGTAGGTGAGTCATTCACTTTTATTCCTATAGTTAAGTGAGGCATTTATTAATTCATACATTTGTTTGATTGTTTAATAATTCAGTCATTTATTTATTCAATCAGTTTGTGAGTCGTTCGGTCAGTCACTGATTCATTGAGTCAGTGAGTGAGTGAGTCATTCAGCCAGTGATTCAGTGAGTGATTCAGTCATTTATTTGGTCATTCAGTGAGTAGATGAGTCATTTAGGGAGTCGTTCACTTCTATTCCTTTAGTTAAGTGAGTCATTTATTCATTCATTCATTTGTTTGATTGCAAATTCAGTCATATATTTATTCAGTTTGTGAGTTATTCAGTCTGCCCCGATTCTTCTTGACCTCTCAGCAGCTTTTGACATGGTCAGCTATACAATCCTTCTGGACGTCCTCACCAACCTTGGAATCACTGGATATGTGTGGAAGTGGTTCAAGTCCTATCTGGAGGATCGCTCTTATCGGGTAAAATGGAGAGGGTTCATACCCTCTCCATGCAGTGTCTCTAGTGGTGTACCACAAGGCTCGGTGCTGGGTCCTCTTCTCTTTTCTCTTTACACTAGCTCTCTTGGTGATGTAATATCTTCTCATGGCTTCTCTTATCACTGTTATGCTGAAGACACTCAACTAACGCTTTCTTTCTGTCCCTCTGACACACAGGTTTCCAGTTGCATCTCGGCATGTCTGTCTGACATCTCTACATGGATGGCAGCTCACCACCTGAAGCTCAGTCCCAGCAAGACTGAGCTTATACTCATCCCTGCAACTACAGGTCCTCATCATGATCTCACCGTCTCATTTGAGAACTCTCTTATTGTTCCATCTGTAGAGGCACAAAGTCTCGGTGTGACTCTGGATGGCCAGTTATCGTTCTCGACTCAGATCGTGAACCTGACTCATTCATGCAGGTTTCTCCTGTATGACATCCATAGGATCCGACCCTTCCTCACCCAAGAGGCCGCCCAGGTGCCTGGTGTAGTCTCTGGTCATCTCAAGGCTCGACTACTGCAACTCGCTCTTGGCTGGTCTTCCCATGCGTCCATCAAGCCTCTGCAGCTCATCCAGAATGCGGCAGCATGGGTCATCTTCAATCTGCCCAAGTTCAGCCACGTCACCCCACTGCTGCGCTCCCTTCACTGGCTTCCTGTAGCTGCATCAGATTAAAACCCTAATGCTGGCCTACAAAGCCAGAAATGGACCAGCTCCTACCGACTTGATGGCAATGGTGAAATCTCGAACTGGACCACGAGCCCTTCGAGCTTCGAGTACAGCTCGGCTTGACCCGCCATCCTTCAAGGCGCGTGGAAGACAAGCATCGAGAATGTTCTTCGTACTGGAGCCCAGGTGGGGGAATGAATGCCCACTGGCTGTCCGAACAGCAGAGTCTCTCGCGGTCTTCAAACGCAGACTGAAGACCGTCTCTTTACACAGCACTTAAATCAGCACTGAACTAAAGAGCAGTCACACCAAAAAACAGCACCTTGTGGTCAAAGTCGGAATAACAGCGTAATTAGTTCACTCCTCATTTTATACACAGCCTTTCAGCAGTGGTGAGGATGGGGGGGGAATATGGTGTTACATAAATAAGGTAAAAATAAAGTGAACATATGAATAAGGAACATATTGCTTCCCTCTTCAGGTCTTCTGCGGGAGCTTTATGACATTGATAAAAAACTTCAGAGGAAATGCGCCTTATGTGGGCCATCTGAGGCTGAACTGACTCGTTTCTCCCACACTTATAAAAGGATTATAGGTCAGCAATTTTAGTCTTTTTATTAAGGGCTCAAGGAAAAGGCAGCAACCAACCAAAAGGTCTTTTTAGGAGAGAAAAAAAACTTGGATGTTTTATTATTACAGAATTTTTACTGTTAGAATGCAGTTCCGAGCGGCTGACAATTGAGTCCAATAAACATCAACACACTTCGCAGCTATTTGCCCCTAAATTTGAATTAAATTGCAGTTGAAATAAGAGCAAAGTGTTTGATAACGAGGTCCGTTTCGACGTCTGCTATACTGTTTCAGAACCTAATGTAACCTGAATGTGTTCCTATACAATATGCATAGGAAACGTGCTCTAAAATACGGCTGACCTACTAGACAGTGTCCAGTAGAAGAGAGAGGGCTTCAGCAGAGCTCTCAGAGAAAACACTGCAGCACACATTAAATCATAAACCAGTGATTTCTCTTATTAATACTGTTTTCCACAGTTTACATCAAAACTGTGAAAGAGCACAGATGTCTTTTATTTCAGATCCCCCTGTTTATACTGAGTATCCCCTTTATTACAAACATATGCCTCTTATCTATAATTAGTACCCGCTTTATCGGAAACGCCTACCTGCTGTCTACACTCAGCGTCCGCTTTATCAGAAATGCCTACCTGCTGTCTACACTCAGCGTCCGCTTTATCGGAAACACCTACCTGCTGTCTACACTCAGCGTCCGCTTTATCAGAAATGCCTACCTGCTGTCTACACTCAGCGTCCGCTTTATCGGAAACGCCTACCTGCTGTCTACACTCAGCGTCCGCTTTATCAGAAATGCCTACCTGCTGTCTACACTCAGCGTCCGCTTTATCGGAAACACCTACCTGCTGTCTACACTCAGCGTCCGCTTTATCAGAAACGCCTACCTGATGTCTACACTCAGCGTCCGCTTTATCGGAAACGCCTACCTGCTGTCTACACTCAGCGTCCGCTTTATCGGAAACGCCTACCTGCTGTCTACACTCAGCGTCCTCTTTATCAGAAACGCCTACCTGATGTCTACACTCAGCGTCCGCTTTATCAGAAACGCCTACCTGATGTCTACACTCAGCGTCCGCTTTATCAGAAACGCCTACCTGCTGTCTACACTCAGCGTCCGCTTTATCAGAAACGCCTACCTGCTGTCTACACTCAGCGTCCGCTTTATCAGAAACGCCTACCTGCTGTCTACACTCAGCGTCCGCTTTATCAGAAACGCCTACCTGCTGTCTACACTCAGCGTCCGCTTTATCAGAAACGCCTACCTGCTGTCTACACTCAGCGTCCGCTTTATCAGAAACGCCTACCTGCTGTCTACACTCAGCGTCCGCTTTATCAGAAACGCCTACCTGCTGTCTACACTCAGCGTCCGCTTTATCAGAAACGCCTACCTGCCGTCTACACTCAGCGTCCGCTTTATCAGAAACGCCTACCTGCCGTCTACACTCAGCGTCCGCTTTATCAGAAACGCCTACCTGCTGTCTACACTCAGCGTCCGCTTTATCAGAAACGCCTACCTGCTGTCTACACTCAGCGTCCGCTTTATCAGAAACGCCTACCTGCTGTCTACACTCAGCGTCCGCTTTATCAGAAACGCCTACCTGCTGTCTACACTCAGCGTCCGCTTTATCAGAAACGCCTACCTGCTGTCTACACTCAGCGTCCGCTTTATCAGAAACGCCTACCTGCTGTCTACACTCAGCGTCCGCTTTATCAGAAACGCCTACCTGCTGTCTACACTCAGCGTCCGCTTTATCAGAAACGCCTACCTGCTGTCTACACTCAGCGTCCGCTTTATCAGAAACGCCTACCTGCTGTCTACACTCAGCGTCCGCTTTATCAGAAACGCCTACCTGCTGTCTACACTCAGCGTCCGCTTTATCAGAAACGCCTACCTGCTGTCTACACTCAGCGTCCGCTTTATCAGAAACGCCTACCTGCTGTCTACACTCAGCGTCCGCTTTATCAGAAACGCCTACCTGCTGTCTACACTCAGCGTCCGCTTTATCAGAAACGCCTACCTGCTGTCTACACTCAGCGTCCGCTTTATCAGAAACGCCTACCTGCTGTCTACACTCAGCGTCCGCTTTATCAGAAACGCCTACCTGCTGTCTACACTCAGCGTCCGCTTTATCAGAAACGCCTACCTGCTGTCTACACTCAGCGTCCGCTTTATCGGAAACGCCTACCTGCTGTCTACACTCAGCGTCCGCTTTATCGGAAACGCCTACCTGCTGTCTACACTCAGCGTCCTCTTTATCGGAAACGCCTACCTGATGTCTACACTCAGCGTCCGCTTTATCAGAAACGCCTACCTGATGTCTACACTCAGCGTCCGCTTTATCAGAAACGCCTACCTGCTGTCTACACTCAGCGTCCGCTTTATCAGAAACGCCTACCTGCTGTCTACACTCAGCGTCCGCTTTATCAGAAACGCCTACCTGCTGTCTACACTCAGCATCCGCTTTATCAGAAACGCCTACCTGCTGTCTACACTCAGCGTCCGCTTTATCAGAAACGCCTACCTGCTGTCTACACTCAGCGTCCGCTTTATCAGAAACGCCTACCTGCTGTCTACACTCAGCGTCCGCTTTATCAGAAACGCCTACCTGCCGTCTACACTCAGCGTCCGCTTTATCAGAAACGCCTACCTGCCGTCTACACTCAGCGTCCGCTTTATCAGAAACGCCAACCTGCCGTCTACACTCAGCGTCCACTTTATCAGAAACGCCTACCTGCCGTCTACACTCAGCGTCCGCTTTATCAGAAACACCTACCTGCTGTCTACACTCAGCGTCCGCTTTATCGGAAACACCTACCTGCTGTCTACACTCAGCGTCCGCTTTATCAGAAACGCCTACCTTCTGTCTACACTCAGCGTCCGCTTTATCGGAAACGCCTACCTGATGTCTACACTCAGTGTCCGCTTTATCAGAAACGCCTACCTGCTGTCTACACTCAGCGTCCGCTTTATCAGAAACGCCTACCTGCTGTCTACACTCAGCGTCCGCTTTATCAGAAACGCCTACCTGCTGTCTACACTCAGCGTCCGCTTTATCAGAAACGCCTACCTGCTGTCTACAATCAGCGTCCGCTTTATCAGAAACGCCTACCTGCTGTCTACACTCAGCGTCCGCTTTATCAGAAACGCCTACCTGCTGTCTACAATCAGCGTCCGCTTTATCAGAAACGCCTACCTGCTGTCTACACTCAGCGTCCGCTTTATCAGAAACGCCTACCTGCTGTCTACACTCAGCGTCCGCTTTATCAGAAACGCCTACCTGCTGTCTACACTCAGCGTCCGCTTTATCAGAAACGCCTACCTGCTGTCTACACTCAGCGTCCGCTTTATCAGAAACGCCTACCTGCTGTCTACACTCAGCGTCCGCTTTATCAGAAACGCCTACCTGCTGTCTACACTCAGCGTCCGCTTTATCAGAAACGCCTACCTGCTGTCTACACTCAGCGTCCGCTTTATCAGAAACGCCTACCTGCTGTCTACACTCAGCGTCCGCTTTATCAGAAACGCCTACCTGCTGTCTACACTCAGCGTCCGCTTTATCAGAAACGCCTACCTGCTGTCTACACTCAGCGTCCGCTTTATCAGAAACGCCTACCTGCTGTCTACACTCAGCGTCCGCTTTATCAGAAACGCCTACCTGCTGTCTACACTCAGCGTCCGCTTTATCAGAAACGCCTACCTGCTGTCTACACTCAGCGTCCGCTTTATCAGAAACGCCTACCTGCTGTCTACACTCAGCGTCCGCTTTATCAGAAACGCCTACCTGCTGTCTACACTCAGCGTCCGCTTTATCAGAAACGCCTACCTGCTGTCTACACTCAGCGTCCGCTTTATCAGAAACGCCTACCTGCTGTCTACACTCAGCGTCCGCTTTATCAGAAACGCCTACCTGCTGTCTACACTCAGCGTCCGCTTTATCGGAAACGCCTACCTGCTGTCTACACTCAGCGTCCGCTTTATCGGAAACGCCTACCTGCTGTCTACACTCAGCGTCCGCTTTATCAGAAACGCCTACCTGCTGTCTACACTCAGCGTCCGCTTTATCAGAAACGCCTACCTGCTGTCTACACTCAGCGTCCGCTTTATCGGAAACGCCTACCTGCTGTCTACACTCAGCGTCCGCTTTATCAGAAACGCCTACCTGCTGTCTACACTCAGCGTCCGCTTTATCAGAAACGCCTACCTGCTGTCTACACTCAGCGTCCGCTTTATCAGAAACGCCTACCTGCTGTCTACACTCAGCGTCCGCTTTATCAGAAACGCCTACCTGCTGTCTACACTCAGCGTCCGCTTTATCAGAAACGCCTACCTGCTGTCTACACTCAGCGTCCGCTTTATCGGAAACGCCTACCTGCTGTCTACACTCAGCGTCCGCTTTATCAGAAACGCCTACCTGCTGTCTACACTCAGCGTCCGCTTTATCAGAAACGCCTACCTGCTGTCTACACTCAGCGTCCGCTTTATCGGAAACACCTACCTGGTATGCAAAGAGTTCTTTGAGTGTCCATTGTTCAATATAGAACCATTTTCTTTACTAAAGAGCCTTGAAGGATTATTAAAGTCAGTGCTTCAAGGGTTCTTTAGTAAAGAAAATGGCTCTATATAGAACCGTCTATAACATATTCATGTACATTTTCCATCAATCTGAAGAACCCTTTCATGCTGCCAAGAGCACTTTAATCATGAAAAGGGTTCTTTAAGTTGTAATGGTTCTATAAAGAACCATTTTCATTACTAAAGAACCCTTGAGGCACCATCTTTAGGAGTGTAGCACTGAAAAGGGTGCTGTTGTTGAGATGGCAAGCTTGTAACAACAGAAGAATTCTTCTCCACGTTCTCCATCAATCTGAAGAACCTTTTCACCACACAAACAACCACATAGGCTTGAAATTCTACATGGAACCACTGTTTTCATTAAAGAACCCTTGAAGAATCATCTTTTTAAGAGTGTGTATCAGACGGTTATAGATTTTAACGTGAAGTCACCGTCGGCCTTCTTTACCGCCCGAGCTGTGATGAAGGCCCAGCTGCTCTGCAGTGCTTCTCCACTGAGGGCCGTCATAAAGGGAGCGGATGTCGTGCGTCCGTCATCCGTCCACTTCTTTTTCTCTCTCTTCATGTCTCGCCCTCCCGTCTCTCTCCCCCCTACACTCGAACATGGTCCCTCACACACACACTCTGACCACACAGGCTGAAACATAAAGCGCTCTGCGAGCGGCCGGTTGTGCTGAGATTAGATGTTGAGCGAAGGCAATTTACAGACAAGCACGTCTGAACATTTCAATCATCTACAGCAAGACGGAGGTGACCAGACACACACACACACACACACACACACACACACACACACTCTAAATCCTGACCCCTCTGTTCTCCCTCAACAGACTGCAAAATTGAACCCGTCTGTATTTGCCTGTCCTTTCCTCACTGCAGATGACTGGATTCATATGGAGATGGTGTCCTGCAGCCTCTCAATCTCTCTCGCCCTCTCCCTCTCCCTCTCCCTCTCCCTCTCCCTCTCTCTCTCTCTCTCTCTCTCTCTCTCTCCCCTTTCTATCTCTTTTCTCTCCTCTCAATCTCGCCCTCTCTCTCTCTCTCTTTCTCCCTTTTCTTTTATCTTCTGTCTCTTTTCTCTCCCCTCAATCTCTCCATTTCTCTATTTCACTCTTTCCTCTCCCCATCATTTTCTTTTGTCCGTCTCTCCATCCCTGTCTGTTTCTCTTCTCCTGCCCAGCTCCCTCTTTTCTCAACTGTCTTTCTCCTTTTCACCCTCACTCTCTTCTTTGTCTCTCTTCTGTCTCTTCTCTGTCAATTTCTTCAATCTCTTTTTTCGTCTGTCTCTCCTTGTTTTTCTTTTTCTCTCATCAATCTTTTTTCTTCGTCACTTTCTCTCCTAATATCACTTCTCCTTCTTGCTCTCTCTTGGTCACTCTTTTCTCCCTCTCTGAGTTACCTCCATCTCTCTTCTTTCTCCTTTTTCTCTCATTTTCTTTCTTTACACTCACTCACTCTTTTCTTCTGCCCCTTTATCCTTCCCAGTCTTTCTCTCCCTCCCTCTTTCTTTCTCTCCCTCTTTCTCTCTCCCTTTGTTTCTCTCCCTCTCTGTCTTTCTTTCTCTCCCTCCCTTTGTTTCTCTCCCTCTCTCTCTCTCTCTCCTTCTTTCTTTCTCTCCCTCTCTCCCCTTCTTTCTTTCTCTTTCTCTCTCTCCCTCTCTCTTTCTTTGTAACCTTTTTGGTATATTTTCTCTCGCTCGCTTTTTCTGTCTCTTTCTCTCCCTCTTTTTCTCTCTCTCCATCACACTTTGTAACTTTATCTTTTTGGTATATTTTCTCTCTCTACCCCGCTCCCCCCCCCCCCCCTCTCTCCCTCTTCTTTCTCTTTGACGTGATTTCGTTTTGATCACTGCGGTGGAAAGCGGCGGGTGGACGGCGAGATGAGAGACACGCCGTCTTTCTCTCCATCTGCAAACTTCACAATTTGTCAGTCAGGGACTCCGTCATTATCCGGCTCTGTTGTTCTCTCCTCCGGCAGCTGGAGCCTCATTTCATCCTCAGCCCAGACGGACCGGATGCTCTCCCTCCTGACCGCGTACGTGTCCGGCGTCTGTCGACTCCAGCGTTCCTCTGTACTGACGGTGTTATTTGTGAGTCAGTGCTGCAGTAACAGCCTCGACTCTTCTAGGAAGGCTTTACTCTAGACGTTGAACATTGCTGTGAGAATCTGATTGAGCATTAGTGAGGTCAGGTACTGATGTTGGATGGTCAGTTCTGGATCACTAACTCATCCCAAAGATACTGGATGGAGCTCCATCACTCCAGAGAACCCAGTTCCACTGCTCCACAGCCGAGTGCTGGGGGCTTTATACCCTCTAGCCCACACTGGGCACTGGGCATGGAGACCACAGGCTGATGTGTGGCTGATCTAGCACGTCCCATTCCATTGGTCAGTGCTTTTCCATGGAGATTAAGCTGTCTCAGCACTGAGTGACCTTAAGGACAAACCGTCTGGATACTTTTGGTCAGGTGGTCCTCATTAAAAGTGCTTTCAATCATAAACAGTTTCAAACTCAAACTTTTAATCGTTTCAGATGTTTATTTAACACTCCACTCCTAAAAAAGGTGGTTCTCCAAGGGTTCTTTAGTAAAGACCATGGTTCTTTAAGAAAACATGGACACTCAAAGAACCTGCTTAAACTGTTCTCTGCCAGGTGAAATCGTCCTTTAGATTAATGGAGAATATGATGTATTTGGTCCTATATAGAACCTTTTGGAAAATGGTTCTATATAGCACCAATGAGAGTTCTGACTGACTTGATCACTACAGCAGAGCCTTTCTGGTGCTGTATAGAACCATTTAATTATATGCAAGTGGTCTGCCAGGTCTTCCAGGTGGTTGTTAGGAGTCCCATTTTCTCCGTAGCATTGACTCCAGTTTTGGAAACTGTTCACTCACATTCTTAAAAAGATGGTTCTCCCAGGGTTCTTTAGTATATATATATATATTCTATATAGAACCATGAACACTCAAATAACCATTTGTATGCTTAAATACTTTCTTTTGCATGAAGACATGGTTCTTTAGATTGATGATGTGTTGCATGCGGTTCTACATAGCGGAAGAAGCCTTTTTTGTGCTATAGAGAACCATTTTCAAAAAGGTTCTACATAGAACCATATACAGCACATTCTCCATCAATCTGAAGAACAATTTGCATGCTTAAACGGTTCTTTGCATAGTGAAAAGGTTCTTCAGATTGATTGAGAATGTGTTGCATGCGGTTCTACATAGCGGATGAACCCTTTTTTGTACTATAGAGAACCATTTTCAAAAAGGTTCTACACAGAACCATATACATCACATTCTCCATCAAGCTAAAGACCATTTTGACCATGCAAAGAACCCTTTAAGCATGCAAATGGTTCTATCTCGAACCACTCTTTACTAAAGAACCCTTGGAGAACCATCTATTTTTAAATAATATTAATTAAAAAAACACAACAATGCTAAAATAACGACTTATCTAGATCATTTCGTCATTGATATGAAGCGTTCCGCTGAGCACAGCGTCTGTAAAGAACCATTCAAGACACTCAATCAGCTTTTACGATCGTTTAATTCAAGTATTAACGGTTATAGAGTAGAATCTAGAGCCATATCCCTATAATACACATTGATGAGTCCATTTTTAGGAGATTATATTCATAAATATATTTACTCGTACGTATAATTCACATTTAACACTCTGCAATAAAATTATTTCATATCAGCCGTCAAGCACCGTAAAAGTTACGCTGAACACATTTACAGCAGTTTAAATACAACACGGTCAAAGAACCTAAAACTTCATAGAGATTTTCTCTTTACGAACAAATTCCAGTTATGCTTCTATGTATGTATTAAAAAATATTCCACAAGACATCGGAATGGAATCCAAGGAATGTTGACGATATTCAGGAGGAAGGCTGTGTGCTTCCGTCAGTGAAGTCTGGATTCGGACAGCACAAAAATGGCAAAACTCTAAGAAGTCGAGAACTAAGAAGTGAGTTCTGCTCGTCTCGCGCTCCCTCAGCTCGCTCCACCCGTCCTCCACGACAAAGGCGGATAACGTGAAGGAAAGCGGCACCGTAAGCCCACCTGACCTCCGAGTTTTAGGGCCACTGCTGATAAAAATTAAAATACTAGACTTTGAGAAAAAAGTCATCGTAATATTTTGAGAATAAATATTTAGAGGATAATCATAATATTTGGAGGATAAAGTGGGCTAACTGTAGGGGGTCTAACTGTAGAGGGTCTAACTGTAGAGGGTCTAACTGTAGGGGTCTAACTGTAGGGGGTCTAACTGTAGGGGTCTAACTGTAGAGGGTCTAACTGTAGGGGTCTAACTGTAGAGGGTCTAACTGTAGAGGGTCTAACTGTAGAGGGTCTAACTGTAGGGGGGCTAACTGTAGAGGGTCTAACTGTAGGGGGTCTAACTGTAGAGGGTCTAACTATAGAGGGTCTAACTGTAGGGGGGCTAACTGTAGAGGGTCTAACTGTAGGGGGTCTAACTATAGAGGGTCTAACTATAGAGGGTCTAACTGTAGAGGGTCTAACTATAGAGGGTCTAACTGTAGAGGGTCTAACTGTAGAGGGTCTAACAGTATAGGGTCTAACTGTAGGGGGTCTAACTGTAGAGGGTCTAACTGTAGGGGGTCTAACTGTAGAGGGTCTAACTATAGAGGGTCTAACTGTAGGGGGGCTAACTGTAGAGGGTCTAACTGTAGAGGGGCTAACTGTAGAGGGGCTAACTGTAGGGGGTCTAACTGTAGGGGGGCTAACTGTAGGGGGTCTAACAGTATAGGGTCTAACTGTAGGGGGTCTAACTGTAGAGGGTCTAACTGTAGGGGGGCTAACAGTAGGGGGTCTAACTGTAGGGGCCTAACTAGGGGTCTAACTGTAGAGGGTCTAACTGTAGGGGGTCTAACTATAGAGGGTCTAACTATAGAGGGTCTAACTGTAGAGGGTCTAACTGTAAGGGGTCTAACTGTAGAGGGTCTAACTGTAGGGGGGCTAACAGTAGGGGGTCTAACTGTAGGGGTCTAACTAGGGGTCTAACTGTAGAGGGACTAACTGTAGAGGGGCTAACTGTAGGGGGTCTAACTGTAGGGGTCTAACTGTAGAGGGGCTAACTGTAGGGGGTCTAACTGTAGGGGTCTAACTGTAGGGGGTCTAACTGTAGAGGGTCTAACTGTAGAGGGTCTAACTGTAGGGGGGCTAACAGTAGAGGGTCTAACTGTAGAGGGGCTAACTGTAGGGGGTCTAACTGTAGGGGTCTAACTGTAGAGGGTCTAACTGTAGGGGGTCTAACTGTAGGGGGGCTAACTGTAGAGGGGCTAACTGTGGGGGGGGCTGCTATAACACGTTGGGGTCTCGGTTGCTGCACTGGCACTGGAGCTCCACTCACTCCCGTCTCTCTGTGGATCATTTTGATCTTCATCAGCTCCACCAACTCAACGCCCCTCATTTAACACCAGGAGGCGCTGCTTCACTTCACAAAGCCTTTGGCCACAATACTGACCTTTCCTGGTAATAATGGCACTTCATTCTCGAAATATTCCGACTTTATTCTCGAAATCTACTATTTTCATTTTTATTAACAGTGGCCCTAAAACGCCGTCGCAGTAACGCACAGTTGATCACCACAGACGATGAGCTCAACATGTTTCCCTGAACTCGGAAAACAACAGGAAACCTGCTCTAAACTCACTTAATGGAAGTCAATGGGCAGATGCTAAATTCCGCCAGCAACACTAAAACATTTCCCAAATAATTCGGTAATTAAATCGGAATGATTTGTTGTTTTTTTATTTTATTTATTTTTATTTTTTTTAGAGATGGAAGAATTTGTGGTAATTAGTGGTTGCCATGAAAAGGGGCGGAGCTAGTGATTCTGGGGCTCCGTGTAAAAGGCAGGAATGGCGCCCCCTGGAGGCACGGTTATGAATTACTTGAGAATCTGGGCTCCAGCGTGACGGAAAAAAAATTTGACAAATGATCCTAAATCTAGTCGATATTTCCAACACGTCTCAAACAGAGATTTTCGTAAAATGATCACATTGAGATTTTTGTGAAATTATTGTAAAACTGTAATTACAGGAATTTTTTAACTCCTGTCTAGATTGGTGGTTTTCAACCTGTGGGCTGGGGCCCCCCAGTGGGCTGTGGCGGTACTGCTAGGGTTTTTTTATGCAAATCTTCAGACATTTAACCAAAACAATCACTTTAAATATGACGAATATTTATGCTGTGATAATTATTTGCAAAAATAAAACATAAATGTCAAGGTCGAGGTCAGTGATTGGTCTAACAAAATGCATAGCTTGATATGTTTCTACTTTCAGTGCAAATAAACATACAGTATTTTTATTTTTGATGGTATGGAATTCATCCATTACGGATAAACAGCTATAAAGAGAAACTGAAAATTATTTTGGTGTTTATTAAGTTGTGTAACTACAGAGTCGAGTGAAAACTGATAGGTTGTATTGATAACTGTGTAATATTTACTCAGAATGATTGGGCTGATCACTTCATCTTGTGGGCCGTAGAAAGTTTTAATGGTCAGTTGTGTGGGCTGCATGTTGCAAAAGGTTGGGAACCCCTGTTCTAGACATTTTACCGAAGTACTCTCTCTAAGTAACATGATCTCACTGTACTGGCTCATTTAGCTGGTTTTAAGAAATAAATAAGTGAGAAAATCTGGTACAGATTGTAGCGGAAGTAAAGTAATGAGTAGTGAGATTACTTTTCCAGTAAGTAATGAGTAATGTAATCATTACCTTTCGGCAGAAGTAATTAGTAATTTGTAATGAATTACTTTTTGGAGTAACTACCCCAACACGGGAGCTGGTATACCAGCGTTAAAATGATCAGGCTGTTATTGGCCAAAACATCAAATCATCATTTCGATTCATGTTTTCGTAGCTTCAATGCCAAAAAACTGACCGCTCACCAGGGATAAAAGTCCCCAAACGCTACAGCGCCACCTAGAATAGTTAGAGAAGAATCCAGCTCACTGTGTCAGAGTCTTTCTATCGAAAACTGACCTCTAAACTCAGCAGGTGTTCAGGGTTTCGTACATTCCAGTGAGTGAAAACGGATTATTTTCAGTTCAATTCAAATAAAACACGAAGAAGCTGCACTGAAACGTTTCCGTTACGTTCTAGCAATAATTCTCTGCTGTCGGGATAAAACCTCGTATCTCCAAAACGGTGACTTTACAGGAGAAGGATTAAACTTACTCTGCTTTTAATGCAAGTCTATGGAACCAGAATTTTTTCCAGGTCGTTTTGGGCCGTTTCTTTTGGTCCGTTCATCATGAAATTTACACACAAAGTAAAGGACAACAGGCTTTTTCAAATTATGTCAAAAACTGAAAAACGACAAAAATGGAGATACGAGGTTTTGTTCCGACAGCAGGGAATTGAACGCTATGCTGGGGTAACGGTCTGTGTTTACTGATCTTTACGGATGTAAACTCTGTTTGCCTGAACACAAATGTGTGTTTATTTTCTGAATGTAGTGCCAAAGTAGTTTGTGTGGATTTGGTGGAGCAGCGTGTTCCCTCTATAAACTGAGCTGATCTCATGAGAAACGCAGGCCATCTTCAGCAACATCCACCGTTTAGCGATGCGGCCGTCAGCATCACAGCCAACACCAATCTGCCAGTTATGACAGTGTGTTACGCTCAGTCAGCGAAATATTGATAACTCAAAACTATAAACGAACCTGGATGGACTCCATTCAGCTTCCATCTCTTTTAGCTGGCATGTTTGTTTACTGACAGTATTTGTTCATAAACTCGGCTACAAACCGATAAACTCAACACAGAGCGACGCTGGAGTTTATGAACACGATATGTTCTGATATTCAGCTGCTTTTCACAGCATTAAACATTTAAACATTCTGACCCGAAGCGCAAGCCAATGAGGTGAAATCCGTTCTCTCACCTGCCACCCAGTCCACCTTAAGAACGTCAACAAGCCAGAGTAGAGTCTGGTCAGCGCCCTCTGAATGCAAAGAATTAAGAAACATATACACAAATATATCCGTCGATTTTGTTTGTTTGTTTGTTTGTATGAGTGAAAGGAGGTAGAAAAAGAAAGAAAAATGGAAAACGGAAAGAAAGTCCAAAGGAAAAGAATTAGGAAAAGAAGGGAAACAGCAAAAAAAGAGGGAAGCAAGAAAATGAAAAGGAAAGAAGCTTAAAAGAAAAAAAAATGAAAAGAAAGAATGTAAAGAAAAAACCGAGGAAAAGAAAAGAGAAAAAGGGAAAATGGAAACAATGAAAAGATGTTTGTTGGTTTGTTTGTTTGTTTGTTTGTTTGTGAGAGAATCGAGTCCCCTTTTTAATGTAAGTTATCCCTTGTGATGGACCGATGGGTTCTAATGGGTTCTGGTGAAGGCATGTTCTCCAGTGTTCCACCACAGATGAGCTGGAACCACTAAGCTACAGGTATTATAATATTATAGGCTAATTTCAGCAGGTTTTCCAGGATTGAGGTTCTCCTGGAATTCAGATGTTTGAAAGTGTCCTGCAGGTTCTCCCTCATGTTCTGCACCTCAAGCAGATTTTCACCCTGAACCTCTGAAGATGGCTGAAGACGTCCTGCCATTCTGCTAAGATGGAGAATGTCCTGCAGATGTTCTCCAGCAGCGTTTCAGAAGCCCTGGAGCTCTGGGATGTTCTTGTAGAGCTCCAGGGAGTCCGGGTTGGAGAACGCGCCGCGCTGAGCCACTTCTTTACCAGCGATCACCTGCTTCACTGCCACCTCCACCTTCTTCCCGCTGATGGTGTACTGAAACAAAGACGGACACAGAGACGTCACGCCTGCTGCTAACACACGACGCCTGATCAGAGTCTTTCGTCCACTTCACTTTCAGTCCAAACGGTCCATTTTTTACAAGTTACGTTTCTCAACATCAGCTGTCATTCCTATCGTAGTTTATTTATTCATTTATTTTATTTTTATTTATTTTTATTCCAGCAAAACTGGACTGCTAAGCAGACAGACTGACCAGCAGCGTCACAAACACTAATTTATATTAATATATCGACACTCTATGACGGCGTTTTAGAGCTGTTAATAAAAAAATAGTAGACTTCAAGAATAAATTCATAATATTTTGAGAAAAATAATTTCTGAATAATTAACTGGTTAAAATGTAAACAGAGCAGTTCTGTTCTAGATAAACTTGAAATGCTCACAGTGGAGGTGATGGGAACCAGACGTCCCTCTAAAAGCTCCTCACAGTGGAGGTGATGGGAACCAGACGTCCCTCTAAAAGCTCCTCACAGTGGAGGTGATGGGAACCAGACGTCCCTATAAAAGCTCCTCACAGTGGTGGTGATGGGAACCAGACGTCCCTCTAAAAGCTCCTACAGAAAGTTCCTACATGAGCTGGTTCTGAATTCACTGCCTGATGACTGAGACGCTGTTTTATGAGAGTTTAGAGAACTTCAACTCCATTCATGGTGGAGGGAGACATGCAGGGCGCTGTGCGGCAAAATAGTCCCCAAAGAAAACTCATTATTCCAGATTTTCCACTGTTTTCCATCATCAACGTTCCATATAAGCTCAGAAGACTCGTGTAGGTTCTCTGGTGGTTCTGGATGGTAAATAAAGTGTCTATATCTGTGTTGTAGTCATGGCGACGCCTGGTTCCCATCACCACCACTGTAAAGACGTCTGAACCGTTTCACACCAAACCATCTGAATCTCTCTGTTTACCTCTCAACCACTGAATTGTACAGAAATTTTGGAAAATCAGTGGAATTCCCCTTTAAAACGCACACATATAATGTTTGTGTTTGTAAGTACCGGTATGTCTTTAGTCTGCAGTATCAGTGCTGGGATGTGCCGTGCCGAGAGAGCCGCTCTGATGGAGGTGCGGATTTTTCCCACCAGCTCGGAGCTGAATTCCTGCCCTGGAGCCATCTTCAAAAACAGGATCACGCGCTCCTCCCCATCGGAGTTATACTGAGGAACACACAGGCTGTCCGACACCTCCTCAAACGCCTCCACTGTGGACACACACACACACACACACACACACACACTTTAATACTGAGCAAGGAGAACAGAGCCGTACGTACTAAACGGATTAATCTCACAAACATGCCAAATACTGGGAGCTGAAAAAAATTCATCTGTTTTCATTTTAAATTGATTTTTAATATCTTTAATTAATAATAATCATATTTTACACAGCACTTTTCATAGCAGTGGCAGCTCAGAGTGATTTTCAGGCAGGAGATAAAGATTTAAGACAGTAACACAGATCAGATCATAGATAAACACCAAAGAACTGCAGAGTTTTAATGCAGCGCCGAGTTAATGAGCTGAGTTTAAAGGTGTTTATTAAAAGTTCAGCTCTGAGCTCGACTGTCTGATAAAAGCTGAACTGAGCTTCACAGTTTAGAAGCAGAAGAGCTGAAAGAGCCTCTCCACGTTCTCTGAGATTCACTGAAGGTGTTGGCAGGTCAGAATCTGCAGATGTGAGGTCATAAACAGACACATGTTCAGGAGCCTTACGGTCATTTAGAGCTTTAAAGACCAGCTGAAAGCATTTCACAATCTGAGGGGCAACACAGAGTTAAGATAAATCCATAAATAATACTGTTAATCAAGTATTTCTTTTAAAAAAATCTGTATAATGTTGTCAGACTAATTATTAAACATATCTATTAACATTTGTTTTAAAAAGCAAAACAACAACAAAAAAGATGCACATCAGTAAAGAGAGAGAAAAATTCTAAAAGAAAATTTAAAATTAAAAAAAAAATTTTCGCTGTATTATATAGAGCTAGAGCTATATATATATATATATATATATACACACACACACACGTACACAACCACCACAGAAGAGCTCGTCCCCACAGCCGTGTGTGAAGAATGAGGCCATATTTTGAAGGAAAAAATTTTTCTGCTATTTTAACTGCAATAATCTCCACATGACTAAGAAATATATCAATTAAATGACAAATTAAATGAAAAAATATTATAAAATACATAATAAAAGTCCCCACGAGTCGAGTCACTGGTGTTACCGCATTACAAAAAACTCTTATTTTGAAATAAAAGTCACACCGATGACGTCACTCGACCTCCTTTGACCCGTTTTCTGAGGATCTATGGAGAAAAGCTCATGGTGAGTCCACTGGGTCTCTCATAGAACCATATGGAGCTGTATAAGAGTGCAGCCAGCGAACGCCAAGGCTGTTTCAATGTCTGCTTGTTCTTCTTTAGCTGCTGTTACTGTGATCTACAGAGCTCCGCTCTCATAAAAGGCTGTTCAAGGGTTCTTTAGTAAAGAACACGGTTCTTTGTAGCACCAAAAAGGGTTCCGCTATTGTTACAAGCTTGATATTGTTACTAGAATACACGTCTAATGTATGATGATACAACAAAACCTCGTATCTCCAGAGTGGGAACTTTACAGGAGAAGGAAAAAACCTGCTCTACTTTTAATGGAAGTCAATGGAACCGGAATTTTTTCCAAGTCGTTTTGGGTCGTTTCCTTTGGTCCATTCATCATGAAATTTACACACAGTGTAAAGGGTAACAGGGTTTTTCAAATTATGTCAAAAACTGAAAAACGTCAAAAATTGGAGATGCTGTTTCACCATCATGTTCACGGTTCTATATAGAACCAGTGTCTTTCCTTACGAACCACTGAATAACCGTGTGTTTAAGAGTGGGTTCTTCATTTACTGCAGGCACTTCCATTTCTTTAAAGTTCAGGCTTCTTACCGATGTTGTAAATCTCTGAACTTCCGAACCGAACGCCGTTAGGATTCAGCGTCCCGTCACTGCCAAAAGACCAGAAGTGAGAAGATTAAAGAGCCAGTAATCAACACTTTCCTTCTTTCTGTAAAGTATAATAAAAATATAAAAACCAGCCCTCACTGATTTCTACCATTCACGGCCTCTCTTTAACCCTTAAAATGAAACAGGTTGTCTTTGCTTACTGTGCCTATAAGACTGTGTGTGTAAAAAGAAAGGAAAAAATTAAAGAAGGAAAGAAAAATGAAAGATGAAAAAGAATTTAAAAAAGAAGGAAAGATAAATAAAAAAAACTGAAGTAGAAGGAAATCGGAGGAAAGAAAAAAAGGAAGTAAGGGGAGAAAGAAAGGAATAAATAAAGAAAAAAGAAAGAAAGAAAAGATTTTCCAGCCTTTCTTTACACCTCAAACATTCATTACGCTGTTTTTGTTTACTGTGCCTTTAAGACTGTATGTATATGAGCTCTGTTCTGATTGGCTGTGCCTTGTTCCAAAAAGCTGTCCAGGCTGAAACATTGCTTATAACTTCAGTGTGAATGGGCGGTGCTAAACTGCTGTAGGTTGAAAATATAATATATATATATAAAGATATATGTTGTGTTTTTGTCCACTTTATCAGCTCCACTGACTGTATAGCTGCACTCTGTAGTTCTACAGTTACAGACTGTAGTCCATCTGTTTCTCTGATACTCTGTTACCCTGTTCTTCAGTGGTCAGGACCCCCATGGACCCTCACAGAGCAGGTACTGTTTGGGTGGTGGGTCACTCTCAGCACTGCAGTAACACTGACGTGGTGGTGGTGTGTTAGTGTGTGTTGTGCTGGTGCGAGTGGATCAGACACAGCAGAGCTGCTGGAGGTTTTAAACACTGTGTCCACTCACTGTCCACTCTATTAGACTCTCCTACCTTGTCGGTCCACCTTGTAGATGTAAAGTCAGAGACGACAGCTCATCTGCTGCTGCACAGTTTGTGCTGGTCATCCTCTAGTCCTTCATCAGTGACCACAGGACGCTGCCTGCTGGATATTTTTGGTTGGTGGACTATTCTCAGTCCAGCAGCAACACTGAGGTGTTTAAAACTCCAGAGTATCAGAGAAACAGATGGACTACAGTCTGTAACTGTAGAACTACAGAGTGCAGCTATACAGTAAGTGGAGCTGATAAGATGGACAGTGAGGTGGTCAGAAAGTTCTGCCTGACCGGTGTATAGACTGTATGGATCAGACATACTGATACATTCTACATGGAGCGTATATTAAAAAGTGAGTAAACTCTTTCAGCAGCCGCTCCGGTGTTCAGCACCGTCTCCCAGCATTAAGACGGTTGTTCTCAGTAAAGCCAGTAAAGATGAGGATTAATGAAGTCTGCGCATGTTCTGGTGACGTAAAGCGTTTTTATTCCACAGAGAGAAGAAACATCACCTCCTCCCCAGCATCACGATGCCGCCCGTCTTGGGGTTGATCTTGCAGTAATCTCCATGAGCCCACACACCTGAGCGAACGAGTGCACACAAACAGAGGGATTGAGGGAGATGAACAGACGAAGGCATAAAGACGGCGGGAAGCTCAGCGCAGATCCGCCTCACGCAGCCGGCAGAGCGAGTTCAACTTCACTGCATCCCTGATTAACAACACAGCAGCCAAATACAGCCACACACTGAAGGAGCACTTCACCAAATATTCAAATTTACCCAGCGTTCCCCGTCTTAACACAAACGTAGCTCATCAGCCAAGACGTGTCCGGTGCCTGAAACCTGCTTCGTTAGTTTTAGCACCCGAGCTACGAGTGAGGGAAGCTTATACCACAAGGACAGACAGACAGACGGAAAGACAGACAGACGGAAAGACAGAAAGACGGAAAGACAGAAAGACAGACGGAAATACAGACAGACAGACGGAAAGACAGACAAACAGACAGGCAGACAGAAAGAGACAGGACAGAAGGAAGGACGAAAGGAAAAGAAAGAAAGGACAGGCAGAAGGAGAGAGATAAAAAGGAAGAAAAAAAAGAACTGAAAGAATTAAAGAAAGGAAACAAAAGGTGAAAGATAGAAAAGGATTAAAGACGAAAGACAAAACGAAGAACATGAATTTAGAATTCGTAGGAAATAGAGGGAAAGAAGAAGTGGAGTAAAGGGAGAAGGAAACAGAAAAGACAAAGAAGAAAAAGGGAAAGAAGAGGAAAAAGAAGACAAAGAAAGAAAGAAAGAAAGAAAGAAAGAAAGAAAGAAAGAAAGGACAGGCATGAGACAGAAAAAACAAGGAAGAAAAAAGAGAAATGAAAAAAAAATGAGGAAAGAAAAGTGAGAGATCCAAAAGAATTAAAAAAGAAGAAAAGACAAAAAGAGATAGAGGTAGATGGAAATAGAAGGGAAAGAAAAAAGGAAGGAAAGGGAGAAGGAGAGAAAGAAAAAGAAAGAAAGGAAGAAAGAAAGGAAGGGGAAAAAAAGAAGACAAAGAAGCAGAAGAAGAAGAAAAAGAAGGGAAATTTGGAAAGAGAAAGAAGCAAAGAAGAAAGGGAAGAATTAATTAAGGAAAGTCAGATGAAAAAGGAAAGAAAGGAATGAAAGTAAAGTGATGGAATCATTTCTACTAGAATGACTGACAGAAGGACGGAAAGAAAGAAAGAACGACGGCAAGAAACGAGAAATGAAATGAAAGTAAAAGGAAATACACGAGGAAAAAAGAGACAGTAAGACAGAAAGAAACAGAAAGAGGGATGAAGAGGAAGGAAAGGATGAGAAAGGTGTGGCTCATTAGTAACGCTCGTCTGTGTAAACCACACTCACCTCAGTGTGCAGAGCTGCTCTGAATCTCCAACAGACCTGATTACGATTCAGACACTGCACGACTTAATTAAGCAGTAGAACCCGAGAGGGAGAGCGTTATCACGGAATACCATCCCGGCTGTGATCTGGTGTCCGTAGATCATCCCAGCCGTGATGTTGTTGGTGATAACTCGCTCCTCGAGTGTCTCTACTGCTTTAATACAGCAGTTAAATAAATACAGTAAGAAATGAATAAACTGGCCGTGAACGCGGCTTTAATATGTTTTAATGTTCAGCTCCTTCCTCCTAATTAGAGCTCCTTAACGAGCAGCTCGTTGTTACGTCACAGTAACGAGCTCCGCCCACTCGCCGCTCAGCCGGCAGTTCGTTCTCCAGCTCCTTACACTAAATTCCCAAACTGTTGTCACCACTGAGCAGCTTTTCAGTTGGCAGCTGTGACAGAAGATCAGCTGAACAACCTGGAATCAGCCAGAAATGAACCCAACACCATTCGCCAGACGTGTCTGATCTTCAGAGTCAGACCAAATCAGACTGAGCCGTAAAACTGACCCAATATCAGGTTCAGCTCAGTTTGGTCAGTTTGTCCAGATCAGTATTAATGTTGTTTTGTTCCAGCCGGTCTGTAAAGCTTCTTACAGCCCGTTTAGTTTGGCGAATGGTGTTGGGTTCATTTCTGGCTGATTCCAGGTTGTTCAGCTGTTCTTCTGTCTCAGCTGCCGACTGAAAAGCTGCTCAGTGGAGACGACAGTTTGGGAATTTAGCGTCGTCTCGTCTTCAGAGTCGGACCAAATCGGCTGTCGGTCAGATGTGGTCTTAACAGCGTCCGTTTTCTGTTTGGGGCAAAGTGAGAAGTGAAAACGTTCAGACGGCTCGAGCGTCTCCTACAGCTGTCAGAGTGGTTGCTTAGCAACAGCATCTCAGCGGAGTGATACAGTGTTTGTGTAAAGCCTGAAATGTTATGGTGAAATAACAGCAGAGTTAGAGCCTCTCAACCAGCTCGTGTGGCTGGAACTCACTGTTGTATAATGATAACTATAAACATGGACATTAGCACAGCAGCTAAAAAATAAGTTTTTCATTTTTTTTCTCTCATCAAAGCATTTATTTAACGAACTCTGCGTTTTTTAGCTTTGCTGTGATGAGTGGAGGAACATGTCTTCTTCTCATCATTACAGCAACTGTTGTATTAATACAGTATTTATTTAGCATGTGTTTCTTTGCCGTACTCAGATAAATGAAACATCTGAAAGCTGAAACTACAGTTTGTGTAAACAGTAAAAGTAAAGCTATGAAACCCATTTGTTCTTAACTGTCTTGTTTTCTACATCTGTTTTTAGGGTAACGAGGTCTCGCTGCTCCACTTAACGGTGGTTTTATATCAGTGTCATTGCCTGGTGGTGTTTCCATTATTTTGTCCCGATGCTGTCCTGCAGGAGCGGTACAGGAAAAGGGAGTTTTCCGACTGAGTGTAAATGATCTGTCCTTGTCTTCCTCAGCTGCCTAGTCAGCACTGCGCTTTGTCCCAGACGGAGACTGTAGCTTTTCTAAAGCCGTCCACATTGATTAAATGATCGCGAGAGGCAAATGGACAAAAGCAGTGTGCCAGCTTTTGTTAGCGGTGGAGGAGAAATCTCCATTAGAGCTCTGCAGCTGGAGACAACAGCAGCTCAATCGCTGAGAAACGCGTGAGGTGTCTCTAATAATCCTGCACAGAAACTTCTTAACTCTGAAATCTGATCTGTTTGGTCTCCATGACGACTGAGTTTAGCTCAGTATCTATTCCAGAATAACAGCTCCTCCCTTCATCATCTCATCATTAACTCCAGCTCAGAAAACAGCGTCACACAAACATCCTAACTAGACTAAACCTCCTAAATCCTGTCCTAACTTCAGGATGAACCCCAGCAGGGTCCTGACTTCTGTTTAAGGTCCGTTTCTCTGGTTCTGAGGCGGCTGAGTCAGGCAGCGTAGTTCACTACCAGCATAATGAGCTCCATTTATTCCTACTGTAAAACGCGGCTTTCACTGGGAGACGTTTTTCTCTTCTAACTCTGTGTTTTAAACATCTCAGACGCTACCGACTCGAACTCCACCGCCCCTCTGACCACCTTCCTGTGTTAATGTAGATGATGGAGTATTACAGTGATGGTGGTGAATAATGAGGAGGCGGAGCTGAACGGGCGTATATTTATTAGGAGGAGGAACGTCGGCGCATTCGGCTAAAGCGTTTGGGAAATGGAGACTGAAACTGTTGAGCGACGACGCTGTGATAAACAGCAGAGGCTGTGATAAAAAGCAGGGGGCGCTCTCACAGCATTCACTACTTACAGTTTATCACACCTTTTCTACATCAGTAATGGTGGGTAATGTTAACTGTCTGGCTAACTAGCTTGATTATTTTGATTAGGTGTTTGCGTGTATGGTCGGTTGCTAGGAAACAGACATAACAGCTGACTGTCGATTTCGATCAAGTAGGTTAAGAGTTCTTAACCTGAGATAAAATTCCTAAATTAAGGTCATATTTGCTTCTGTGATACAAATTTGTGAAAAATCCTGAGACAAAAAGACAAAAACAGACAAATTACAGGAGGTTTCTGTAATATTGGCTCTGATTTCCCTCTTACTCTAAATCTACTCGCTCAGCCAAGACGTTTGGTGTCTGAACTTTGCTGAGGCTAATGTTGCTGCCCCATATGGAAATACGGTACATTTAAAATCCATGGCAGTCCATGCTGACATACACTAGGATGGTGTATGTGTGCACACCAACTAGAATATTTTGCCATATTTACCAAATATATTTTAAAGCACATTTATTTAGAATGTATGGGGAAATATTACACATAGAGAAATGTACCATACAAACACAACTGTATGTAAATGTGTTTATCACATTTGGGGGCAGTCGTGGGCTGGAGGTCAGGGAGCTGGCCCTGTGACCGGAAGGTCGCCGGTTCGATCCCCAGAGCCGACAGCACATGACTGAGGTGTCCTTGAGCAAGACACCTAACCCCCAACTGCTCCCTGGGCGCTGCGGATTGGACTGCCCACCGCTCCGGGCAAGTGTGCTCACTGCCCCCTAGTGTGTGTTCACTAGTGTGTATGTGGTGTTTCACTTCATGGATGGGTTAAATGCAGAGGTGGAATTTCCCCGGTTGTGGGATCAAAAAGGTATCACTTAAATCCATTTGACGACGTATGAAGTCCTGCCTGATGCACTTCACTGTCTGAAATGAATTGGTATCCCAGTATTTCAACGTTGAATCTGATCAAATGATCCTCTAACAGGACAGAAGCGAGTGCTGCAGCACTGATACTCAGTGAAAATGCAGTTATGATCTGATATCTTGTTTATCTGAAATAAATTGTGTGTGAGTGATATCAACCCAGATTTCAACATATTCCTGATGTTTCCACTCGAAATGATTATTTTACAGATACCTTCTTCGGGAAATGAAGCCGCTGCTTCTTCCTCTCAAGTTTCAAGCAGCGTAGACGCAGTTTGACGCTTTGACAAATGAGCTTTTAAACTGCGCAACTGACGAAATACATGCCAGCACAAAATAAGGAATAGGCCCTTCTTAAAAGAAGCAGAAATGCGTAAACGCTGGGTAGAACTAGCTCCTCACAGGAGCAATGGCCTCACAGTTACAAACCCCAGAAAAAATCACATTCGTATCTCTTCAGCTCATCACAGAAGGGTGTGATCACTTTATCTTTGTCGTAGTTTCCAAGATTGAAACTCGAGGACGAGTCCAGAACTGTAGGAGAACCAAACCAGACTAAATAAATGATATAAATGGTTTGTGAAGAAGTTCCTTCACATTAGAGTGTAGTAATGTCAGCAAACGACTACAGAGAGATAAACCGATGGTTATAACTAACCAAACCACTAGATTAACCATGTTAGTTGGAGATGTTGTCACAGCTCGCCGACAATAAACTAGTTGGCACAAAGCTAAACGCGCACACATGCCAGCAGGGGGCGCGCCGGGTCGCCAGGGTCCATAGCGCTACTGTTGACGTTTTACTGAACGAACATCTGCTCCCTGCTGAGCTCTCGCTCTCTCAGATACCGACAGCTTTTGAGAGAGAAAATGAAAACCGTTGCTCTGAAAGCGGCTGAAGCAGCGACTTTAAAGGACGAATCGCTGACTCAGAGCTTCTTTTTCTCCAGATGACAAAGTTTATTCCAGGATTAACTGCACAAACTCATTTTTCCCCTGCTCATCCTCAGCTGACAAACCACGGAAACTGAGCTGAGACTGTTTTTGCTTCAAGCTCTAATACTTGAGGGAGCTGTACACACTCAACTCATCACAGTTGAGGAAGCAGCGCTACTCTACGAGAACTTCCAGCAGAACATGTGGAAATATGAAAAGGGTCTATTCATAATTCTGAGGCACTGATCAACTGGAACCAGTTCATAAATGGAACCAGGTCTCACCTCCCGTCCTTAGACACCAAGCATGCCTAGCTTGAATGAGTACACTGGGTAAATTTGATATTTTGGCAAATAAATGATTTTAACTGTTTAAAGTTTATTAACATTTTAACTGGAGAATCTAGATTTTGTTGAACTGAATCTCAGAGAGGCTCAGGTGAGAGCTTTACCTGGAAAGGTGGAGAAGTAAGCTTTATGGTATTTGTTGCCGTTTTCGTCGTTCCAGAAGTGCGTGGGCTGGCAGGGAATCGGCTTCAGACACACCAACTCTCCGCTCTCGCCCCACACCGGCTTACCTGAGACAGGTAACACAAACAGTCTCTCAATGGGACCAACCAGTGCTTGCAAAACTGTATAGAGTGAGAAACTGCATCATTTTTATTAATTTATGTGCATTTAGGGGTTTTTTTTCTCAAAAAACCTCAATTCTGATCGACAGGCTGGCTCACTCGGGTTTTTATAACACTGCAAGCTAGCTAACATCAAAAACCTATAAAATTAATTACATATAGAAATCATTATTCTGTGCCAGTGGTTCTATAAAGAACCATGAACACCAAAAGAACCACTTGCATTAATAAATGGTTCTTTTTACAGTGCAATGGTTCTTCAGATGGATGGAGAATGTCATGTATACGGTTCTGCTATCGTTATGATGTCATGCTTTTAACAATAAAAGCCCTTTTGGGTGTAAAACAGAACCCTTTTCAAAATGGTTCTACATAAAACCATGTACACAACGCATTCTCCATCCATCTGAAGAACAATTTCACTACGCAAGGAAACATTTACGCATGCAAATTCTTCTTTGATTCTTCATACGGAATTGTTTCCTTTACTAAAGAACCCTTGAAGAACCAGCCTTTTTAAGTAGGTATTGTGATATAAACTGATTCTGTTCTACGGTTCCTCGGTGTACAACTTACCGTCAATGTTCCAGGCCTCTACAGGCATGCCCAGGTTTCTAGACTGAATCTCTCCCCGATAAACAGGCACAGTGAAGTTCTGACCCATGAAACAGGAGATGATGTCTGTCCCACCTGAGCAAAGAGATAAAAAAGACAGTTTATAATAAACTGCTAAAAATGTATTTTTGTTACAATCTCAGAAGCTTCATTAAAGTGCCTCACAAATTATACTAAATAGGCCTTTTCAAATATTTTTTTTCTAATTACAGGCTACACTCTTAAAAAAAGGTTCTTCAAAGGATCTTCAAGGTTCTCAAAAAATGGTCATTTAGTAAAGACAAACATTCTGTATAGAACCATGGACATTGAAAGACCCATCTGCATGCTTAAATGGTTCTTCAGATCCATGGAAAATGTGCTATAGGTGATTCTATATAACACCTGTTGAAAAAGGGCTCTATATAGCACCAAATGGGTTCTGCTATCGTTACGATGTCAAGCTTTTAACAACAGAAGAACGCTGTGGTGCCATATAGAGTATAGAGCCCTTTTTCAAAAAGGTGCTACATAAAATCATTTACAACACATTCTCCATAGATCTAAACAACCGTTTCACCATGCAAAAACTTTTAAGCATGTAAATGACTCGTTGAGTGTTTTTGGTTCTATATAGATCCAGTCTTTACTAAAGAACCCTTGAAGAACCATCTTTTTTAAGTGTGTACACTTAGCAAAAATGTTGTCTTAAGTTTTAAGATGGGAAACTGAACCTAATCAGAGCTTGTGAAATGCCTGAAGATGAGTTTGACCAATCAGAGGCAACCAAACCTCCATGAGTTGTGGCATCACAACCTCAACTCACTGGCAGTTTGGCACAGTATGTTCAGGGCTCGAGCCTCAGGCCAAAAAAGGTGGTGATCTGGTCTTCTCAGCCAAAATAAATCAGGCCTGAATCTCAACTTATCAAAAAAATAAATTATCGCAATTCGACCTGCAGTCACAAAATTAGTCCGAAAAATCGCAATTTCATATTTTCTCCAAATGATTCTGCCCGAGCACTAAATTATAGACTAATATTCAATTATAAAGTTACAGCATATATCCAAAAATATCCAGACAGTCCATCCTATGAGTCATTTCGGCTGCTTCAGGGTCACTCATTGCAGAGACAGCTTGTATAATCTCAATAGAACAGCGCTGACCAATAGAACAGGACACTGAAGCAGCAGGACATGAGCCTAAGGTCATCATGCCCAATGCCAAGGAGTATAAAGCCCCCCAGCATTGGGCTGTGGAGCAGTGGAACTGTGTTCTCTGGAGTGATGGAGCTCCATCCACCCTAAATCACCTTTGGGATGAGTTAGTGATCGAGGACTGACCGTCCAACATCAATACCTGACCTCACTAATGCTCCATCAAATCCTCACAGCAATGTTCAACATCTTGTGTAAAGCATTCCCAGAAGAGTCGAGGCTGTTACTGCAGCACAGACTCAGTACTAACGCTGTCCAGTCCAGAACACCACGCTGTAGCGTAAACACAGCAGTGCTGAGTGAATGAAGAGCCTGTTTTATTTCTGTTGCATTTAAATAGAAATTTAGTCACTTCAAACACACTTTTCATCAGCCGCTCCCCCCTCACACTCCCAGCGTCTCTGAAGACCACTTTAATAAACCGAATTACACTCTGCTCAGATTCACGCTTTCCACTTTTCCTCCGGGGGGCAATCGAGACAATTTTAACAGCTGGTGATTCAATTTAGTTCATCAATGAATAAAACAAACGAATCAACAAAAAACCCACTCGTTTAATCTGCTGGTCCTCATACAGCGCTGTCCCGAGGTTTGGAATCAGCAGTGTGAGGCTAACTGTACTTTAAACGCATAAAACAGACGATCAGGAAATGATCACCAAGAAATGAGGCCACAGCTGTAGAAGATTCTACAATGACTGAAAAACCTGCAGAACATTATTAATTCACTTAGAATCAAATTAATATTGACAATGAAGTTTTAACATTCCGAATAAAATTCTAAACAAAATCAACATCCAGAAAGAAGTTCTAATAAAATTCACATCCAGAAGGAATTTCTAATAAAATTAATATCCAGAAGGAAGTTCTAATAAAATTAACATCCAGAATGAAGTTCTAATAAAATTAACATCTAGAATGAAGTTCTCATAAAATTAACATCCAGAAGTTCTAATAAAATTAACATCCAGAAGGAAGTTCTAATAAAATTAATATCCAGAAGGAAGTTCTAATAAAATTAATATCCAGAATGAAGTTCTAATGAAAATTAACATCCAGAAGGAAGTTCTAATAAAATTAACATCCAGAAGGAAGTTCTAATAAAATTAACATCCAGAATGAGGTTCTAATGAAAATTAACATCCAGAATGAAGTTCTAATGAAAATTAACATCCAGAAGGAAGTTCTAATAAAATTAACATCCAGAATGAAGTTCTAAAAACATTTTCGTCCAGAATGAAGTTCTAATGAAAATTAACATCCAGAATGAAGTTCTAATAAAATTAACATCCAGAAGGAAGTTCTAATAAAATTAACATCCAGAATGAAGTTCTAATGAAAATTAACATCCAGAATGAAGTTCTAATGAAAATTAACATCCAGAATGAAGTTCTAATGAAAATTAACATCCAGAAGGAAGTTCTAATAAAATTAACATCCAGAAGGAAGTTCTAATAAAATTAACATCCAGAATGAAGTTCTAATGAAAATTAACATCCAGAATGAAGTTCTAATGAAAATTAACATCCAGAATGAAGTTCTAATGAAAATTAACTTCCAGAATGAAGTTCTAATAAAATTAACATCCAGAATGAAGTTCTAATGAAAATTAACATCCAGAAGGAAGTTCTAATAAAATTAACATCCAGAAGGAAGTTCTAATAAAATTAATATCCAGAAGGAAGTTCTAATAAAATTAACATCCAGAATGTGCTATATTTGAAAAGTAGTAATGTAACAGAAAGTGATAATAAAAATTACTGTAAATATTATTTATTTAAAATTCTTCAAATACTGAATAAAACATGTAAACATGCACTGCACACGTCATTATTGTGTATAAAATAAAACACATTAACTGTTTATTTATGCACTCGTATCCAATCATTCCATCGCTCCATGCTAATTCCTTCATGGCTCTTCAGGGAGGATTAATTGGCTCCGTGGGGAAAAAGTCATTTTGTTCCTGGCTTTGGGATTTCTGCACTTTTCCCGGCGGTTGGAGTCGCCCCACAGTCAGCGTCTGTTCTGCTTTCTTTCTTTTTTCCTCCTTCATGGTCTTTAGATGTTGTTCGTTTTTGTTGACATTTCTGACACCTCGTTCTGTGATTTCCCGCTCTAATGAATATTCCGGATCTCAGCAAGGAAAACACTTTGAACGCCCTCCTCCCACCTCTTCCTTTAAGTTTGAGAGTGGAGGAGACAATGAGAGAGAGAGAGAGAGAGAGAGAGAGAGAGAGAGATAGAGAGAGAGAAGGGAGACAGAGACAGAGAGAAAGAGAGAGACAGAGACACTATATATATGTAGAAAGAGAGAGACCCAGAGACAGATAGAGACAGACATAGAGATAGAAAGAGAGAGACAGAGAGAGAGAGAGAGAGAGAGAGAGAGAGAGAGAGAGAGAGAGAGAGAGAGATAGAGAGAGAGAAGGGAGACAGAGACAGAGAGAAAGAGAGAGACAGAGAGAGAGAAGGGAGACAGAGACAGAGAGAAAGAGAGAGACAGAGAGAGAGAGAGAGAGAGAGAGAGAGATAGAGAGAGAGAAGGGAGACAGAGACAGAGAGAAAGAGAGAGACAGAGAGAGAGAGACAGAGAGAGAGAGAGAGAGAGAGAGAGAGAAGGGAGACAGAGACAGAGAGAAAGAGAGAGACAGAGACACTATATATATGTAGAAAGAGAGAGACCCAGAGACAGATAGAGACAGAGATAGAAAGAGAGAGACAGAGACAGAGAGAGAGAGAGAGAGAGAGAGAGAGAGAGAGAGCGAGCGAGCGAGAGAGAGAGGGTATATATGTATTGGACATATAGGACAGGCCTCCTCTGACAGTACGGTGGCGAGGTGAGGAGGTTTGTGAGAGTCAGGGTTGGTGTAAGTTACACTGTGTGGAGTTTTCACTGGTTTCAGGGTCTCTCGTGGCAGGAAGGTCTCAGCAGAGGTGTCAGACTGAACCTGCACTGGGCGGCAGCAGCGACTGAAGGGCAGATGATCACAGAGGTGACGACAGCAAAGATGTGCAAGCCAGACTCAGGAAAGGCAGAAGAACAACAGACATCACTGATGTACACTGGAGAAGCCAGAGAACTCCAGAAGGCCTTATGATGTGTGTCTCTTGTGTATCCTGTGTCCTCAGGATAACGGGTAACCCTCTCACTGTTCTAATGAGGAACGTCTACAGCGATACACCAGACACAGTCATGATAGTAAATGAAGACACTGGTCCTGCACGGGGAAAGGCGAGGTTGCCCCCTGTCCCCACGCCTGTTTAACCTGTAATGCTGAACATTTAATATGAGGTGCAGGAAACAGTATTTCAACTCGGAAATACCGTAAAACCGGCCTTGGGTTGTGTTTTTCGGACCATGTCATGTGACTTTAGGTATTAATGAAGCAATAACTGGTGTTCCTTTCACAACACAGACTCACCTGACAAAAACTCAAATTACTCTGTGGGCTTGAATGAACCTTTTTACCACACGTGGCCGCGGGTCCACACATGGGCGATGCCTGGGCAGCTACGGCTGCACTAGTCACCTCCCCACATGTTATTCAAAGTGCCTGACCGGTGAGCTGTGTGTTGTTTAATGAAGCAATAAACCAATTAGTAACTGTCTGTAAGCTGGAACTTGTTTTATCCAGCGTTTACGCACTTCCGTTTCTTGTGAAAACGGCCCGTTGATCAGGGGGATTTTTCAGATTTTCCTGTATCCAATTCCAGCCACTAGTTAAGACTCCTCCAATCGCACGATACCACCAGCACTTTCAGGGCAAATATAAACACAAGCTTTCTCAGAGTTACGTGAAGCACCACCTCATCTTTTCGCAGAGTCGCCCCTAAAACTACACACAATCACAACCACTGCTCCGACACAAGTGAACAAGTGTAAACGGAGGGTAAGATATGGCATTTGCGGTTCTAACGTCCATATATACCTAATTTACTCCGTTCGACTGAACTGAATTGTGAGGTATAAACGTAAATACTGTGAATTTTTTTATCCCCAGTCTCCATTTCCACCCTCTAGTTAGGACTCGCCCAATCACACAATACCACCAGCACTAGGAGGGTGAAGGCAGCACAGGCTTCCTCCGAGACCTGTGAAGCGCGACCACATCTTTTCAAACTGCCACTCACACAATGTCAGTGGAGAGCCGAACGCACTCGGAGGAAAGCGCCAACTGCCAGTTACGTCAGCTAACAGACGCCTGTGCTGACCAGCATCATGCTGAGTGATGGGGGGAAGAAAGAGGGGCCGTCCTACCCACCCAGACAGAGCAAAACCAATTGTGCTCTCTAGGACTCCCGGGCACGTATGACTGCATCATCACCAGGGATCGAACTCGTGACTTCCTAATGACGATAGGGCCACTGCTTGCGCCACTCCAGAGCTCAATGCTGTGATTTTTTGATTGTCTTTGTAAAACAGCCTGTAGGCAGGATACACCCTGGACAGGTCGCCAGTCCA
>NC_051230.1:2134823-2152323 GCF_015220715.1 Pygocentrus nattereri | reverse complement strand
ACACCAGCCAACCGCCAAATAATACTTCTCAAACATACAATGAACAGAATTTAAACATTTTACCACAAAACATCCACCAATAACTTTAAAATCATAAACCATAAATTAAAATGCACGTTTCTTCCTCACATTCTACTGACATGTTATTAATTACATTAATATATCGCTGTTGTCGGAAAGAAAACAGTCAGTGGAACCAGACATTTATCCAAGAAATTTCGTTCCATTTCTTTTAGTCCATTCGCCGTGAAACTTGCACACAATGTAAAGTAAAACAGGTGTTTTCAGATTGTCTAAAACTGGAAAACGACAAAAACGGAGATACTACAGCGAGATATTAGTTATATAATAATAATAATAATAATAATAATAATAATAATAACAACAACAACAACAACAACAACACATTCCTTAAACAACACTTCTCTCTTTTTTCTAATAAATAAATATTACACACAATGCAAACAAACTCAAATATGTGTAGTGCGATTGGTCGATTCCTCTGTCGATTCCCAATTATGCTGTTGTTAATCTAACGCTGCGCTCACTCTGCTCCAGCACATTAACGGCCGTGAGCAAGTCCTCTCCCTTCGTTTGGCCGCCTGGGGTGTTGGGAGAGAGTTCCTGGCGAAATCCATTTGAATTGTTTTTAATAATCAGAAAATCAATGTACTATCTGTAGCGTTACTGAGGAGAAAGAAGCTGAACAGAACAGATGAGTGACTTTCTCTCTGGCAGACGGATCAGAGTAAGGCAGGTTACTATCAATGAATCATGAAGCACTTTAAACTGAACTTTAAAGTGTGTGTGTGTGTGCGTGTGCGTGTGCGTGTGTGTGTGTGTGTGTGTTTGTGTGTGGGCATTCTGCCAGGCCAGGCATTAACAGAGGGGTTTCCCACAGACTTCCTCAGGGGCGTGGCCAGACCCCACAAGGAGAGCAGGTGTCACCCCAAAATGTCACCTAGCGCACACACGCACACATACACACACACACAATATTTAAGACGTAAACAGAGTCGTCCAGAGTGTTTGTGTGAAATGCTCACAGTGGTGGTGATGGGAACCAGACGTCCCCCTCTAAAAGCTCCTCACAGTGGTGGTGATGGGAACCAGACGTCCCTCTAAAAGCTCCTACAGAAAGTTCCTACATGAACTGGTTCTGAATTCACTGCCTGATGACTGAGACGCTGTTTTATGAGAGTTTAGAGAACTTCAACTCCATTCATGGTGGAGGGAGACATGCAGGGCGCTGTGCGGCAAAATAGTCCCCAAAGAAAACTCATTATTCCAGATTTTCCACTGTTTTCCATCATCAACGTTCCATATAAGCTCAGAAGACTCGTGTAGGTTCTCTGGTGGTTCTGGATGGTAAATAAAGTGTCTATATCTGTGTTGTCATAGCGACGCCTGGTTCCCATCACCACCACTGTAAAGACGTCTGAACCATTTCCCACCAAACCCTCTGAGTTATAATTAAAAAAAAAAATGGTGGAATTTCCCTTCCGCCCAAACACACAGTAACCCAGTGTGTATAAACACAGATTAACACTTACACACCCACTCCCGCCAACACACACACCACTCTCTAAGCCGGAACATATGCTGTCGGACCCCCATAAGGTTGCCCCCTACCCATAATCCCTCACTGGGGCTCTAATGTGGGGGAGAGCAGCAGAAAGGCCACGGCAGGTCCTAAACCTTCACTTCCTCACTGAGAGCCACGCACACCTGTGCAGTCGGGATCAAAAGTTTGGTGACACCCCTCAGACACATTAAACACTGAAACCTCTGACATTGGATTTGATTGTCGAGGCTTCTGTGTAATTTACTATTAAAATGTGCGATTTTCTTAATATTAATTAGACTAATTGGATTAATTAGTTTTGTTCCATTACATTAAAAATCTCTGACTTTCATATACACTCACCGGCCACTTTATTAGGTACACTTGCTAGTAAAAGGCTGGACCCCTTTTGCCTTCAGAACTGCCTTAAGTCTTCATGTCAGACTTTCAACAAGGTGTTGGAAACGTTCCTCAGAGATTTTGGTTGGTTATTTGAGTTCCTGCTGCCTTTCTATCATCTGGAACCAGTCTGCCCGTTCTCCTCTGACCTCTCACATCAACAAGGCATTTTCGTCCACACAACTGACCGCTCACTGGATGTTTCCTCTTTTTCGGACCGTTCTCTGTAAACCCTAGAGATGGTTGTGCTGGAGCCTATCCCAGTTGTCAGCGGGCAGAAGGCAGGATACCCCCTGGACAGGTTGCCAGTCCATCACAGGGCAGACAGACAGACACATTCACCTAGGGGCAGTTTACCATGTCCAGTTGGCCTGACTGCATGTCTTTGAAATGTTGGAGGAAACCGGAGAACCCGAAGGAAACGCACACAGACACGGTGAGAACATGCAGACCCTGGTCGCACAGCCAGGAAATCGAATCCAGGCCCTTCTTGCTGTGAGGCGACAGCGCTACCCACCATACCACCCAGATCCATCAAATAATATCCGTGTAAACTCCTGTATCCGATTACATTCCCTATCGGAAAGTTTCAGTCCGTTCTGCATGAGCGTCGCGTCACAGTGAGAGTTTATACCGTTCAACACGGCGGAGCAGAAACTGGTCTGCAGAGGAGACGAAGTTCATGCTCTGATCTTTAAAAGACGGCGGTGGGATGGACGTCCAGCTTATGCGTCTCAGAGCACGACGTCTTCCTCTCGGCCTTCTTTAATGAGGACACGTGAAGGACGTTTTCCTGAGTCTGACGTCATTTTAAAGCAGTTAAAAACACAATCACTGCTCACTGCTGCTCATCTCTGTCTGGACTCGTGTGATGCTGGTTGCCATGGTAATGTCTACACTAAGTGGCTCTCTACGTGACCGGCTCCTAGTACTAATTAGGCTCAACAGTGGAAAAGTGGCCAAACTCTTTTATGTCAAAAATTAGGAACATTTGTTTGATATGGGCCCTTTAGGTTTGCAAACCAGTAAAGAAACAATTCTCACTTATTTTTGAAAAAAGAACGCAACAGTTACAAAAGCTGTATCCTCAAATTTTTGCTGTGCAAGGTTCTGAGAGAACTCGGAGAGCTCTGAGAGAACCCTGAGAGAACGGAGTGAACGAGTGTGATTTAATCTATATAACATTATTGCTTCCTCCATATCGCGCTCTCTCGCTCTCTCTCTCGCTCGCTCTCTCGCTCTCTCGCTCGCTCGCTCGCTCTCTCGCTCGCTCGCTCTCTCGCTCGCTCTCTCACCTGCTTCAGCTCTTTCTGTGTCGTTTAGTGCCATTATCTTTTCTGTATCTCATCTATTCATTCAACACATTACCAATCACTCACTTCTGAGCAGCATAAATCACACACACACACACACAACCACGCACACACACACACACACACACAACCACGCACATGGCAGTTAAGTGAGTCAGAAACCTTCAGAGAGCAGACGGCAAGAGCAGCAGAATAAATGTATGTTATTAAAGTTAACCTGCTAAATATGAGAGAGAGAGAGCACGAGAGAGTGAGAGAGAGAGAGAGAGAGAGAGAGAGAGAGAGAGAGAGAGAGAAAGCAAGAGAATGAGAGAGAGAGAGAGAGAGAGAGACAGAAAGAGAGAGAGAGAGAGAGAAAGTAAACATATAGAGAGAGAAAATGGAGAGAGAGGGAAGAGGGAGAGAAAAAATAGAGAACAGGGAGATGAAATGAATGAGGCATCATGAATGGCGAGAGCGACGTGAGGTTCATTACTGTCCCACAAGGAGAACGAATGATAAAGAGAAAAAAAAAAAAAAAGAGGCACAGGATGAATAGACGAAGGGAAGGAAGCGTCTCCGTTCCAGGCGCCGTTTGAAATGTGCTCTTGCCGGAGCGGATCGTACCTGGTTTCAGGTCCCTCTCCTCCAGAACAGCCAGCCACTTGGCTCCCGTACCGAAGATGGTGATCCTGCAGGGACAAACAGAGAGAGTTTATGGGCTGAGCGCAAAATCACAGCCTGAATTAGCAAAAAAACGCAGGACACACAAATATTCTCACGTTTACAGGCCAAACGCGAAGAAACGGCTCACGTTTACAGACCAAACGCGAAGAAACGGCTCACGCTTACAGACCAAACGCGAAGAAACGGCTCACGCTTACAGACCAAACGCGAAGAAACGGCTCACGCTTACAGACCAAACGCGAAGAAACGGCTCACGCTTACAGACCAAACGCGAAGAAACGGCTCACGCTTACAGACCAAACGCGAAGAAACGGCTCACGCTTACAGACCAAACGCGAAGAAACGGCTCACGCTTACAGACCAAACGCGAAGAAACAGCTCACGCTTACAGACCAAACGCGAAGAACCGGCTCACGTTTACAGACCAAACGCGAAGAACCGGCTCACGCTTACAGACCAAACGCGAAGAACCGGCTCACGCTTACAGACCAAACGCGAAGAACCGGCTCACGCTTACAGACCAAACGCGAAGAAACGGCTCGCACTTACAGACCAAACGCGAAGAAACGGCTCACGTTTACAGAGCAAACGCAAAGAAACGGCTCACGTTTACAGAGCAAACGCAAAGAAACGGCTCACGCTTACAGACCAAACGCGAAGAAACAGCTCACGTTTACAGAGCAAACGCGAAGAAACGGCTCACGTTTACAGAGCAAACGCGAAGAAACGGCTCACGTTTACAGACCAAACGCGAAGAAACGGCTCACGTTTACAGACCAAACGCGAAGAAACGGCTCACGCTTACAGACCAAACGCGAAGAAACGGCTCACGCTTACAGACCAAACGCGAAGAAACGGCTCACGCTTACAGACCAAACGCGAAGAAACGGCTCACGCTTACAGACCAAACGCGAAGAAACGGCTCACGCTTACAGACCAAACGCGAAGAACCGGCTCACGTTTACAGACCAAACGCGAAGAACCGGCTCACGCTTACAGACCAAACGCGAAGAACCGGCTCGCTGGAAAAATCACAGCTCCCTTCGTCGATCAGCAGAGACGAGTTCGGGGTCTGAAGTTTGCACTGGAGCTATGAGGCTAATGTAGCTAATGTAGCTAAAAAGTAATGGAAGCTCAAGGTTTAGCCATTAGCGTGGTGCTAACTGCTAACTGCACCTAAATGACTGTGTTAATAGAGCTAATCGACAGTCAGCACGGTTCAGATAAACAGCGCTTAGTCTTGCGCTGCTGCAAGTCTCAAAGCCTGAAATAGTCATTCAAGCTGTGTAGCTAACATTAGCTGGCTAATGTGCTAACTGCTAAGCCATAACGTTTCCATTGCTTGGTAGCTACATTAGCCTTACAGGCCACATCGAATTTCCATACTGTTGTCATAGGAGATTTTAATGAAAGTGAACAGCCACTAATTAGCAAACGTCAATAATGCTAATTGGTAGCTCCCATCTGTTGTTAGCCACATTAGCAGGACGGAGTGACGGAGGCATCACATAAAGCTTCCATTAGCTACATTAGCCTCACACCGTGGGGAGTCGTGGGCTGGAGGTCAGGGATCCAGCCTCGTGACCAGAAGGTCGCCGGTTCGATCCCCAGAGCCGACAGTCCATGACTGAGGTGTCCTTGAGCAGGACACCTAACCCCCAAACTGCTCCCCGGGCGCCGTGGATAGGGCTGCCCACCGCTCTGGGCAAGTGTGCTCACTGCCCCCTAGTGTGTGTGTGTGTTCACTACTGTGTATGTGGTGTTTCACTTCACAGACGGGTTAAACGGTGAAAAGTTCACAGTGTGACCACAGCTGGCAAAATGGTCCTAAATTCTGCTCTAAGGGAGGAAACGTCAAACCCCAAACATGTCTGAGTACATTTTGGGGAAACTGGGTGAATCTTTCGCCTAACAACGTTTACACTTTTACACGTTCACACTTTTACACGTTTACACCTTTACACGTTTACATGTTTACACGTTTACACGTTCATGTTTACACCGACCTTTTTCTTTTAAAAAAGTGAGAAAAGTCCAGTTTTCCAAGCCACGGGCCCTTTAAAATTCTGCAAGAACTCTAGAACCGAATCGATTCAAGCCGAGCGCTGGAATTGATCCCTCTGGCCTCGCTGACCTGCCCAAGGTCCAATCAGACAGACTGTGATGGAAACGCTCTGGGTTAAATGTCCAGAGGTCGAAGGTGAACGCCTCACCAGAAGACAATATCTGACCCGCACAAAACGGCCGGCCAACACCATTTTCCCACAAACCACATCGACTTTTTAAAGCAGAGCGTGCTCCGTGTCGTCCCGATGAGCCGTCTGAGAGCAGGTTTCTGAAAGCTCTGCTCTCCGGCTGGCATCGGTGGCATCAGCGGAGACTTATATCAAGGAAATACTTTCCCAACGTGCCCAAAAGTATCCAGACGGTCCTTCTAATTAGTGAATGCTGTCTGCTGTTACTGATACGGCGTGAATAATCTCCACAGAAAGCACTGACCAATAAACCGGGACACTCTGGAGCGGCTGCATATGATCCTAAGGTCACCGTGTCCAGTGCCAAGCGTGGGCTAGAGGGTATAAAGCCCCCCAGCATTGGGCTGTGGAGCAGTGGAACTGGGTTCTCGGGAGCGACGGAGCTCCATCCAGTACCTCTGGGACGAGCTGGTGCAGCGTTTGTGATCCAGAATACATTTTCATATTACAGAAGCAAATTTTATCTTAATTTAGGAATTATATAATGTGTGTTTTAAAGTGTAGTACTGATGGTGAAACTGATGGTCATATATGAACGCGGTAAAATAAAAAAATAAATATATTTTGCCTTATAATGTGCGTACGCCGCTCTCCAACATTAGTTCGTTTTTAAAAATATGTTCCACACTATCAGAAATAATTAAAACATTTAAAAAAAACAGAGCCGGGGCGCCTGATAAAACCCTTTAATGGACAGTAAAAGTGGTTTTTTTCCTCAATGATGGTAAAAATCTGTAAAATTACAACCATTTACTTTCTTAGAAAGACTGACTGCTACTCTAATTCAACGGTTTCACATGTTAACTACATGGCCAGTACTGTAAAACGGAACGGTCAATAAATAACGGCATGTAAACAAACCAAACATGTTGCTGTTGCTGGAGCAAAACCTCGTATCTCAAAACTGGAAACTTTACAGGAGAAGGAAAAACCATGCTTTACTTTTAATGTAAGTCAATGGAACCAGACGTCTTTCCAAGTCACTTTGGGTCGTTTCTTTTGGTCCAATCATCATGAAATTTACACACAATATAAAGAGCGACAGGAAATTACAAATTATTTAAAAAACTGAAAAACGCCAAAAATGGAGAAACGAGGTTTTGTTCCGGTGATATACTGTATTTTTTATTAAACTGTATTTATATTCACAAAACTTCTATATTTCAGACTTTCGTGATATTAATTGATATTAATTTGTCTGTTGGTACTCTTTACACTTAAATGGCAGTAAAAGGCAGATTTACTAAAACTAAAAAAAACTTTCTGTTAATTAACAGGTTCAGTCTGAAACTCCTGCTGCTGCACTTTTTAACTGATTTTAAGGCCAAAATCTTCTCTAAACTCTCATAAAACAGCGTCTCAGTCGTCAGGCAGTGAATTCAGAACCAGTTCATCTTTAGAGGGGGACGTCTGGTTCCCATCACCACCACTGTGAACAGCTCTGACTCGGTACGTTTATCTAGAACGGAGAGTTTCACACCAAACCGCTCAGAACCGCTCTGATTACATCTTAACGACTTTATTATACAGATATTTTGAAAATTTTCCTCCGTGTTCAACATAAATAAACCTTTACTGACGGAATTCAGCGTCGGCCCTTTGACTTCTGTTATAAGTGAGTTTAGAGGGAATGTCAGGGTTCTCTGTTCTTCTCCAAGTTCAGGGAAACGTGTGGAAACGACCGTCCGTGTTAATGGACTGTACGGCGCAGATGCAGCAGACAGACATCCGGTGGAAAAATGCTGGATCACTCCTTCACGTTTGCTCTGGCTGAAGTGTGGTTTAGAGAAGCATGGCCCAATTTCAGCTTGAACAGAATAGGACATCTGGATGCTCTTCCTACATTCTAATCAACCAATTACCTGCCTCGCCTCGCCACCTGCCACCAATCAGATGTAAGTAGGGTGTTGTCATGGCACCGGCTCATTGTATGGCTTACTGTATGAGCCTTCTCGTTTCTCTTCTCCCGTCTTTCCTGTGGTATTACTGCAGTATGCGCTGTGCGGTGGCCGTCTTAGGCCTGAATATTTGTTGGTGGATATTGTCTGCAGGCACGTGAATCAACACTAACCCTTAAAGGGGAATCCCATCCGTTTTCCAAAAATTCCTGCTTAATGAAACAATTAATCTGAGCGGTTTGGTGTGAAACGCTCCGTTCTAGATAAACTGACTGAGTCAGAACCGTTCACAGTGGTGCTGATGGGAACCAGACGTCCCTCTAAAAGCTCCTCACAGAAAGTTCCTACATGAGCTGGTTCTGAATTCACTGCCTGATGACTGAGACGCTGTTTTATGAGAGTTTAGAGAACTTCAACTCCATTCATGGTGGAGGGAGACAGACTCGCTTTGCTCTGCTTTCAGCTTCAGCTCAGCTGTAGCCGCTTTTCTCGCATCTCTGGCAGGAAACTTTTCCACCGAAGTCGCTTCTCGTTCACCTGCTTCTCGTCCGAATTGTCCCGTTCCGAGCAAATTTCTTGGCTCGGCTGCATCTGCAGAAGGGAAACCCTGTAGACTTTGTTTAGAAAACTTGCGCTTTAAAGGCAGCTGAGCGTTTTTCACTGGATATCATTTTAAATGCGAGAAACAATTAAGCACTGAAGGAAAGACACGAGTCTAAAGCGCCTCGCAGGCAGCATTGTGTTTATATTGATCCGTCCTGCCTCTGAAGCCATTCGGATTCACCTCCACTCTTTCTCTTCCAAAAGTGTGGAAAAGAGCGACAGAACACCAGGCCAATTTCCTTAGCCTGTAATAATCCCGCTCCAGGGCGACGTGACGACGCACTGCCCTGCTCTCCCAAACGTGCTTCCATGCAGCGCCTTCACTCCTCGCATTTGCATGGATTGTACAACGTCCAGCCGATTAAATATCGACCTGCTTTAAAACATCCGGCCCGATGAATCTGCCAGGATCAAAGGGTCCTGATCCGGGGGGCTTGCAGAGAATCGCTTTACATGGGAAGAAACAGAGGAGCTGGTATGTTTTATTCATACTGCAGCGGAGAGCCATGTGCGCACACTGGCCACTTTATCGGAAACCCCTCCCTCTCCGTTCTAGTGATTCGTAAGACTGTGTATATTCAAGCGTAGAACATTTTATATCTTGTAATATTTTAAAGAGCCTAAGCCTGATCCGCCTAAACAGTACCTGCTCTGTGAGGGTCCATGGGGGTCCTGACCACTGAAGAACAGGGCAAAGTATCAGAGAACCAGATGGACTACAGTCTGTAACTGTAGAACTGAATTGAGTGTAGATATGAGGCAGAGGTTTATATATATATATATATATATATATATATCCCAGATGGAGGAGTGGAGCACTGCTAACTTCAAAAACCCCACATTCAGCTGCTCCAGCTACAGCACAGCAGGTAATGAAAGCAGAATACGTTCCCTAAAGCCGGCTCTTCCATTGTCTCTATTTTTTACCTCTTTAAAGAGAGACAATGAAAGCTAAGAATAAAGGATTGCACTACCAGCCAGGAGAACTGTGTGTGTGTGTGTGTGTGTGTGTGTGTGTGTGTGTGTGTGTGTGTGTGTGTGTGTGTGCTGAGGAACACAAATCTTGCATATATACACACACTCCCTCCACTCGGAGTTCTCCGGTTTTGGACGGCTCCTCATAAAGCTCAGTAACGGATCACTACAATAACTCAAGGCTGAATCACCGCTGACCAATCGCGACTCTTTCTCCATGTTGCCGTGGCGACACGTCAGTCACGTAAAGGTCAGAGTGATGAGTGCTGTCACACTGCTGGCCAATTACACGCTGATGACATCACCGACCGCGTGGTGACAACGGTGTTACAGCGAAGATGAAGCTGGAACGAAAACGGGGCGAATCCTGCAGACCCTGCAGAGACGACCGAGTCTGGACTGGATCATTCAGACTGTCCCTCCAATGCATCTTATTTTTTAATAATTCATATTTAATAGTCATTTATAAAGGGGCAGTCAGCCAAGACTGAGTGGCTTATTCACACTGAGGGCCTGAATGAAGGCGAGCAAGTGTGAGGAGTTATATTAATCAATTGACGGCCCTAATAATCACAATATCTCTCTCTCTCTCTCTCTCACTCACCCAAGCCGATCCACCAGGTCCCACAGCACGTTAGGAGTTGGAACCAGAGGAGAACCATCATACAGAACCACTGAAGCTCCGACAGCCAACGAGGTAATCAGCCAGTTCCACATCATCCACCCAGTCTAGAGAGGGGGGGTAATGAGGCACAGAAAGAAAGAAAGGAAGAAAGAAATAAAACAAAAATAATCAGAGAGATAAAGAAAAAGAGGAAAAATTAAAAAGAGAGGGAGAAAAGAAAAAGAAGCAAAGAGACAGCAAGACCAAGGAAAAGAAGAAGATAAAGATAAAGAAAAAAAAGGTTACGAAAGAAAAAAGAAGCAGAGAGAGAAAGTAAGAAATAGAAAGCAAAAGAGCAAAAGAAAGAAAGAACAAAGTGAACCTGGTAAGTTGCTGCAAGACCAACAAAGAAAACACGACAATTTGTATTAAAATGAAATAGAAATATGGAGAAATATAGACGTCCCCAAACATTTGACAGCCAGGGTGTTATGACTTACCGTGGTGTAGTAGATGATGACATCATTGCTTGTCATGTTGCCGTGGAGAATGTGTTCTTTAAGGTGTTGGATGAGAGAGCCCTGTTTAGGGAGAGAGAGAGAGAGAGAGAGAGAGAGAGAGAGAGAGAGAGAGAGAGAGAGAGAGAGAGAGAGAGAGAGACAGAGAGAGAGAGAGAGAGAGAGAGAGAGAGAGAGAGAGAGAGAGAGAGAGACAGAGAGAGAGACAGAGAGAGAGAGAGAGACAGAGAGAGAGACAGAGACAGAGAGAGAGAGAGAGAGAGAGAGAGAGAGAGAGACAGAGAGAGAGAGACAGAGACAGAGACAGAGAGAGAGAGAGAGAGAGAGAGAGAGAGAGAGAGAGAGAGAGAGAGAGAGAGAGAGACAGACAGACAGAGAGAGAGAGAGAGAGAGAGAGAGAGAGAGAGAGAGAGAGAGAGAGAGAGACACACAGACACTTAACCAAACCAATAATTTTAAAGAGGACAAATATTAATGCACACAGGTCATCTAAGCCGCTTATCCTCCTGGGTCACTGGAGGAGCTGGAGCCTATCCTAGCAGTCACTGGGCAGAAGGCAGGATACAGCCGGGGCAGGTGGCCAGTCCATCACAGTGCAGACAGACACACACACCTAGGGGCAATTTAGCAATTTATGGGGCAGTTCAGCTTGTCCAATTTGCCCAGCTGCATGTGTTTGGACTGTGGGAGGAAACAGGAGAACCCGGTGGAAACCCATACAGACACAGGGAGAACATGCAACCTCAAAATCAAACCCAGGTTCTTCTCGCTCAGAGGCAACAGCGCTACCCACTGGCTCTTTAAGCGTTCTTTAGTAAAGACAATGGTTTTATACAGAACCATGCGCACTTAAAGAACCCTTTGCATGAGTAAATGGTTCTTCAGACTGTTCTCCATTCATGAGGTGCAAACCCACAAACCTCTAGTTGTTAGACTCACACGCTACGGGAAGAACCACCAGGCAGTCACTACAGGGTGGTCTCAAGTGCAGAGCAATAAAGGCACAGGAAGAAGGAGATAATGCAAAGGCAAACGAAGGAGTGATTAATAAAAGAGAAAACTACAAACCTAAGAAGAACAATGTAACAAGCCAAAGGTGGGGATCAAACTCTCAACCCCATCATTGGCAAACCAACATGCTAAACACTCAGTCTGGAAACACTCAGAACTCCAGACTAGAGGTTTTTTACTGATTCCCGGCTGAGTCACAGTAACATGCACGTGGCAGCAGGAACTCAGGACTGAGTGGAGAGTAGTGTGTGGCACCCAAAGCTGTCACCGCTCAACCTTAATTAGCCCTTCGTGCCCTTCAGCTCCTCCTACTGGCTGGAGGAGTCCCAGCTAGCTCTATATATAACTGTGAACACCCAAAGAACACTTAAATGGTCCATTGCATGGTAAAAAGGTTCTTAAGATTGATGTAGAATGTGCTGTTGACGGTTCTATATAGCATGAGGGTTTTATATGTGTATGCATGTATATATATATATATAGCATGAAAGAGGGTTCTTCTGGTGTAACAAGCCAGAAATCGTAATATAGAAGAGCCATTTTTGGTGCTATATAGAACCCTGTTCAAAAAGGTTCTTACTATCTGGGTCCTTTCCATAACTCAGCACAGTTTGAGGCAGGTGTGTGATGATTTAGAGTCGGTTACTCATTCAGCCTAACAAGAAACTGTAGAACAGACTCGGTTCATATCATAATTCCCAGACCGGCAGCTTCTACCACTTGTTAGCTCCTGCGCTAAAGATACAGATACAAACTTCAGACACCAGGACGTGTCGTCTGATCAGCTCCAGTCAGGCTAAGTGGGTGAAACTGTGTACATTTTAACATGCGCTTTAATTCCTCTGCTAAATGAAGTTTGCTGCTGGGTGGTTGATGAAGAAGCTTAGAGGTCCCTCTGCAGGGTATCAAAGCTAACCATGACTCACTGTTTAACTCCAATACAGTTCAAATAAGGCACGTTCTCGCTCCAAAGGAACACTTAAGCCTGCAGGAGTTCATTTAAATCAGGGATTTTACAATAACAAAAGCTCCAGTGGACGTCACGGAACACTAAAGGAAGGAAGACGCTGGGTAACTGCGAGAACTCCCACCGACAAGCTCCGAGAGCAATAACCAATAACCTGTCACACAAAGGAGCAGATTTAAAGCATTTCGGCTGCATTTATTTATAAAACCGATGGTAAAAAGCAGAGTATGGGACTCCGAGCACTGAGACAGAACACGTTCTACTATTATAGCCTCTTATATCTACTGTCTGATACACTCAGAATGTATTCAAGCTTACAAAACAAGCAGACTTTACACTTTCCAAGAACGGACTCGGTTTATATCACAATACCTACATTTAGAGTCGGTTATTCATTCAGTCTAATGAGAAACTGTAGAACGGACTCGGTTTATATCACAATACCTACATTTAGAGTCGGTTATTCATTCAGTCTAATGAGAAACTGTAGAACGGACTCGGTTTATATCACAATACCTACATTTAGAGTCGGTTATTCATTCAGTCTAATGAGAAACTGTAGAACGGACTCGGTTTATATCACAATACCTACATTTAGAGTCGGTTATTCATTCAGTCTAATGAGAAACTGTAGAACGGACTCGGTTTATATCACAATACCTACATTTAGAGTCGGTTATTCATTCAGCCTAATGAGAAACTGTAGAACGGACTCGGTTTATATCACAATACCTACATTTAGAGTCGGTTATTCATTCAGCCTAATGAGAAACTGAAGAACAGACTCGGTTTATATCACAATACCTACATTTAGAGTCGGTTATTCATTCAGCCTAATGAGAAACTGTAGAACGGACTCGGTTTATATCACAATACCTACATTTAGAGTCGGTTATTCATTCAGTCTAATGAGAAACTGTAGAACGGACTCGGTTTATATCACAATACCTACATTTAGAGTCGGTTATTCATTCAGTCTAATGAGAAACTGTAGAACGGACTCGGTTTATATCACAATACCTACATTTAGAGCCGGTTATTCATTCAGTCTAATGAGAAACTGTAGAACAGACTCGGTTTATATCACAATACCTACATTTAGAGCCGGTTATTCATTCAGTCTAATGAGAAACTGTAGAACGGACTCGGTTTATATCACAATACCTACATTTAGAGTCGGTTATTCATTCAGTCTAATGAGAAACTGTAGAACGGACTCGGTTTATATCACAATACCTACATTTAGTCTGTATATAGCATCATGATGAAAAATGATGGTAAATCCTTTAGAGCCAGACTACAGTAGTAAGTAGTCTAGGCTATAATGTAAACTTGGCAAGTCATCTGGAGTAATTTCACTCATGTATGGTAGCTAGTGATGTAGGCTTCAGCCCTACTGGAGCTGGATTAGTTGAATCTGTAATCTGAGTGAGATTTGTGATTTTAATCCATTATGAATCTGCCATGTCTGTAGTTTTTACAGTCTGCTAAGTAATATTTCATTCATCTAAACCACGTATCCTCCCGGGTCGCAGGGAGTGTTGGGCTGACAGCTCGATTTGACCCAATTCATACCAATCGGCCAATCAAATCACACACAGACTACATTACCGGACCTCGCATGCTAATACTAATCCAGCTATAATAGGACGTATGGCATTAACTCCCCATATGAAAAAAATATAAATATTCAAGATGTATTTAATTGTGTGTATGGAAATGGCCAAAGGTGTATTTATTAAATATAAACGTATAAGTAAACATGGCTCACACTTGGCCTTTCCACACATATGGAACAGCTCACTCCAAACGAAGGCGTTCTGATAAAAAATGAGCTCTGAGGAATGAAATCTGTGCAAAACCACTCCGTAAAGCGTGAAAACGACCGCGATTCCTGCGTGATTCATCCGATATGGACACAAACAGCCTCACATTACAGCTGATATTCTGCACTTTAACTCGCACTTTAGCTTCAGTCACTGATTCATCTGAAATCCTCAGATCTGGAGTTCAGAACCGGGACAACAAACACTGTATCACTGCAATTACTCCTGAACCGCACGGCGAAAGTCTTCTCATTTCTCTCTGTAATGGTCATAAATACGGAGAGGTCCAGCCTCAGTCGTGCCTAATTACTTCTCTAAAGTCGCTTTAAGTGGACGGGGGGGTGGGGGGCGGGGTGGGACGTGAGCCTTCATCATCACACTCCTCGGTCTGACAGCGCTGTAACACGCGCCTGCTCGGCTCAGCCCGGCCTGTAATTATCCACCCTCTAAGAGTCTCAGCCTGCCACTGTTTTCATACACACAACCTTAATTACCCGCCGAGTGTGAGAGAGAGGGAGAGAGAGAGAGAGAGAGAGAGAGAGCGAGAGAGAGAGAGAGCGAGAGAGAGAGAGAGAGAGCGAGAGAGCGAGAGAGAGAGAGAGCGAGAGAGAGAGAGAGCGCGTTCATACACATATAGGGCTCTAATTATCCAGCTGGCGAGAGACATATTAGACACAAATGCTGCTAAAGCCGACAGACAAAGCACACACACACACACACACACACACACACACACACACACACACACACACACTTTACTTTTCATACTTCATCGGGACGTGGGGTCATTTATACATCCCATACAAACTATACTGCTATAAGTACCTATATGTAATATTCTATATGTGGGCCTATTATACATGCAGACACAGAGGTACCTGTAAAGGGTCCCTTATCAGTTATACTGGTATTATACTAGGTATTTATATGTACTAATACCACCACTACTACTAACAATAATAATAATAATAACTTATCATATGTATTACATGCGTATACACACACCAGTACCTACATGTCAAATGTCCCTTACAAATTATACGTATGTATTTAAATGTAATAACAATCATAATAACACTGATTATAGTAATAAGAGGAAAAAGAATAACTTCCATATGTATTATATGCTTTATACACCCAGAAGTACCTACCTGTAAAATGGCCCATATGAGTTATATTAAGATTAAGATTAAGTGACCCTTATTAGTCCCACAGCGGGGAAATTCCACCTCCGCATTTAACCCATCCATGAAGTGAAACACCACATACACACTAGTGAACACACACACTAGGGGGCAGTGAGCACACTTACCCGGAGCGGTGGGCAGCCCTATCCACGGCACCCCGGAAGCAGTTGGGGGTTAGGTGTCTTGCTCAAGGACACCTCAGTCATGGACTGTCGGCTCTGGAGATCGAACCGGCGACCTTCCGGTCATGAGGCTGGATCCCTGACCTCCAGCCCACGACTGCCCCACAATATATGCATACACGTATATTCATCATAGATGCTGCAACACAAATCTCTACTTTCCACAGTATTACTGGATTTGGAAACACTGCCTTTCACATTGGGCTACAACGTCGTACTGAACAGTCCAACAGAAACTTCCAGTCAAATTTACTACCTTTACATAGTAATGTGTCCTATATACACCTACATGTAGTAACACTGTGCTCCCATACACACACACACACACACACACACACACACACACACACACCAATCAAGCAGAACATTCTGACCACCTCCTCGTTTCTCCGCTCACTGTCCACTTTATCAGCTCCACTGACCGTATAGCTGCACTCTGTAGTTCTACAGTTACAGACTGTAGTCCATCTGTTTCTCTGATACTCTGTTACCCTGTTCTTCAGTGGGTAGGACCCCCATGGACCCTCACAGAGCAGGTACTGTTTGGGTGGTGGATCATTCCCAGCACTGCAGTAACACTGACGTGGTGGTGGTGTGTTAGTGTGTGTTGTGCTGGTCTGAGTGGATCAGACACAGCAGTGCTGCTGGAGTTTTTAAACACCTCAGTGTCGCTGCTGGACTGAGAACAGTCCACCAACCAAATAGTGCTTGCTCTGTGAGGGTCCATGGGGGTCCTGATATGCAGAGAAACAGATGGACTACAGTCCATAATTGTAGGACTGGTCATAATGTTATGCCTGATCGGTGTGTGTGTGTGTGTGTGTGTGTGTGTGTGTGTGTGTGTGTGTGTGTCAACATGACCCATATTTATGACGTATCTAAGAATTTTAAGCTCACTCTGACCTCAGGAACCCAGAGTTCTGCTCTCTGCACTGAAAAGCTGTAAAGTGAAACGTTGCTTTGTTAGGTTTTCTGAAACCGGCACTGATTCGGAGTGAAAGTCTCTGAAATGTGACTGTGAAAAATGATGCATTATGAAAGCAGGTCGGCTGTTTATTTCTGTGCAAGTGATACCAATGGACTTTCACTGACACCTAGTGACCACTGCTGGTAAGACAGGGCACTTTAAACCAACCGGCCAGCCAAAAACCCACGTTCTGTTCCTGCCCATCTGACCGAATTCATTCCGATCACCTATGAAGACGGATGCGCTCACCTGCTCAATGTACTAGAGAACCACTTAGTGAAGACGTTACCACGACAACCACCAAGCATTTAGGAAGCTTCCGTCTGTTTTTAATTTGCTTTGTAGTTCGTGTTTTGTGTATTTGTTCCCGTTTTCCGTCTGAAGCCATCCTGCTGACGATTATTAAGTCGTTAAAAGATCAGAGAGGCGAAGAGTCTCCGGATTCAATCAGCCACACCTTCATTATTACTCCACCCACTTTCACCACACCTGTTTAGTTATAATCCTCAGACTCGGATTAATCCTGACACCATTTAAGGTGGAATGGGAAAATTCAAACAAGGTG
>NC_051230.1:2122323-2127323 GCF_015220715.1 Pygocentrus nattereri | reverse complement strand
ATAACCGGCTCTAAATGTAGGTATTGTGATATAAACCGAGTCCGTTCTACAGTTTCTCATTAGACTGAATGAATAACCGGCTCTAAATGTAGGTATTGTGATATAAACCGAGTCCGTTTTACAGTTTCTCATTAGACTGAATGAATAACCGGCTGTAAATGTAGGTATTGTGATATAAACCGAGTCCGTTCTACAGTTTCTCATTAGGCTGAATGAATAACCGACTCTAAATGTAGGTATTGTGATATAAACCGAGTCCGTTCTACAGTTTCTCATTAGACTGAATGAATAACCGGCTCTAAATGTAGGTATTGTGATATAAACCGAGTCCGTTCTACAGTTTCTCATTAGGCTGAATGAATAACCGACTCTAAATGTAGGTATTGTGATATAAACCGAGTCCGTTATACAGTTTATCATTAGGCTGAATGAATAACCGACTCTAAATGTAGGTATTGTGATATAAACCGAGTCCGTTCTACAGTTTCTCATTAGGCTGAATGAATAACCGACTCTAAATGTAGGTATTGTGATATAAACCGAGTCCGTTCTACAGTTTCTCATTAGGCTGAATGAATAACCGACTCTAAATGTAGGTATTGTGATATAAACCGAGTCCGTTCTACAGTTTCTCATTAGGCTGAATGAATAACCGACTCTAAATGTAGGTATTGTGATATAAACCGAGTCCGTTCTACAGTTTCTCATTAGGCTGAATGAATAACCGACTCTAAATGTAGGTATTGTGATATAAACCGAGTCCGTTCTACAGTTTCTCATTAGGCTGAATGAATAACCGACTCTAAATGTAGGTATTGTGATATAAACCGAGTCCGTTCTACAGTTTCTCATTAGGCTGAATGAATAACCGACTCTAAATGTAGGTATTGTGATATAAACCGAGTCCGTTCTACAGTTTCTCATTAGGCTGAATGAATAACCGACTCTAAATGTAGGTATTGTGATATAAACCGAGTCCGTTCTACAGTTTCTCATTAGGCTGAATGAATAACCGACTCTAAATGTAGGTATTGTGATATAAACCGAGTCCGTTCTACAGTTTCTCATTAGACTGAATGAATAACCGACTCTAAATGTAGGTATTGTGATATAAACCGAGTCCGTTCTACAGTTTCTCATTAGACTGAATGAATAACCGACTCTAAATGTAGGTATTGTGATATAAACCGAGTCCGTTCTACAGTTTCTCATTAGACTGAATGAATAACCGACTCTAAATGTAGGTATTGTGATATAAACCGAGTCCGTTCTACAGTTTCTCATTAGACTGAATGAATAACCGGCTCTAAATGTAGGTATTGTGATATAAACCGAGTCCGTTCTACAGTTTCTCATTAGGCTGAATGAATAACCGACTCTAAATGTAGGTATTGTGATATAAACCGAGTCCGTTCTACAGTTTCTCATTAGGCTGAATGAATAACCGGCTCTAAATGTAGGTATTGTGATATAAACCGAGTCCGTTCTACAGTTTCTCATTAGGCTGAATGAATAACCGACTCTAAATGTAGGTATTGTGATATAAACCGAGTCCGTTCTACAGTTTCTCATTAGACTGAATGAATAACCGACTCTAAATGTAGGTATTGTGATATAAACCGAGTCCGTTCTACAGTTTCTCATTAGGCTGAATGAATAACCGGCTCTAAATGTAGGTATTGTGATATAAACCGAGTCCGTTCTACAGTTTCTCATTAGGCTGAATGAATAACCGACTCCAAATGTAGGTATTGTGATAAAAACCGAGTCCGTTCTACAGTTTCTCATTAGGCTGAATGAATAACCGACTCCAAATGTAGGTATTGTGATATAAACCGAGTCCGTTCTACAGTTTCTCATTAGACTGAATGAATAACCGACTCTAAATGTAGGTATTGTGATATAAACCGAGTCCGTTCTACAGTTTCTCATTAGACTGAATGAATAACCGACTCTAAATGTAGGTATTGTGATATAAACCGAGTCCGTTCTACAGTTTCTCATTAGGCTGAATGAATAACCGACTCTAAATGTAGGTATTGTGATATAAACCGAGTCCGTTCTACAGTTTCTCATTAGGCTGAATGAATAACCAACTCTAAATGTAGGTATTGTGATATAAACCGAGTCCGTTCTACAGTTTCTCATTAGGCTGAATGAATAACCGACTCTAAATGTAGGTATTGTGATATAAACCGAGTCCGTTCTACAGTTTCTCATTAGGCTGAATGAATAACCGACTCTAAATGTAGGTATTGTGATATAAACCGAGTCCGTTCTACAGTTTCTCATTAGACTGAATGAATAACCGACTCTAAATGTAGGTATTGTGATATAAACCGAGTCCGTTCTACAGTTTCTCATTAGGCTGAATGAATAACCGACTCTAAATGTAGGTATTGTGATATAAACGGAGTCCGTTCTACAGTTTCTCATTAGGCTGAATGAATAACCGACTCTAAATGTAGGTATTGTGATATAAACCGAGTCCGTTCTACAGTTTCTCATTAGACTGAATGAATAACCGACTCTAAATGTAGGTATTGTGATATAAACCGAGTCCGTTCTACAGTTTCTCATTAGACTGAATGAATAACCGACTCTAAATGTAGGTATTGTGATATAAACCGAGTCCGTTCTACAGTTTCTCATTAGACTGAATGAATAACCGACTCTAAATGTAGGTATTGTGATATAAACCGAGTCCGTTCTACAGTTTCTCATTAGACTGAATGAATAACCGACTCTAAATGTAGGTATTGTGATATAAACCGAGTCCGTTCTACAGTTTCTCATTAGACTGAATGAATAACCGGCTCTAAATGTAGGTATTGTGATATAAACCGAGTCCGTTCTACAGTTTCTCATTAGGCTGAATGAATAACCGACTCTAAATGTAGGTATTGTGATATAAACCGAGTCCGTTCTACAGTTTCTCATTAGACTGAATGAATAACCGGCTCTAAATGTAGGTATTGTGATATAAACCGAGTCCGTTCTACAGTTTCTCATTAGGCTGAATGAATAACCGACTCTAAATGTAGGTATTGTGATATAAACCGAGTCCGTTCTACAGTTTCTCATTAGGCTGAATGAATAACCGACTCTAAATGTAGGTATTGTGATATAAACCGAGTCCGTTCTACAGTTTCTCATTAGACTGAATGAATAACCGACTCTAAATGTAGGTATTGTGATATAAACCGAGTCCGTTCTACAGTTTCTCATTAGACTGAATGAATAACCGACTCTAAATGTAGGTATTGTGATATAAACCGAGTCCGTTCTACAGTTTCTCATTAGGCTGAATGAATAACCGGCTCTAAATGTAGGTATTGTGATATAAACCGAGTCCGTTCTACAGTTTCTCATTAGGCTGAATGAATAACCGACTCCAAATGTAGGTATTGTGATATAAACCGAGTCCGTTCTACAGTTTCTCATTAGGCTGAATGAATAACCGACTCTAAATGTAGGTATTGTGATATAAACCGAGTCCGTTCTACAGTTTCTCATTAGGCTGAATGAATAACCGACTCTAAATGTAGGTATTGTGATATAAACCGAGTCCGTTCTACAGTTTCTCATTAGGCTGAATGAATAACCGACTCTAAATGTAGGTATTGTGATATAAACCGAGTCCGTTCTACAGTTTCTCATTAGACTGAATGAATAACCGACTCTAAATGTAGGTATTGTGATATAAACCGAGTCCGTTCTACAGTTTCTCATTAGGCTGAATGAATAACCGACTCTAAATGTAGGTATTGTGATATAAACCGAGTCCGTTCTACAGTTTCTCATTAGGCTGAATGAATAACCGACTCTAAATGTAGGTATTGTGATATAAACCGAGTCCGTTCTACAGTTTCTCATTAGGCTGAATGAATAACCGACTCTAAATGTAGGTATTGTGATATAAACCGAGTCCGTTCTACAGTTTCTCATTAGGCTGAATGAATAACCGACTCTAAATGTAGGTATTGTGATATAAACCGAGTCCGTTCTACAGTTTCTCATTAGGCTGAATGAATAACCGACTCTAAATGTAGGTATTGTGATATAAACCGAGTCCGTTCTACAGTTTCTCATTAGGCTGAATGAATAACCGACTCTAAATGTAGGTATTGTGATATAAACCGAGTCCGTTCTACAGTTTCTCATTAGGCTGAATGAATAACCGACTCTAAATGTAGGTATTGTGATATAAACCGAGTCCGTTCTACAGTTTCTCATTAGGCTGAATGAATAACCGACTCTAAATGTAGGTATTGTGATATAAACCGAGTCCGTTCTACAGTTTCTCATTAGGCTGAATGAATAACCGACTCTAAATGTAGGTATTGTGATATAAACCGAGTCCGTTCTACAGTTTCTCATTAGGCTGAATGAATAACCGACTCTAAATGTAGGTATTGTGATATAAACCGAGTCCGTTCTACAGTTTCTCATTAGGCTGAATGAATAACCGACTCTAAATGTAGGTATTGTGATATAAACCGAGTCCGTTCTACAGTTTCTCATTAGGCTGAATGAATAACCGACTGTAAATGTAGGTATTGTGATATAAACCGAGTCCGTTCTACAGTTTCTCATTAGGCTGAATGAATAACCGACTCTAAATGTAGGTATTGTGATATAAACCGAGTCCGTTCTACAGTTTCTCATTAGACTGAATGAATAACCGACTCTAAATGTAGGTATTGTGATATAAACCGAGTCCGTTCTACAGTTTCTCATTAGGCTGAATGAATAACCGACTCTAAATGTAGGTATTGTGATATAAACCGAGTCCGTTCTACAGTTTCTCATTAGGCTGAATGAATAACCGACTCTAAATGTAGGTATTGTGATATAAACCGAGTCCGTTCTACAGTTTCTCATTAGGCTGAATGAATAACCGACTCTAAATGTAGGTATTGTGATATAAACCGAGTCCGTTCTACAGTTTCTCATTAGACTGAATGAATAACCGACTCTAAATGTAGGTATTGTGATAT
>NC_051230.1:2037323-2114823 GCF_015220715.1 Pygocentrus nattereri | reverse complement strand
TATGAAACACATGAGGATCAGGTTCTATGACGAGCCTTTAGAGGAGGATTTCAGGAGAGATGAACACATCGAGAAGACGAACTCAGACCACAGAGGGTTGGACTAGATTGTAAGAGCTCAACTGCATTTCTGAAAACAAGAAATTCTAGTAAAGTCATCTGTGGGCGGAGCCTGGAAAGGGAACTGTACAGTGTATCAGTACAAGCAGAGCTGCTGGGCTTTATCTCTGGCTTTAGTGTGAAAATCAGTGACATCACATCCACAGCCTGTTTAACCGGCTAGAGAGTCCAAACCTGCATCCGTGTGTGTGTGTGTGTGTGTGTGTGTGTGTGTGTGTGTGTGAGATACGTGGCTGTATGAGTCACTGCACACGGACATCCACCTAATTTATTACTGCAGCACAGAGTGAGAGAGAGACAGAGAGAGAGAGTAATACAGCTAATGGACTACACAATGTACCACCCTGCCTCACACACACTCTCAATCACATACACAGAGAAACACACACACACACACACACACGCCACATTCTCATTGTTGTAATAAAATACCACTTGTTAATTTCTAATGTCAAAATATTTTACTACATATTTCTGTATCTCTCTTATTTCTATTGGTCCACTCATTTTAAAACTATAGCACACTGTAAACGGGCAGCTGGTGTTTTCAAACTATGTTTAAAAAAGAAAACAGATAAAAACAGAGAAGCAAGGTTCTGTCCCAACATTGACGATACGCAACCTTGTATATGTAATAATGCGTCCTCCATCTATCCATCCACCCATCCATCCACCCATCCAGCCATCCAGCCATCCAGCCAGCCATCCAGCCATCCAGCCATCCAGCCATCCAGCCAGCCATCCAGCCATCCAGCCAGCCAGCCATCCATCCATCCAGCCATGCATGCAGCCATCCACCCATCCACCCACCCATCCAGCCATCCAGCCATGCATGCACCCATCCACCCATCCACCCATCCACCCACCCATCCAGCCATCCAGCCTTTCAGCCAGCCATCCATCATGCTGCTGTCTGAACAAAACCTCGTATGTCCAAAACGGTAACTTTACAGGAGGAGGAAAAAACACACTTTACTTTTAATGGAAGTCAATGGAACCCAGAATTTTTATCAAGTCATTTTGTGCCGTTTCTTTTGGTCCATTCATCATGAAATTTACACACAAAATAAAGGTCAACAGGTCTTTTCAAATTGTGTCAAAAAACTGAAAAACAACAAAAATGGAGATGAGAGCTTTTGTCCTGACAGCAGTGAGGAAACATTGTTACATATACACTCACCGGCCACTTTATTAGGCACAGCTAGTCACCTAATACCTTAATAATAATACATAATAACGTTTGCTAGTAAAAGGCTGGACCCCCTTTTGCCTTCAGAACTGTCTTAATTCTTCATGTCAGACTTTCAACAAGGTGTTGGAAACGTTCCTCAGAGATCCTGGTTGGTTATTTGAGTTCCTGCTGTCTTTCTATCATCTGGAACCAGTCTGCCCGTTCTCCTCTGACCTCTCACATCAACAAGGCATTTTCGTCCACACAACTGACCGCTCACTGGACATTTCCTCTTTTTCGGACCGTTCTCTGTGAACCCTAGAGATGGTTGTGTGTGAAAATCCCAGCAGATCAGCAGTTTCTGAAATACTCAGACCAGCCCGTCTGGCACCAACAACCACGCCACGTTCAAAGCCCCTTAAATCCCCTTTCTTCCCCGTTCTGATGCTCGGTCTGCACTTCAGCAAGTCGTCTTGACCACCTCTACAGGCCTAAATGCAGTGAGTTGCAGCCGTGTGATTGGCTGATCAGCTATTTGTATTAACAAGCAATTGAACCTAATAAAGTGGCCAGTGAGTGTATAAGCCATATACACATACATACATATACATTTGGGGACGGCCCCTTCCTGTTCCAACATGACCAGGTGCACAAAGCAGGTCCATAAAGACGTGGATGAGCCAGTTTGGTGTGGAAGGACTTGACTGGCCTGCACAGAGTCCTGACTTCAACCCCATAGAACACCTTTGGGATGAATTAGAGCGGAGACTGTGAGCCAGGCCTTCTCGTCCAACATCAGTGTCTGACCTCACAAATGCTCTTATGGAAGAACGGTCAGAAATTCCCATAAACACTCCTAACCCTTGTGGAAAGCCTTCCCAAATGAGCTGAAGCTGTTATAGCTGCAAAGGGTGGGCCGACATCATATTAAACCCTATGGATTAAGAATGGGACGTCACTCAGGTTCATATGCGTGTGAAGCCAGACGGCCGAATACTTTTGGCAATACAGTGTGTGTATATCGCTGCTGTCGGAACAAAACTTCGTTTTTGTAGTTTTTCAGCTTTTGACATGATTTGAAGACGCTTGTTTTCCTTTACACTGTCTGTAAATTTCATGACGAACAGACCAAAAGAAACAGCCACAATTACTTGGAAAATACTCCGGTTCCATTGACTTACATTAGAAATAAAGTTGGTTTTATTCTTCTCCTGTGACGTTACCAAAGGTTGGCAATCACAGATTTCATTCAAATAAAAATGATTCTGCTGCTGATGCATGTATACATCTTTCTAATATGATGCTACAACTGTTTGTAGGTTTCAGTTAATTAGACGTCAATAATTAGTAGAAAGCCGTTAGAAATGTTAGAACAGAGCTGCGCAAGACGGCAAACTGCCTTAGCTCAACAAGTAATGAATATAAACCCATTATTAAAGCATTAGTAAATTAGTCAAATGAAGAAATAAATAAACGATAACACACACACACACACACACACACACACACACACACACACACACACACACAGCCAGTCTTTCTTCTTCACTCTGCTGAAAGTGCAGTGCGGGTGTGTTTACACAGGTTCGGTGGTTTCTGCCAAATACCTCAGTATGAAGAACCCTCAAAGGAACCATTTACACACACACACACACACACACACACACACACACACACACACACATTTGTATATGTTCATACACACCAAGCAGCCTTATTTCCACATTCACTCTCCAGCTCCACTTACTGTATAGCTGCTCTCTGTAGTTCTACAGTTACAGACTGTAGTCCATCTGTTTCTCTGATACTCTGTTACCCTGTTCTTCAGTGGTCAGGACCCCCATGGACCCTCACAGAGCAGGTACTGTTTGGGTGGTGGGTCATTCTCAGCACTGCAGTAACACTGACGTGGTGGTGGTGTGTTAGTGTGTGTTGCGCTGGTGCGAGTTGATCAGACACAGCAGTGCTGCTGGAGTTTTAGAGGGAGCTTTTGTTCAGACAGCAGATCTGCTGACGCCGCTGAATCACCAGCTCCAGATCGGAGCACTATGAGGTGTTTTACTTAGAAATGGCTTTTATTAAACGTCATAGCGGTTTGATGCTTTTATTATTCATTAATTCACTTATTTAATTATTTATTTCTCCTTTTTTAGGCCAGGGCATGTCTCTTTTGTACATGTTATGCTTTTATCACTGTTGAGTTTGGCTTTGTAGCACCTTGGGATTTTCACCTAAGTGAAAGCATTATTATTATTATTATTATGGTTATTATTAATGTATTATACGTCTCTATTCATAACAGTATATCATATTTGCTCATCGTGGTTGGGACACTCACCTACGACTCGGTCTCCCGTCTTAATGCCCATCTTCCTCATCGCCGCGGCGAACAGAGCGACGTCCCGCCTCAGCTCCGCGAACGTCACCTTAACGATCTCCTCCCTCCCCTCCGCTACACACACACACACACACACACGTGCACACACACACAGTAAACATTACAGACAGAAATCACACATACCAGGGCAACACTAATCAGACTGGATCAGAAATAATAATAATAATAATAATAATAATAGTGTATTTATGTTGCACATTTCATATATTTAAAATGCAGCTCAAATTGCTTCACATTACACAGTAAAAAAAAAGTAAAAAAATTAAAAAAAAAACAGAAAGTAGAAAAATGTTAATCAAAAAATAAAATAAATAATAAAATAATGCAACAATTGAAATATAAAGGATATATTATAAAATATACAAATAAAAATACAATAAAATACAACAAACAACATGAAAGTAAAAATAAATTTATAACAAAAACAAGAGAAGCAGTAAAAAACGATTTAAACGCTGAAGAAAAAACCAGAAAACTGTTCAAATCAGTGACTGAAGGAGTCTGATGGATGTTTATTGGTAAGGTGTTCTAGATCTTTGAAAACAGAACCCTTTATATACGTTCCATACGTGGAATTTAGAGAAGTCGCATGATCCTAAAGCTGGATTTGGAACAGCACCCAGAGCAGTATGAAGGTTCTAAAGGTAGGAAAAAGCTCAAATCTTCACACTTGAGTCCGAAGTAAAGATAGTCAAGTCTCGAGTCGAGTCCCAAATGAAGTTAGTCGAGTCTCGAGTCAAGTCCCGAGTCAGTACAGGCATGTCTCGAGTCGAATCCCAAGTAAAGATAGTCGAGTCTCGAGTTAAGTGCCAAGTCAGTGAAGGTGAGTCTCGAGTCAAGTCCCAAGTAAAGATAGTTGAGTCTCAAGTCAAGTCCCGAGTCAGTACAGGCAAGTCTCAAGTCGAGTCCCAAGTAAAGATAGTCAAGTCTCGAGTTAAGTGCCAAGTCAGTGAAGGTGAGTCTCGAGTGAAGTCCCAAATAAAGATAGTTGAGTCTCGAGTCAAGTCCCGAGTCAGTACAGGTGAGTCTAGAGTTGAGTCCCAAGATAGTCGAGTCTCGAGTCAAGTCCCGAGTCAGTACAGGTGAGTCTAGAGTTGAGTCCCAAGATAGTCGAGTCTCGAGTCAAGTGCCGAGTCAGTACAGGCGAGTCTAGAGTTGAGTCCCAAGATAGTCGAGTCCCGAGTCAAGTGCCGAGTCAGTACAGGCGAGTCGCGAGGCCTGTCCCGCGTAAAGATAGTCGAGTCTTGAGTCAAGTCCCGAGTCAGTACAGGCAAGTCTCGAGTCAAGTCCCAAGTAAAGATAGTTGAGTCTCAAGTCAAGTCCCGAGTCAGTACAGGCAAGTCTCAAGTCGAGTCCCAAGTAAAGATAGTCGAGTCTCGAGTTAAGTGCCAAGTCAGTGAAGGTGAGTCTCGAGTGAAGTCCCAAATAAAGATAGTTGAGTCTCGAGTCAAGTCCCGAGTCAGTACAGGTGAGTCTAGAGTTGAGTCCCAAGATAGTCGAGTCTCGAGTCAAGTGCCGAGTCAGTACAGGCGAGTCTAGAGTTGAGTCCCAAGATAGTCGAGTCCCGAGTCAAGTGCCGAGTCAGTACAGGCGAGTCGCGAGGCCTGTCCCGCGTAAAGATAGTCGAGTCTTGAGTCAAGTCCCGAGTCGAGTCCCAAGTAAAGACATCACATCCCTTTTCCTCACGTTTCACCCGATTGTCTGTAATAAACTTCACGCTTCCACCTGGACGCAGCCTGAGCACCTAAACCTGCAGTGAAGGGAGCCGAGGCGGTCAGCCCGGTCACCGCTGTAGATCTGAACGGCTCGTGGTCTTCGCGGTCATCACAGCTCCTTCATTACTGCGATGACGCAGGCTGGACGATCAATGAAAGCCAAGCAATTACATCAGCCCTCCTACAGGACACAGACGCTCCTGCCCCAACACCGCAGCCGCAAATCAAATCACTGCCCGCAATTCGTTTAGCCCTACATTAGCCAGAGTGCCTCAGAGGCAGCTCTTATCTACGGAGATACAAATCACACAGGCGCTCGCGCACATGCCTAGAAACCCTCTCACGGAGTTCGTCCCACTAAGACAGACGTATAGAATCAGGATAGATAGAGCGGCGAGCGGCGAGCAGAGCTCCTTAGATAAAACGCCAGGAGGCTAGGGCTCTACATCCTGACCACCTCCTGTCCACTTCATCAGCTCCACTTACTGTATAGCTGCTCTCTGTAGTTCTACAGTTACAGACTGTAGTCCATCTGTTTCTCTGATACTCTGTTACCCTGTTCTTCAGTGGTCAGGACCCCCATGGACCCTCACAGAGCAGGTACTGTTTGGGTGGTGGGTCATTCTCAGCACGGAGTTTGCATTTAAATCTAGGGGGCAGGGCGTCCCGATTCTTGTTGAGGTAGAGGGGTGGGATGAAGTGTTTGGGCTACATGGTCCTCCAAACGGAGGTTCTTCAGCTACGTTTAAGGTGGAACTGGAAAATTTGAACCAGAATCTGGAGAATCTCTGACTTCAGCTTCATATCACTGAAGAATTAGGGGGGGTGATAATAAATAACTGCCCCCCTCTTTGAAGGCGTATGATCCCTAAATGTAACTAAAGCCCAGCAGTGAGGAGCTGAACTTTCCCCTCCTCTGCTGTCCCTGCAGACGGGCAGGGTCGCCTACAGAGCGGCGCTAGTAGCTGATAATGAAGTGATGCTCTTTTATTAGAGGGTCTCATTTCAGAGGGAAGATCTCAACCACTGCCCTGTAGCTCAGTTCAGAGGGGAGACACTCGAAAACAAGGGGTAGAGGTGAAAAGGAGAAATGGGTTAAATCGTTTGTTTTAATAAAATAATCCTAATTGAGGTTTAGAGCCTCTCAGAGCAAAAGGATTTTAGCCTAAAGTCCGAGATCAGTTAAAAGTCCCAGACGTGTTTTGGTAGAACGATCCAGACGCTCACCTGCAGCGTAGAGAGCGACTTTGTCCTGGTCTTTGTGTTTCAGCAGGTTCTCCGCGTAGTTCAGTCTGCTGCCCTTAAACCACTCGGGAACGTCCGAAATGTTCTTAGACACGTCCACCACCTGAGAGACAGCAGGAGCAGAAGGCTTCAACTTTAAAGTTTGGTAAGGAAATCTAGGAATCCAAACTTCCTCAAATCGCTTCCTTTAGTTTTTACTCCACGCACTCAAAGAGAATAACCACAGATTCCCCTCAATGTAACCAGTCGTGGGCTGGAGGTCAGAGAACCAGCCCTGTGACCGGAAGGTCGCCGGTTCAATCCCCAGAGCCGACAGTCCATGACTGAGGTGTCCTTGAGCAAGACACCTAACCCCCAACTGCTCCCCGGGTGCCGTGGATAGGGCTGCCCACCGCTCCGGGCAAGTGTGCTCACTGCCCCCTAGTGTGTGTGTTCACTAGTGTGTATGTGGTGTTTCACTGCACGTTAAATGCGAGGGTGAAATTTCCCCGTTAAGGGACTAATATTTCTAGCCTTTGCACAGATGAGATAACTTTATAATATTCCATTAATTCTCATATACTAAATGTACATCGTCCATAGTATTGCGCTCCTCTCATGCCAAAACCTCGTATCTCCACTTCTGCCGTTTTTCAGTTTTTGACCTAATTTGAAAACGCCTGTTGCTCTTTATATCGCGTGTAAATTTCATGATGAATGGACTAAAAGAAACGACCCAAAATGACATGGAAAAAAATTCTGGTTCCATTGACTTACATTAAAAGTAAAGTAGGTTTTTTCCCTCTCCTGTAAAGTTACCATTTTGGAGAACCTAAGCTTTGCTCCAACAGTAGCATTGGAACAAGTCATTTTAACAACAGTTAAATCATTTTTTAGGTGTACAAAACAATATTATGCTACTTTTGGACTTGTTGTCATGACAATATGCTCATTTAAAAAGAGCAACTGCAATACAGTTCAAACTAACAAGCGTACATGGGTCATTACTGCACACTTAAAGATGCTTCTTTAGGTTCTATGTCGGACCATTTAACACTCAAAGAACTATTTTATGTTTAAATGGTTCCTTGCATGGTGAAATGGTTCTTCAGATTGACTGGGAATGTGTTAATATGGTTCCATATAGAGCCCTTTTGAAAACAGTTCTATACAGCACCAAAAAGGGTTCTTCTATTATTAGAGGCTGGACATTGTAACTATAGCAGAATCCTTCCTTCCATCCATCCTTCCATCCATCCATCAAGCACCCAGCCATGCAGCCTGTCTTTACACCCATTAGTGAAAGAATGCCACTGTTCTGCATCTGTCAGTCTGATGGACGAGTCTGGGTTTGGAGAACGTTACCTGCCTGACTGCACTGTGTCAGCTGTAAAGTTTGGTGGAGGAGGGATAATGAGATGGGGTTGTTTTCCAGGGGCTGGTCTAGAACCCTTAGTTCCAGCGAAGGGAAATCTTAATGCTTCAACAGACCAAGACATTTTGGACAATTCTATGCTTCTTACTTTGTGGGACCAGTTTGGGGCAGAACCTTTCCTGGTCCAGCATGACTGAGCCCCAGTGACCAAAGCAGCTCCATAAAGTCATGACTGGCTGAGTTTGGTGTGGAAGAACTCGCCTGACCCTCACAGAGTCCTGACCTCAAACCCATCCAACACCTTTGGGACGGACTACAATGGAGATTGTGAGCCAGGCCCTCTGGTCCAACATCAGCGTCTGACCTCACAAATGCTCTTCTGGATGAACGGGCAGAAATTCCCACAGATACTCTCCAAAATCTTACAGGAGCTTCCCAGAAGAGTGGAAGCTGTTAGAGCTGCAAAGGGGGACCAGCTCCATATTAATGCCTATGGATTTAGAATGGGATTCATAAAAGCTCCTGTAGGTGTCCCAATACTTTTGTCCATATAGCGTATCTTAGACTCTACGTGGCCTTGACTGCAGCTCTACTGGTAGCATAAAAGTGCTGAATTTTGACATGCGGCTCTAGAGCTGTTCTATTTGATCACGTGCTCAAACAGGGAAACTTCACGAATGAATGAGATTCAGATGAAGAACCGCCTGAGTGAGACCAGATGGTCAGTATGATGATATGATCATATTGCTTTTATATGATTTGATATGATGCATGATTTTCATCACCAGTGTGCAGTTCTGGCCCAGAGGCTATTTCATCCCTTACCTGCTTAAATCCTGACGCAGCCGATATGCCAACGGTCACTGACACAGATTTTAAGGTGATAAAACATGTTAAATAATTGATCCTATTGGCTGATATAAATGTACACAGTGAAATCTCCAATAGTTTTATTTAAAATCAGTGATTTACTGACGGATGTGACCTGACTATCAGTTCTCCAGTGTCAAATAAACATCCTGGTATTTTAGTGCAATGCTGTGGTGTTTGCTATAGTATACTATAGCGTTGTCCACAGTAAAGTGTAGTATACTATAGTACTCTAGTGTAATACTAGTGCTAATGATAGTATTTATAGTATACTATACTGTTGTTCATAGTGTAGTATAATATAGTATTCTAGTGGAATACTATTGTTTATCATAGTATCTATAGTATATTATAGTATTGTCTACAGTAAAGTGCAGTATACTATAATGTTGTCTATAGTGTTGGATACTGTAGCATTCTTGCGCAATACTAGTGTTTATTATAGTATCTACAGTACACTATAGTATTGCATACAGTACAGTGTTGTATGCTATACCATTCTAAAGTAATACTATAATGTTTAATATAGTATCTGTAGTATACTATAGTATTGTCTACTGCAAATTGTAGTATACTATAGTATTCTAATGTAAAACTATATTGTCTGTTATAGTGTCTATAGTACACTATAGTGCTGTCTACACTAAAGTGTAGTATACTATAGTATTCTAGTGAAATACTGTAGTGTTTATTATAGTATCTATAGTGTACTATAGTGCTGTCTACAGTAAAGTGCAGTATACTATAGTATTCTAATGTAAAACTATATTGTCTGTTATAGTGTCTATAGTACACTATAGTGCTGTCTACACTAAAGTGTAGTATACTATAGTATTCTAGTGAAATACTGTAGTGTTTATTATAGTATCTATAGTGTACTATAGTGCTGTCTACAGTAAAGTGTAGTATACTATAGTATTCTAATGTAATACTATAATGCTTATTATAGTATCTATAGTACACTATACTGCTGTCTACACTACAGTGGAGTATACTATAGTATTCTAATGTAATACTATAATGCTTATTATAGTATCTATAGTGTTGTCTACAATTTTATTTTAATCAGTGACTTACTGACTGATTTGAGCTGATTGTCAGTTCTCAAGTGTTAAATAACGTCAGAAACAGTCTAAAAGAACCCTTTTTGGTTCTATACAGAACCTTTTACAACACATTCTCCATCAGTCTGAAGGACCCTTTTACAAAGAAATCATGCTTTTAATAAAGGTTCTTTGAGGATTCATGGTTCTATATAGAACCCGTTTTCTTGATTAAAGAACTCTTGAAGAATGCGGGTGGGATCGGGACAAAACGTCTGTGTTTTGGGTGGGAGCGGGACCAATAACTCCAGTTTTCTGTGGGTGGGAGCAGGATGAAACCCACCACCGATTAACATCAACTCCCACTCGATAAATAAACCGAGTATTTGGGCATTTATGGTTTCTGAATATTGTCCGTGAACTACAGAGCGTACTCCTTCATGCTTTATCCGTACACAGCGCTGGGGTTTTTGGATGTGAGATGGATTTCCTTTACTGTGTGGACTCTGAGTGCGACTCAGCTGGGAGAGTCAGGGACAATAAACTGTTTTACATATGAGGAAATAATTCCAGACTACATTATCAGTGTTGACTAATTAACAGTGGCCCGCCTGACCGCAGTACTTTGTCCACAAATACATTTGGCATCACATCCTGAGTCAGATGGGTGTGAGCACTCTGTATCAATGACAACACCTTTTAGCAAAATATTATATAATATATACCTCATCGTACATCTTGGAGCAGGTGATCCCACAGTACTTCCAGACCTCCGCCCAAAACTCAGGGTAGTTTTCCACTGACCACTGGTACAGCTCATTATAGTTGGCTAAGAAAAATACAAACAAAACGCAACAAATAAAGACTCATTATCCACGTGCCACAGTAGGGCTGGGCACTATGACAATATCAGTCTATAGTGTAGTATAGTCTATAGTAAAGTTATAGTACTTAGTGTTTATTATAGTATCTATAGTATACTATGGTACTGTCTACAGTAAAGTGTAGTATACTATAGTATTCTAACGTAATACTACCGTGTTTATTATAGTACCTATAGTATATTATAGTACTGTCTACAGTAAAGTGTAGTACACTATAGTATTCTAGTGTAATACTAGTGTTTATCATAGTATCTATAGTATAGTATACTAGTGTTGTCTATAGTGTAGTATACTATAGTCTTCTGGTGTAATACTACAGTCTTTATTATAGTATCTATAGTACTGTCTAAAGTTTAGTATACTATATTATTCTTATGTAATACTAGTGTTTATTATAGTATCTATAGTAGTATCTATAGTATATTATAGTATTCTCTACAGTAAAGTGTAGTATACAACAGTATTCTTATGTAATACTATAGTGTTTATCATAATATACAGTACACTACAGTGTTGTCTATAATATAGTACACTATAGTATTCTTATGTAATACTAGTGTTTATTCTAGTATCTATAGTATACTATAATTTTGTCTACAATAAAGTGTAGTATTCTATAGTATTCTTATGTAATAATATAGTGTTTGTTATAGTATCTATAGTATACTACAGTATTGTCTACAGTGAAGTGTAGTATACTATAGTTTTCTAATCTACTATAGTGTTTATTATAGTGTCTATAGTAAAGTGTAGTATACTATAGTATTATTATACCATTATAGTGTTTATTATAGTGTCTATAGTAAAGTGTAGTATACTATAGTATTATTATACCATTATAGTGTTTATTATAGTGTCTATACTATACTACAATGTCTGACCGTATAACACTACACTATGCACTGTAGAAAATGTGTAGTATTTACTGAAGTCATATAATAACCTGCTATTCTATAATGAGGAACATAAAAAGTGTGGCGCTGTTTTTGTTATTGTTGTTTATTACTATTAATGTCCAGGATTCAAGTGACAAAGAGAAGCGTATTTCACGGCCCCTGGAGAAGCAGTATTAATTAGCAGTATTGATCACTAGGACGTAAATAAAGTGCTGCATGTTTTGACCCCATTCTTAAGAAGAGCACTGAATAATACACAGTGAAGAGTGAATATTCCACATTTTCCTTACTGAAAACCCAAACTCACAAACTGACGCAGGTGAGGAGTGAGCGCACGGCCTGAACGGTGAGAGGTTGGATGTGTGTGTGGCTGATAACAGAGTCAAGACCAGAGCAGAGCCAGGGACTAATTACATCAGCACTGCTGGTTACATCAGCAACACCGTTCTTACTCTCAGCCTGAGCCGAGTTTACTTTTGAATTTTCCGTTCCACCTTAAATGGAACAGCAGTTATTGTGTAGTGCTTCTAAGAGATTTGCTTTTGATTCATATTTTCAGTTCCACCTTAAATGGTACATCAGTTCTATTCCAGTGACTCTGTTTCATTTTGATTCATATTTTCAGTTCCACCTTAAATGGTACATCAGTTCTATTCCAGTGACTCTGTTTCATTTTGATTCAAATTTTCAGTTCCACCTTAAATGGTACGTCAGTTCTATTCCAGTGACTTTAAGAGGTTTCATTTTGATTCAAATTTTCAGTACCACCTTAAATGGCATGTCAGTTTTATTCCAGTGACTCTAAGAGGTTTCATTTTGATTCAAATTTTCAGTTCCACCTTAAATGGTACAGCAGTTCTATTCCAGTGACTCTAAGAGGTTTCATTTTGATTCAAATTTTCAGTTCCACCTTAAATGGTACAGCAGTTATATTGCAGTGCCTCTAAGAGGTTTCATTTTGATTCAAATTTTCAGTACCACCTTAAATGGCATGTCAGTTTTATTCCAGTGCCTCTAATAGGTTTCATTGCGATCCAAATTTTCAGTTCCACCTTAAATGGTACAGCAGTTATATTGCAGTGCCTCTAATAGGTTTCATTTTGATTCAAATTTTCAGTTCCACCTTAAATGGTACAGCAGTTATATTGCAGTGCCTCTAATAGGTTTCATTGCGATCCAAATTTTCAGTTCCACCTTAAATGGTACAGCAGTTATATTGCAGTGCCTCTAAGAGGTTTCATTTTGATTCAAATTTTCAGTTCCACCTTAAATGGTACAGCAGTTCTATTCCAGTGCCTGTAAGAAGTCTACTTTTGATTTAAAGCTCCCCCACTTAAGGTGGATCGGAAGATTTGAATAAGAAGTCAACTTCAGCCTCTTCTACACTATATGTGTGCATTACACTGTGACTGCTGCACCATTTAAGGTGGACCTTAAATTTCTAATAGGAACGCAACCTCCTCATCTAGACTGCACGCGTTTATTTACACTATATAGTGCGCCATTTAAGGTGGACTGGAAAATTCCAACAACATCTCAACTTCAGCTTCATCCAAACTCTACAAGCGCATTACACTGTAAGTGCTACACTATTTAAGGTGGACTGGAAAATTCCAACAACATCTCAACTTCAGCTTCATCCAGACCGTACGAGCGCATTACACTGTAAGTGCTACACTATTTAAGGTGGACTGGAAAATTCCAACAACATCTCAACTTCAGCTTCATCCAGACCGTACGAGCGCATTACACTGTAAGTGCTACACTATTTAAGGTGGACTGGAAAATTCCAACAACATCTCAACTTCAGCTTCATCCAGACCGTACGAGCGCATTACACTGTAGGTGCTACACTATTTAAGGTGGACTGGAAAATTCCAACAACATCTCAACTTCAGCTTCATCCAGACTGTACAAGCGCATTACACTGTAAGTGCTACACTATTTAAGGTGGACTGGAAAATTCCAACAACATCTCAACTTCAGCTTCATCCAGACCGTACGAGCGCATTACACTGTAGGTGCTACACTATTTAAGGTGGACCGGAACATTCGATTGGCTTTTGGGTTATCCTACACTGTGGTGGTACCAAACTCTAGAACGTGCGCGTGTGTTCTAGACGGTGTCTAAGTGCATTAGCTCTTAGCTTATCCTCCATGGTGTGTGTGTGTGTGTGTGTGTCTTATCCCCTAAGCTCGCGCTGTGTGTGTGTGTGTGTTACCTGCGCTGAGCCCGTGCTGCCGGTTGCAGTGGGCCCGGAATGTGTCCATGTGTGTAATCCGCTTGCAGGTGGGGGTCCACAGCGGGTCGGGGTCCTGCAGGATCCGCTCGGCTTTCTCGGCTTTGTCCGACATCGCGCGCGTGCACTGTCACTCAGACACAACTAACACACTCGCGCGGACGCACAGAGCACGCGCACATAAGCGGCAGGGGCACGGTCAGGACCCGCCCACTTGTCACTGCGAAGCCCCGCCCGTAGCCAGACAAACACTGAGGATCCGCCCACAAGCTGCAGTGTCACTCCGCGCTGAAAGTAGTCCCCTCAGGAGCAGCGCGGGGAAAGAGGACTTTTCATTACACTTAATAATAATTAAGTGTATTAATAATACACTTTAATAATATATTTCTAAATAATTTGATTATTATCCTCTTTCAGATCTCCAAACTATTCATAATTTTAACTATGGATTAAAATTAATCGATCAAAATACATTTTGAGCCAAAACTTTATCATAAAACAGCGTCTCAGTCATCAGGTAGTGAATTCAGATCCAGCTCATGTAGGAACTTTCTGTGAGGAGCTTTTAGAGGGGGACGTCTGGTTCCCATCACCACCACTCTGAGCAGTTCTGACTCGGTAAGGTTATCTAGAACTCTGCGTTTCACCCCAAACCGCTCAGACCCGCTCATTTGAACAATTTCACTACGTAGCACTTTTGAAAAACCGGTGGAGTTCCCCTTCAACATGAACTGTTGAATGTGTAACAATTACATTGATCAAATATTCAGGAGCATTTTATTTATTTTAACAGATTTCCAGGCACATCAGACGTGCGTGTATTTCGTATTAATAATATTAAAGTATTATAGTAATAATATTAAAGTATTATATTTTTGGTGCTTTTACTTTTCAGTTTTTTTTATATTAATCTCTGACGCCGGTTACGTAATATTTAAATATTCCGTCAGTACATCCAATCAGAGTGGGCGTGCGGGGCGTGTCTACGCTCGGCGGCGTGATCCCCACGCCTATTAGCATACGGCATTCTGATTGGCTGGTACAGCTCGGCTCACATCGGCCGAGTGAGCGCCGTCATGCAAAGCATCGTGAACAGACAGTAAAGATCAGCCAATCAAAAGCCACGCTGAGGCCAAGCTCGCACTGTCCTGGCAGAAGCCTGGGCCAATGGGAATGCGAGGACGGAAGAGCGATTCGGAGGCGTGACCAATCGAAATGCCGCATTCAAATGAGCGCTCACGAACACTTGAGCGCATAGAAAATACATAATAAAAGCCCCAAAATTCAAATTAAAAGCTCTGAATTAATCGAAGTTTCTCCGTCCAGATCACCGGAGGCTCCGCAGCAGCGCAACCCGCAAGCATCCGATCAATAAAGCGACTCCGACCAGCAAAATCAGGAGGATTTTTTTTCTGTGTATATATTTTTTGTGTGCATTAGAATTCAATACAATTCTACATAGAATTATATGTGTATTATATACATGATATACATTATTATTATACGTGATATATAATGCCAAATGAAATGCCGATTATAATTATTACGGTCATAATAATAACAGCTACTACTATTCTTGTTAATCATAATAGTAACAAATACTTATAGTGTTGTATTATTTTGCAGTTAATTATAATAATGTCAAAAATAAAAATAGTAATAATGTAACAATGTTCATTAAGTATAATGTACTGTTTTCAAATAAGTGCTATTAAATATGATACAAAATGAATAAAAAATAAAAATGTAATGAAATATTAGTAAATGATATTAAAAAATTAAAATATTAAAAAATGAAAAATGCCATAGTTAAGTCTGTTCTCCGAAGAGCGCATGTTAACTTATTTTCACTTAGGTGTACTCAGACTTTTGCACACAATCATACAATTGTGTGTGTGTGTCTGTGTGTGTATATATATTTACATACATACATACTTATATAACTATATTATGAATATATTATTCCTAATATATATAAATAATGCACAACAATTTCATATGCTACACATAATGTGCTATACATATATTACTATTATTATTAGTAGTAGTAGTTGTAGTGGTAGTAATGGTAGTAGTAGTGGTAGTAATAGTAGTAGTAGTAGTAGTAGTAGTAGTAATGGTAGTAGTGGTGGTAGTAATGTTAGTAGTAGTAGTAGTAGTAGTGATAGTTGTAGTAGAGGTAGTGGTGGTAGTAATAGAAGTAATGGTAGCATTAGTAATGGTAGTAGTAGTAGTAGTGATAGTTGTAGTAGTGGTAGTGGTGGTAGTAATAGTAGTACTGGTAGTAGTAGTAGTAGTAGTAATAGTTGTGGTAGTGGTACTAATGGTAATGGTAGTAGTAGTAGTAGTAGTGATAGTTGTGGTAGTGGTAGTAATGGCAATGGTAGTGGTAGTAGTTGTAGTAGTAATGGTATTAGCAGTAGTAAGTAGTAATGTTAGTGTTAGTAGTAGTAGTAGTAGTGATAGTAGTAGTAGTGATAGTTGTAGCAGTGGTAGTGGTGGTAGTAATAGTAGTAATGGTAGCATTAGTAATGGTAGTAGTGATAGTTGTAGAAGTAGTAGTAGTAAGATAAGATGAGATGCTTTTATTGTCATTGCACAGTGTACAACGAAATTGAGCAGCAATCCAACAGCACTTTCACATACAAAACAATGAAACATAAGGCTAAAATATATAAAGTGCAGATTTAAGGAAGAAAAGTATCTCCAATTTAATATATAATGTAAAAGGACTATAAAACTATATATTCTAAACAGACAATAGACAATAGACAGGTGAGATAGCAGTTGGTTATAGCACATTCCTTGGACAGCTTACAGAGTCATATGATATCGCACATCTTAAGAATTATTGCACAGAAAGAACACAGATTATAAATTGCACATTCGAGAGGAAATGAATAATAACTAGAACAGAGGTGGAGTGGAACGCTGGAACACTGGAACACTGGAACAGTGTACAGAGTTCTATGAATCAGTGCCAGTAAAGAGCTGTAGTGGAGTTCAGTCGGTTCTACTGAGCGCAGTGTTCTATAGAAAGTCCCTGTCAGTGTGTTTGGAAGTGTTCAGTTCCCGCACGGCTCTGGGGTAAAAGCTGTTTGTAAGTCTGTTTGTCCGGGATGGGATGGACCTAAAGTGTTTACCAGAGGGCAGCAGGTCGAACAGATGATGTCCCGGGTGAAACGTGTCCTTCAGGATTGCTGCACCTTCTTGACCACTGCCATGGTGTTGGTGGTCCAGGAGAGATCTTCAGAGATGTGTGTGCCCAGGAATCTGAAGGAACGGACTCTTTCAGCACAGTCCCCATTGATGTACAGTGGTGTAGGGACTGCTCCTTTCCGCTGGAAGTCTATAATGAGTTCTTTTGTTTTTGAGGAGTTCAGGGTGAGGTTATTTCCTGAACACCACTCAGCCAGTCCCTGGACTTCATCCCTGTAGGCGGTCTCGTCTCCTCCAGAGATGAGTCCAACCACTGTCATGTCAACCTTACTGTGGTGTTGGAGGAGTGGGTGGGGACACAGTCATAGGTGTACAGAGCATAGAGAAGCGGGCTAAGCACACACCCCTGTGGTGCGTAGTAGTGATAGTAGTGGTAGCAGTAATAATAGTAATGGTAGTAGTAATAATAGTAATGGTAGTAGTAGTAGTAGTAGTAGTAGTAGTAGTAGTAGTAATGGTAGTAGTAATGGTAGTAGTGATAGTAGCAGTAGTGATAGTGATAATAGCAGTAGTGGTAGTAATAGTAGTAGTAGTAGTAGTAATGGTAGTAGTGCTAGTAGTACTAGTAGTAGTGATAGTAGTGGTAGTAGTGATAGTAGTAGTAGTGGTAGTAATGGTAGTAGTGGCAGTAGTAGTGGTAGTGATAGTGATAGTAGTGGTAGTAATAGTAGTAGTAGTAGCAGTAGTGGTAGTAGTGGTAGTAGTAGTAGTGGTAGTAATAGTAGTACTGGTAGTAGTGATAATAGTAGTAGTAGTAGTGGTAGTAGTAGTAGTGGTAGTAATAGTAGTAGTAGTAGTGGTAGTAATGGTAGTAGTGATAGTAGTAGTAGTAGTAGTAGTAGTGGTAGTAGTGACAGAAGTAGTAGTGGTAGTAATGGTAGTAGTGATAGTAGTAGTAGTGGTAGTAATAGTAGTAGTAGTAGTAGTAGTAGTGGTAGTAGTGGTAGTAATGGTAGTAGTGATAGTAGTAGTGGTAGTAATGGTAGTAGTGATAGTAGTAGTGGTAGTGATAGTGATAGTAGTGGTAGTAATAGTAGTAGTAGTACTAGTAGTAGTAATAGTAGTAGTGATACTTGTAGTAGTGGTAGCAATAGTAGTAGTAGTAGTGGTTGTAGTAGTGGTAGTAATAGTAGTAGTAGTAGTAGGGGTAGTAGTGGTAGTAGTAGTGGTAGTAATGGTAGTACTGATAGTAGTAGTGGTAGTAATAGTAGTAGAAGTAGGGGTAGTAGTGGTAGTAATGGTAGTAGTGATAGGAGTAGTAGTGGTAGTAATGGTAGTAGTGGCAGTAGTAGTAGTGGTATTAATTGTAGTAGTGATAGTAGTAGTGATAGTGATAGTAGTAGTAGTGGTAATGGTAGTAATGATAGTAGTAGTAATGATAGTAGTAGTAGTGGTAGTAGTAGTGGCAGTAGTAGTAGTAGTGGCAGTGATAGTAGTAGTAGTGATAGTAGTAGTAGTGGTAGTAATGGTAGTAATGATAGTAGTAGTAGTGGTAGTAGTGGCAGTAGTAGTAGTAGTGGCAGTAATAGTAGTAGTGATAGTAGTAGTAGTGATAGTAGTAGTAGTGATAGTAGTAGTAGTGGTAGTAGTAGTAGTGGTAGTACTGGTGATGGTATATAAGAGAGCTTTCTAGTACACTGTCCAGCAGAATGGACGAAGCTGCACTGAGCTGAAAGAGGCTATTAGATATTCCTCATTTCATCACACTGGACACTGTGCAAATCAAAGGCTCATTTCACAAGCACTCACCTGGACGTTATTTGGGTTATTAGTGGGCGTCTGGCCAGGATTTCACATCCCTTTAGCAGCGTTACATCACTGAACATGTTCGTTTTGTGCTGTGAGTCCAGCGGGCAGGGTGGTTCAGTAAGGGGTGTTACAGGCCTTGTCGGGGCGTCGCTGAGGGAAGAGTTATTTTTATATGTATAATTACACAGCTACTCCCTCTAATAGCAGAGTCAGGTCAAGGCCAAGCAAACAAACTGCATGGATGGACGTGGCCACTTTATTAGAAACATCTAAATACTAGCTATACCTTAGTGGCCACTATAAGAAATACCAACCAAATGGATGCACATTGTAGGTTAACAGCTGAGGACCGTAGCTTGGAGTTCTGCTGCTAACGTCCCTAATTAATTAAAATAAAGCATGAGAATGAGATAATTAAGTCATGGCCACAACGTAGTAAGGCAAGGGACTTAATTAGCTCATTTCCATGTAAGGCACAACTTTATTATCATGATTTAATTAGAATCTCAGACTTACTAAGCTGTGGACTTGACTTTACTATCTTGCTCCTGTATCTTACTAAGACATGTCTACCACTTAATTATCTCATTCCTACGACTCACTAAGCTGTGACTATGTCTTACTAAGCTGTGGCTGAGTTCATTATCTCATGCTTATTTGCATATTAAGTTTTGGCCCATGCCTTATTTCTCACTAATATGATCAGTGCTGCTCCCAAGCAGCCCGTCTGATGCTGCTAGGTGTAGCTGCAGTGCAGGTGGACGTAATGAACTGAACACTCAGCTCATTCACTGTCTGCACTGTTTAAGCTTTTACAGGAACCACGACAAAAAAAAAACGGATTTAATCCGAACTGGAAAAGAGGCCAAGTGGCCGAGGATGACCTGTGAGCTGTGTGGATAGAGAAGTGAAGCAACAAGTCCAAACACGCTGCACCGTTACATCACACAGGGAACATGAACCTGAGGCCATATTACAGAAACGTCCCATCTGTCAGTCCTAATGTAAGGTCTGACCGGTCCAGGTGAATTTCCAAAGGTCCAAAATGAAATTCATATCACAGAAGCGAATCTGCCCTTAATTTAGGAATCTCGCCTTGTCTTACAGCATCTTCTCTCATCTCAAGCTAGGAAATCTTGACTTACTCGATCGAAATCCACAATCAACTGTCGTGTCTGTTGCCTAGCAACCGACCAGCTGAAACGTAAACCCATAATCACGTTAGTCAGCCGGACAGCTAACGTCAGCCAACGAGAGAGCACCAACTTTTACGTTACAGCGGTCGTTCAGCATGTTGTTGTTCATTTTCAAGTTATGCGTCCTCTCCAGAGACGCTGTAGACGCATTTTAACACACGGTTACTATTTATTTACTGAATTTAACGTGTTGGGAGGAAATAAAACGTGAAACGTGGCCTGCAGGAAAGTGACGGCACATTTTATATTTTATGTTTTTTTTAATATGCTAAACTCAGCAATAATAATAATAAATAAATAAATAAATAAGTAAATGAATGAAAAAAATCAATAAATAGTACCATATTTAATACACAATTACTGTTTATTTACTTATTGGTGGGAAAGAAGCATGAAGCATAAAATGTGGCCTGTGCAAAAGTGACAGCACATTTTACGTACATATACACACACACATATGTATGTATGTATGTATAGATAAATATATAAATAACAGAAACTGTCATATTTAAGTTTGTTCCCTGTAGAGGGTGTGAGACTTTCTTCTCACTTTGCAAATCAACGACTTTTGCATGCAACGTTTTGCATTTAAACCTTTTAAATCTTCTTCGTGCTTTGTACTGAGGTAAAAAAGTTCAAACTGAACTAAAGTGTGATAAACTGTAGGTTGTGAATTGTGAGAGAGCGCCCCCTGCTGTTTATCAGAGCGTTGCCGCTCCACAGTTTCAGTCTCCATTTCCCAAACGCTTTAGCCGAGCACGCCGACGTTCCTCCTCCTAATAAACAGACACACGTTCAGCTCCGCCTCCTCATTATTCACCACCATCACTGTAATACTCCATCATCTACAATAACACAGGAAGGTGATCAGAGGGGCGGTGGAGTTCGAGTCGGCAGCGTCTGAGATTTTTAAAACACTGTTAGAAAAAGACAAATGTAACATTAACATGATTACGCTACTTATACTGAAGTAGGCTGCCCCTCACTGCATAAAACAATAGAAACAGATGATTAAAACAGACGTTAAGATGCTCTGAAGTTTATCTTAAAGTTAAGACAACATTTTGGCAACTAAGGGTGTTGCTGTAAAACCATTTTCTCATCTTGGAATAAGATGACAGACTTATGAACTGTTGTTCTGTAATGGCTTCTATCCTAACTTCAAGTTGCCATGACAACGAAGCAAATAAGCTATGATCTCAGACTTGAGAATTTTCTGTGATGACCAACTGAGTACTGACCATCTTCTTTTGCATTAAAGTGACCCAACACCTGGCTCCCCATCTTACCTCAAATGCCGATCTTAAGTTTTAGCACTGGAGCTACAAGGCTAATGCTGCTAACAGGGACTGTACGCTTATAGCTTATAGTCATGGGCTGGAGGGCTGGAGCTCAGGGACCGGGCCCTGTGACCGGAAGGTGGCCGGTTTGATTCCCAGAGCCGCCAGTACGTGACTGAGGTGTCCTTGAGCAAGACACCTAACCCCCAACTGCCCCCTGGGCACTGCTGATAGGGCTGCTGACTGCTCTGGGCAAGTGTGCTCACTGCCCCCTAGTGTGTGCGCTCACTAGTGTGTATGTGGTGTTTCACTTCACGGATGGGTTAAATGCGGAGGTGGAATTTCCCCGGATGTGGGACTAAACAGTCACTTAATTAGCATTAGCAGTTAGCATCATGCTAATTGCTAGGCTGCAAGCTTCCCGTACTTGTTAGCTGCATTAGCCTTGTAGCTCCAGCACTAAAACTTAAGATAGACATTTGAGGTAAGATGGATTTAAGCGAGATTGTGGGTCACTTTAACGGAGGGAATATGGTCAGTAATGTACTCCCATTTTTTATGTTATGTTATCTCTAGTAGTCTTGTTTATGCGGTTTCTGACACTGCACTACTGTTATGTATAAACATGACTGCTGTTTTTAGCTACGCCAACGTCTGCTTCTTATAACAGCGTCAGAAATCACAAGAGAAACCTGTTCTAGATTTATAGCTTTTGGTTCTGAAGAATTGTTTTAATCATTAGACCAACATAAAGGGAACTCCAGGTTGCGACTCGATATGATAATACAATTTAATGCTTCCTCAAAGTCGAAGTGCTTGGACTGCCCAAGGTGCAGCACATGGGCCAAATACAGCCCACATGTATTCATCCTGCTAAAAACACCTCACCTCCCACTCCCTCAGCCAATAAGAGGGCACCAACGTTTACATTACAGCATCAAGCAGAGGTTTGGGCACTGCTGGTCTTTTACCATGTTGTTAATTTTCTGAGTAAAAAATAAGTTACGCATCCTCTACAGAGACACGCTTCTACTTATTTACTAAATTTAACATGTTGGGAAGAAATAATATATTTTATATATATATATATATATATATATATATATATATATATATATATATATATATATATATATATATATATACACACAGTATCTCACTGAGTACACCCTTCACATTTCTGAAAATATTTTATTCTATCTTTTCATGGGAAAAGAAACTGTAGAAATGAAACTCTGATATAAGTTAAAGTGGTCAGTGTGCAGCTTGTACAGCAGTGCAGATTTACTGTCCTCTGAAAAGAACAACACAGAGACGTTAATAGCTGTGTGAATAAATAGCTGGCAGCACAAGTGAGTCCACCTCACAGTGAACGTGTCCAAATTGTGCCCAGTTGTGACGTCGTCCCTCTCTCACATGGTGTCATGTGACTCGTTAGAGTTACAGGGTTCCAGGTGTGAACGTGCAGCAGGGCTGTTAAATTTGGTGTTTTGGGTACAACTCACTCATACTGGCCACTGGATATTCAATATGGCACCTCATGGCAAAGAACTCTCTGAGGATGTGAGGAATAGAATTGCTGCTCTCCACAAAGACGCCAAGGCTCTAAGAAGACTGCTAACACCCTGAAACTGAGCTATAGCACGGTGGACAAGGTCATACAGCGGTTTTCCAAGACAGGTTCCACTCGGAACAGACCTCGCCAGGGTCGACCAAAGAAGTCCACGTTTTCAGCGTCATGTTCAGGGGTTGGCTTCAAAAAATAGACACGAGTGCTGCCAGCATTGCTGCAGAGGTTGAAGAAGTGGGAGGTCAGCCTGTCAGTGCTCAGATCATACGCCACACAATGCATCAACTCGGTCTGCATGGCCGTCGTCCCAGAAGGAAGCCTCTTCTGAAGCTGATGCATAAGAAAGCCCCAAACAGTTTGCTGAAGATATTATTACCGGAACCGTGTCCTGTGGTCTGACGAGAGCAAGATAAACTTGTTTGGCTCAGATGGTGTCCAGCATGTGCGGTGGCACCCTGGTGAGGAGAACCAAGACAACTGTCTCTTGCCTACAGTCAAGCATGGTGGTGGTAGCATCATGGTCTGGAGCTGCATGAGTGCTGCCGGCACTGGGGAGCTGCGGTTCATTGAGGGAAACATGAATTCCACCATGTACTGTGACCTTCTGAAGCAGAGCATGATCCCCCTCCCTTCAGAAACTGTGCCGCATGGCAGTTTTCCAACAGGACAATGACCCCAAACACACCTCCAAGAAGACAACTCCCTTGCTGAAGGTAAAGGTGGTGGACTGGCCAAGTACATCTCCAGACCTAAACCCAATTGAGCACCTGTGGGGCATCTCAAGCAGAAGGAGGAGGAGCTCAAGGTGTCTAATATCCACCAGCTCCATGACATCATCATGGAGGAGTGGAAGAGGATTCCAGTAGCAGCCTGTGCAGCTCTGGTGAATTCCAGGCCCAAGAGGGTTCAGGCAGTGCTAGATAATAAATGATGGTCACGCAAAATATTGACACTCTGAGCACAATGTGGACCTGTTCACTGTGAGGTGGACTCACTTGTGCTGCCAGCTGTTTAGACATTAATGTCTGTGAGTTCTTTTCAGAGGACAGTGAATCTGCACTGCTATACAAGTTACCACACTGAGATGCTTGTTTGTCTTAAGTACTTACCTTACACACATACCGACACGCTTTCTCGGCCCTTTATTATTTTCTGAGAAGCTCTTGCGCTGGATACTGGATTTCTTTTCTCGCCCAGAACCAGTCAAGTCCCACCACACCGCCCGCTTTAATAAGCTGTGGACCTTCGTTTCGTCTCAAAGAAACATTTTATTAATCAGAACACGTGATTTTTACAGCAAAAGAAGCTGACAGCAGGCACGACAGCACAGGTGAGGATCAGAACATGAAAACAAAACAAAAATATGCAGTACGAAAAAAACGGAACCTGATCTAGAACCAGTCTATGCATTCACATCAACAGAAACACTACAATCATCATTTTACACTTCATACAGATTCAGTGCTTTTCAGAACGATAAACCAACCACATTCAATCACAAACAGTATTTGGCACTGGCACAGTTAATCAATATCTACGGAGTGCATGGACAAGCGTGACCAACTGCCCTGAAGTAAAATGTGCAGTCTTTTCCTGGGTTTATTGATATTTTCACAAATAAATATCCATATAAATAAATATGAATCTGGACTAACAGAAATGGGGAAGGTTAAAGTGATAGTTCAGCAAAAAATCGAATTAATTTCACTCGCATCCCAAATGGAGTCGACCAGCCAACTTGCCTTAAACCTCTTTAAAGCGTTAAACCATCTCAAAGAGACCAGCTTAAGTGGTTTCTGACACGGCATAACATATTATTGCCCATGAATATGCGCTTCGATTTGACTGAACATTTGATTTTCTGCCAAACTATCGCTTTAATGTGGTGATGGTAGTGGTGGATGGCATTTATTGCTTGATCGGTTGAGTCAGGTGTTCAACTCTTTGGACCCCAACTGGCTCTTATTTCTGCTGTGGATTTGTGTCCCTATATTGCAGTTTTGTAGTCTAGTGTGTATCCTGTGTCTAGCCTAGCTATCATTAAAGAACATCATTAAACACTTTAGTAGATACACAAACACTCATGAACCATCACAGTCAAAGTTGCTTTCACTGGAACTGCGAAATGTGCGTTATTATATTCACGCATTATGTGAATATATGTAAACATTGGTGGTTTTCTATTGATATTGTGGCAAATAGCTGCTTGCTGCACAGACTACACCTCTGCAATACAGTGGCCACAGTTCAAAACAAACAGGCAAATGCCAAAAGAAAAACATCCCTTAATTATTCTGTACAAAACATGAAATGATCGCTTCCACGTAAGTGGTAGCAAAAAAAACTAAAAGGAAAATGTTGGGTAAGGTTGCATCTACAAGATAATCACAATTCGGTCAAAAAACCAATGCCAAACATTCGTCTCCATATACAGCACAAATACACAACACAGGACATCTTCTCTTTCAGTCAATATTGACGTCAATATCTCAACCGTAGTTCATCACAAATGCAGATTGTAAATGTACTGCATGTTGCAAAATGACACATCAATGTAACGTTAATGTAGGGGTGCAGCGATACTGGCTGGAATCGATATTCCGATACTGAACTAAATGTAGGTATTGTGATATAAACCGAGTCCGTTCTACAGTTTCTCATTAGACTGAATGAATAACCGACTCTAAATGTAGGTATTGTGATATAAACCGAGTCCGTTCTACAGTTTCTCATTAGACTGAATGAATAACCGGCTCTAAATGTAGGTATTGTGATATAAACCGAGTCCGTTCTACAGTTTCTCATTAGGCTGAATGAATAACCGGCTCTAAATGTAGGTATTGTGATATAAACCGAGTCCGTTCTACAGTTTCTCATTAGGCTGAATGAATAACCGACTCTAAATGTAGGTATTGTGATATAAACCGAGTCTGTTCTACAGTTTCTCATTAGGCTGAATGAATAACCGACTCTAAATGTAGGTATTGTGATATAAACCGAGTCCGTTCTACAGTTTCTCATTAGGCTGAATGAATAACCGGCTCTAAATGTAGGTATTGTGATATAAACCGAGTCCGTTCTACAGTTTCTCATTAGACTGAATGAATAACCGACTCTAAATGTAGGTATTGTGATATAAACCGAGTCCGTTCTACAGTTTCTCATTAGGCTGAATGAATAACCGACTCTAAATGTAGGTATTGTGATATAAACCGAGTCCGTTCTACAGTTTCTCATTAGACTGAATGAATAACCGACTCTAAATGTAGGTATTGTGATATAAACCGAGTCCGTTCTACAGTTTCTCATTAGACTGAATGAATAACCGACTCTAAATGTAGGTATTGTGATATAAACCGAGTCCGTTCTACAGTTTCTCATTAGGCTGAATGAATAACCGACTCTAAATGTAGGTATTGTGATATAAACCGAGTCCGTTCTACAGTTTCTCATTAGGCTGAATGAATAACCGACTCTAAATGTAGGTATTGTGATATAAACCGAGTCCGTTCTACAGTTTCTCATTAGGCTGAATGAATAACCGACTCTAAATGTAGGTATTGTGATATAAACCGAGTCCGTTCTACAGTTTCTCATTAGGCTGAATGAATAACCGACTCCAAATGTAGGTATTGTGATATAAACCGAGTCCGTTCTACAGTTTCTCATTAGACTGAATGAATAACCGACTCTAAATGTAGGTATTGTGATATAAACCGAGTCCGTTCTACAGTTTCTCATTAGGCTGAATGAATAACCGACTCCAAATGTAGGTATTGTGATATAAACCGAGTTTCTCATTAGGTCCAATTAAACCAGCGAGGTGAACTTTGGTGACACATAATGACCAACAATACAAAAAAAAAAAACAGCATTGGTGCACCCCTACTTAAATACCGAGCATTTACAATACTTCATCACAAATTAAAATCGTATAGAAATATTACAGTGATTTCATATCTTGAACAAAGAAAATGTTTAGCAATTCATAAAAAAACAAGCAATAATAGAAGACGTAAAACACTGGCCAACAACTAGAATACTTCAGACGATTAGCAAAAAAAATATATCACTAGGGTTTATAGAAAAAAAGCCAGCAGACATGAGCTTTTAAATACGGAGCCTGCTGGCGTCATCCTGTATAAATAAAAATAATGCGTGGCCACGACTTAGTAAGCATAGGAACGAGATAATTAAGTCATGGCCACGCTTTAGTAAAGAGTCAGAACGAGATCCTTATGCGTGGCCACGACTTAGTAAGCCGTGATCTCGTTCCCTAGCCTTACTAAGTCGTGGCCAAGCATTAGGATCTCGTTCCCACGCGTTAATAAGGCGTGGCCACGCATTATTATATTATTTATTAACGCGTGGGAACGAGATCATGTCTTAGTAAGTCATGGCCACGCGTTAGGATCTCGTTTTGATGCTTTACTAAGGTGTGGCCATGACTGACTTATCTCATTCCCACGCCTTACTAAGTCGTGGCCACGTATTATTTTTATTTAGACAGGATGTGACCAGCAGGGCTCCGTATTTAAAGGAAAACACTCACTGAAAACATGATGATCAGTGGAGATGGTCGACTGTAGCTTAGGGCTAATAAATATGCACAGGAGTCCTCAAAAATAGTCCAGATGTTTTATTGTACACACGTTTCTCCGCTTTACCCTAAACGCAGTCGACCAGCCGAGACACGTTTGGTGTCTGAAGCTTGTTTCTTTAGGTTTAGCACCGGAGCTACGAGGCTACTGCAGCTAACATGCTCTGTTAGCTTATCCACGGTGCTAAAACCTGTTCGGCGGCCTCGATTAGACTCACTCATTCGGTTTCTGGCACTTGGCTTTGAACACGGACTACAACATGGACAGAATCCAAGCCTCGAGACAGCTGCTGCTACGGTTTTCAGCTGCACCAGCACATTGGTCCACTGTTAGCAACATTAGCCTTGCAGCTCCTTGTAGCGCTGAAGCTAACGGGACAAACACCAAACATCTCGGCAAACAGGCCAAGATAAAAAGATATCAGTCAATCGTTCTAATCGCCGATCAATTCTCTACACGTACAGGTATGTCTGATGAGAACGGAACAGAACAAGCTTCAGCGTTTCCTATCAAGAAGTACCACAACAACATCCCCTCAGATCCAGATACTGGGGGGATGGGGGAATGGGGGATGGGAGAATGGGGGATGGGGAATGGGGGATGGGAGAATGGGGGATGGGAGAATGGGGGAATGGGAGAATGGGGGAATGGGAGAGGAGGGAATGGGAGAATGGGGGATGAGGGAATGGGAGAATGGGGGATGAGGGAATCATAGAATGGGGGATGAGGGAATGGGGGATGGGGAATGGAGGAATGGGGGATGGGGGAATGGGGGAATGGGGGATGGGGGAATGGAGGAATGGGGGATGGGGAATGGAGGAATGGGGGATGGGGGAATGTTCTTCAAAGCCCAATTCACCTCACACAGCAATGTTATAGAGACAACTGATGCTTATGGAAGAAACGGTTCTGTGAAATAATTCCACGATTTCCTTCGGCGCCTCAGCCAGAAGAGAAGTTTGCATCTTTAGCTTTAGCACATGAGCTAAGGAGCTAGCTAACAAGTCATGAAAGCTTATGAGCATTAGCATTAGCATCGTGAGCATGGTTGCCTCAAATCTCTAATAAACTCCATATATATATATACACGTTATATAGACACACTTAATTCTTGTGGTTTCTGGCACTGCGGACGTGTTTACACCTTGTTTGGGCTTCATTTCAGCCCTGACCTGATGGTTCCCTAATGGGATCTGAAGGTGTTCTACGAGAAACTAGTGGTCTCTAATCCTAATTATTCTACAAAGCGAAAACCATCCGGTTTTAATCCCAATAGTTCGAGTGGTCTTTTCTCAGCAGGTCTTTCTGAATATTGTCTCAGAGAAATAAAGCAGATCTCAATATGAGACACAGGAGCACATTCAGTGCAAGACTCATCGGACCGAAATGTACCACAGGAGGTCGTTCTTACCTGTGGCCATCAAACTCTATAACTCCTCCCTCGGTGTGTGACTCACAAAACTCAACACCAAACTGTTCATATGTGCAATAACAGCAATTGTGTGTGCAAAAACTCAGAGAGACACCAACTTCATTTAAATCATTTAAATAGTTGAACTGCTTTATACCAGATGTTTCATATTTATCATCACAGTCAGCGCCACTTTACTCTATTCATAAGTACTTAAATCTCGTGTACATCCTGCAAATTTCTCTAGATTGTTTTAAATTATTAAAGTGTTTATTCTTTTATATAAATGGCTGCAACTGTAACAACCGCAATTTCCCCCTGGGATCAATAAAGGAATCTGAATATTACATCAGTGAAGGATCCCCTCAGAAGAAAGGAGGAGCATCAGCGTTTCACTGTGAGAAGTTCTGGTGATGAAGGAGAAACGCGCAGGTTCTCTTTCTGCACTGACAAGACTGCAGGGAGAGTTCTGTGAACTAGAACCGAGAGCTCAGCACTTTGACCAAAGTGAGAAAACCTGAGTTTTATTTCTCAGGAGCCGTATTTCAGACACCGAACCAGGTCCAGGAGAAGAACCTGAGATGGAGAGGAGGCATTTCTTTCGCCTGGGACTGGTTCTCATCTGGTCAGGCCAAACGGACACCAAACACACGCTCAGGCGTAAACAGACCACGTGTGTCAGAAACCACAACCACGCGTGCTAAAGATTTGAAATGACGCCGTTATATAAACGTGCACGGAAGTGAACGGCAGTAGCAGCGATATTAAACCTGCATTTCGTCCATTTTTATGAATAAAACCACGTCTTGGTTCGCTGACTTGTAGTATTCATATTTCATTATTTTACCTGTTTAATATAAATGAGATTTTCTGCCAGACCACTGCTTTAATCTGGACAGTGCTCCTGCAGACACTGCTTTGGGCCGGATTCCAGCTCAGCTGATAACGGCACCGATTTCCACACAGACAGCCTGACCCAAATAACACCGGCGGTGACCTCAGGTGACCTTTCTCAAACGAGTCAGAGCGGTCAAAACTTACAAAACAGGTAGATGGATGGATGGATGGATGGATAGAGGCTCAACTTCACGTGTTCCCTGAGTATTTACATGCCAATTTATTATTTATTTATTTATTTATTATAGTACTTTAAGTAAGTCCCCCGGCTGCCTTAATCACTACATTTGACTCAACTTCAAAATATAACATCAATTATTCTCCCATTAACCTCCTATTAGAACTTCAGTGAACTCAGATTTTTAAAACAGCCCCTTTACTCGCCTATGAAATCAATTTTATGCCGTATAAGTATTAAAAATCCCCAGGGCAAAAGGGAAAAGTAAGAGTATTCGTCTACGAACACGCTCACCAAACCCGATCCCGCACGCACACACTGACACACGCAGTATAAACCAAAATAAAAGTCCTGATAATTCACCAGAAGGGAGCTATTGCTACAACGGAATGGTATCAGTATAAGAAACTAACTCTGATCTTAGACAGCAATAATAATCAATAACATCCTTCTGTCTGCTAACGTGAGGGTTTCACTGAATTTAAAATATTATACACACGCTGATCATTAGCTTCTATATCTGCTTTTTAAAAAAAAAAAAAAAAAAGGGAATGAGGATCGGTTCCTTGACACTGGTCATAAATTATTTAAATTATTTCTGTAAATTACAACGCTTGCCTCCGCATTAGCCACAACATTAATAACACTACCACTTCCCGAGGAGAGAGGGACGACAGGAGGCTAGAGAATAAACGCAGATTTCACGACATACTATTTTTAAAGGGCAAATCCACCAGTTTGTCAAAATTTCTGCGTAATTAAAGGTGTAAACAGTGACCACAGTCGTTCACAGGGGTGGTGATGGGAACCAGACGTGCTCTCTCACAGCAAGTTCCCTACATGAAATGGTTATGAACGTGTAGGTTCACTGGTGGTTAAATAAAATGTCTATATCTTGTGTCGTCGTCGTGGCGAGACCTGGTTCCTATCACCACCGCTGTAAAGACATATGAACCATTTCACACCACCCTGAATCACATCTCTAAACACTGAATTATGAGGGGAATTCTGAAAACTTGGTGGACTTCCCCTTTAAACGCCAAGAGTGTTTCTACACGAAATTTAACCATAAACGGCTCCCAACTCCCTACAAAGTTATGAAGATTAATAAACTACGGCTTCTGCACAAAAAAGAATACATCATATGTCCACTAGGAGGCAGCGCAGCCCCAAATGGCTCACTGTTAGACATGTGAATCACTATGTGGGTGCAGAAAGCCTAGTGCACTAAATAGGGTGTAGGGAGCCATTTGAGATTGGGACGAAATCTCAGGGGGATTAGAAACGGTAAACAAGGAACGACATAAACAATATTTTTCACAGAATGTAAAATAACTGGTTAATACTGTTTTTGTTTTGTTGTAGCTAATAAATTAATGTAACGGTGACTTGACTGGGCTTTATTGCTATTTTATTAGGATATCATGTGTAATATATTATGCCTATATCAGAATAACGTACTAACCGTTCATTTATTTGGTCGTCACTAGTTTGTGTAACCAATCTCTGGCTCTGTGATGATAAATAACGACTTTATTAACCAGTTAATAAAAAGCAGCTCACATTTTTTAAGCTGTTATGTCCCCTAAAGCGAGGAGTGGGGATGCCCTGGTACATTAATCTGAAAAATTAATATAATTCATTTAAAAAGTACAAATTCATTCACACTTTCTATCGGTGTTCTGTGAAAAATGTTTGTTGTCATTTTTATTTTTCTCCGTTTTTGTTCTCCGTTTCTAGTCCCTGCTTTGAGCCCCATCACTTTAAATAAACCTCTGGTTCCGACCCCGCCCCCTACCACCGCAAGCCCCGCCCCGGGGCCAAATCTGACGTCCTCATTGGTCGCTGGAGCGCTCGAGGCTGTCGATGACTCTGCTGAGGCGGATGTTGAGCAGGCGGATCTGGGTGTCCAGGTGGTCAATCTTCTCCTCCAGCGTGTTGGGGCTGCTGCCTTTGCGCCAGTACGCCCCCACCGGGCCAGTCATGAAGTACACCGCCATGATGAAGCACAGCGGCAGCACCGCCTTCTCCGGGTCGCCCTCGAACTTCCGCAGGATGTACAGACACGACAGAGCGAACAGGGAGACGCGAGCCAGCCAGAAGAAGCGGCCGAACACGGCGTGCAGCAGGTAGAAAAATCCCCCCAGAAACAAAGACAGGAACCAATACGCCACCAGCACGGCAGCCACCAGCAGGAGAGCGCGGGCCGGGGAACTGGACACGGACGCCGGACTGAAGTAGTGGGTCAGATTAGAGGCTGAGAGAGAAAAAGAGACAGATTTACAGCTGGTCAGCTAAACACGTTCAAAGGAATGCAATGTACCCAACTTTTCCACTTCCCCTCCGTTCATTTTAAATGAGCTCCGGCCCAGAGAAGGTGGCAGCGTTTCTGGGTCCTGTTTATATTAGTTCTTCTTTGTGTTTTAGAGTTTAACAGCGTTTGTGGATGCAGTGATGAACTGTGTTCACAGTCAGTGGTTTTCAGAAGTGTTTCTGAGCCCATGCAGTGATTTCCACTACAGAATCATGTCTGTTTTTAATGCAGTGCTGCCTGAGGGCCCAAAGATCACGGCCAGCAGATCCTGGTGTTCAGCCTCGTCCCTCACAGACAGAGATTTCTCCAGATTCTCTGAGTCTTTAATGATGTTCTGCACCGTAGACGATGGAAAGCAGAAGCTCTTTGCTGTTTTATGTTGAGGAACGTTCTTCTTGAGTTGTTGCTCTATTTGATGGTCCAGTCTTTCACAGAGTGGTGACCCCTCCTCCTCTTTACTTCTGAAAGACTCCGCCTCTCTGAGATGCTCTTTATACCCACTCTTTATACCTGACCTGCTGCCAATCAACCACCAGGTGTTTCTTTAGAATTACACAACTTTACCAGCCTTTTGTTCCCCCGTCCCAACTTTTTTGAAACATGTTGCTGGCATAAAATTGAAAATTGAAATTTCCCAGTTTCAACATTTGATATGTTGTCTTTGTAATATTTTCAATTAAATATAGGGTCTAAATGATCATAATGGAAGCTAGCGTATATCATTTAGCATGATGAGTCACTGCTGTCGGAAGAAAACCTTTTAATGCAAGTCAATGGAACCAGAGGTTTTTTCTAGGTCATTTTGGGCCGTTCCTTTGGTCCTTTCATCCTGAAATTTACACACAACGTAAAGGCCAGCAGGTATTTTTAAATTATGTCATGAGCTGAAAAACAGAAAAAATGGAGATGAGGTCACATCTTACAGTCAATCCCCATAATGTCCAGTAGATCCGTCCAGATCTTCCATATCGTATCCAGGAACGAGTCGACTCCCTGGACAAACCTCTCGGTGGTCTTGGAGAAGAACTGAAAGGAGAAACAAATTTCAAGACTATTTAATGACCCTGCATGAGCTCCAGTACCAGTGTGTTGTGAGTATGTTGATGTACTATGTAACAGTAAAAAATCTAAAATAATACATTTTCTTTGGGGACTACTTTGCCTCACAACACCCTGCATGTATCCCTCCACCATAAATGGATCAAAATAAATGGACTGACCAGAGGTTTTAGGCCAAAACCTTGTCACCAAACGATCATAAAACAGCGTCTCAGTCATCAGGCAGTGAATTCAGAACCAGCTCATGTAGGAACTTTCTGTAGGAGCTTTTAGAGGGACGTCTGGTTCCCATCACCACCACTGTGAACGGCTCTGACTCGGTCAGTTTATCTAGAACGGAGTGTTTCACACCAAAACCACTCAGAACAATCCTATTTACAGCTTAACCCTTTAATTATGTGGAAAGTTTTAAAAATTGGTGGAGTTCCCCTTTAATACCCTATAACAGCCCCACACCTTCTACAGTATAATACCCCCACCTTATAAACTGCCCTAATACTGCGCTGAACCAGTGTAAATCTTTTAATTTGCTCCATGCGCGCTTTCCTCAGCACAACACACACACACACACACACACACACACACACACACACACTCACACTCACACACTCACACACTCACACTTCTGTGCAAAAGTTTGGGCACCCCCAGGCAAATTCCTTATGTTGTTTATTTTCTAAGTGTAAATAAGTGAACACACTTCTGCAGAATTCCTATATATTCATTTAAAATTAAATATAAATATAAAACATACCCTGTGCTAAAATACTGTACACTTAATAAATAAATAGATAGAAAATAGATAGAAAAACAGATACTGTGCAGAAAACACCACGCGCAGCTTCCTGCAGAGGATGTGTTCAACTCATTTTCACACATTAAATCAACATCACGTGTCGTTTGACCACTGGGCCCAAATATTTGCATATCACTCTTCGCCTGCAGTGTTAATGCCCCACTGTCGTCTACAGTACAGGACAAACTGCACCTTCTGAAATTCCTTCACTCCATCGCTGCCAAGCACAACAGTTCACCCCCCCCCCCCCATCATCATCATCATCATCATCATCAACATCATCATCATCACCATCGTTAACCGCCAAGTCCAGACAGGGTCGCGGTCCCTACATCAAACCAAATTATAACACCACCACTCTATGAACTGCCTACACCCCCCTTCCACCCCCACTCTACAACTGCCCCCCCCACCTTGTGTACTGTCCTCATGCTGCCCCCTCCTTGTGTACTGTCCTCATGCTGTCCCCCCACCTTGTGTACTGTCCTCATGCTGTCCCCCCACCTTGTGTACTGTCCTCATGCTGCCCCCCACCTTGTGTATTGTCCTCTTGCTGCCCCCCTACCTTGTGTACTGTCCTCATGCTGCCCCCCACCTTGTGTACTGTCCTCATGCCGTCCCCCCACCTTGTGTACTGTCCTCATGCCGTCCCCCCACCTTGTGTACTGTCCTCTTGCTACCCCCCCACCTTGTGTACTGTCCTCATGCCGTCCCCCACCTTATGTACTGTCCTCATACCGTCCCCCACCTTGTGTACTGTCCTCATGCTGCCCCCCACCTTGTGTACTGTCCACATGCTGCCCCCCCCACCTTGTGTACTGTCCTCATGCTGTCCCCCCACCTTGTGTACTGTCCTCATACTGTCCCCCACCTTGTGTACTGTCCCCATGCTGCCCCCCACCTTGTGTACTGTCCCCATACTGTCCCCCACCTTGTGTACTGTCCTCATGCTGTCCCCCCACCTTGTGTACTGTCCTCATGCTGCCCCCCACCTTGTGTACTGTCCTCATGCTGTCCCCCCCACCTTGTGTACTGTCCTCATGCTGCCCCCCACCTTGTGTACTGTCCTCATGCTGCCCCCCACCTTGTGTACTGTCCTCATGCTGTCCCCCCACCTTGTGTACTGTCCTCATGCTGCCCCCCCACCTTGTGTACTGTCCTCATGCTGCCCCCCCACCTTGTGTACTGTCCTCATGCTGTCCCCCACCTTGTGTACTGTGCTCATGCCGTCCCCCCACCTTGTGTACTGTGCTCATGCCGTCCCCCACCTTGTGTACTGTCCTCATGCCGTCCCCCACCTTGTGTACTGTCCCCATGCTGTCCCCCACCTTGTGTACTGTCCTCATGCTGCCCCCCCACCTTGTGTACTGACCTCATGCTGTCCCCCCACCTTGTGTACTGTCCTCATGCTGTCCCCCCACCTTGTGTACTGTCCTCATGCTGTCCCCCCACCTTGTGTACTGTCCCCATGCTGTCCCCCACCTTGTGTACTGTCCTCATGCTGCCCTCCCACCTTGTGTACTGTGCTTATGCTGTCCCCCCACCTTGTGTACTGTGCTCATGCTGTCCCCCACCTTGTGTACTGTCCTCATGCTGCCCCCCCCACCTTGTGTACTGTCCTCATGCTGTCCCCCACCTTGTGTACTGTGCTTATGCTGTCCCCCCACCTTGTGTACTATCCTCATGCTGCCCCCCCCCACCTTGTGTACTGTCCTCATGCTGTCCCCCACCTTGTGTACTGTCCTCATGCTGTCCTCTCCGAAGGCGCTACTAAGTGTTTGGTACACTCCGCTGGCCGCCCTCCGCAGGCTGTTCCCGCTATTCCCGCTGTTCTCCCTGCGGCTCCTCCCTCCCTCCGCCAACAGCAGAGCGCTCAGCAGCAGCAGCATCACCGGCACCAGCCTCATTGCTGATCAGATCAGTCGATTAATCAGGATTTTACAGCTCAAACCGATCAATTAATCCGCCAATGGATCCTCAACGCGGACAAGCGTCACCCTGCCGGAACCGGAGAGAGAAGGTGCTTCCGCGAGCGGCAAGAAACTCACTACTGCCACCCGGAGGCCGGATGAGGCAACTACCGCTGCTCCAACTTCGGCCCCGATGATGATTTACCCCCTGCATTGACCCCTTTCCTGCTTTACTGACCCCCTCACTGCTTTATTTGCCCTTTCACTGCGTTATTTACCCTCTCACCGCTTTATTTACCCCCTCACTGCTTTATTTACCCTCTCATTACTATATTTACCCCCTCACTGCTTTATTTACTCCTCACTGCTTTATTTACCCTCTCACTGCTTTATTTACCCTCTCATTACTATATTTACCCCCTCACTGCTTTATTTACTCCTCACTGCTTTATTTACCCCTCACCGCTTTATTTACTCCTCACCGCTTTATTTACCCCCTCACTGCTTTATTTACTCCTCACTGCTTTATTTACCCTCTCACTGCTTTATTTACCCCTCACTGCTTTATTTACCCCTCACTACTTTAATTACCCCTCACTGCTTTATTTACCCCTCACTGCTTTATTTACCCTCTCACTACTTTAATTACCCCTCACTGCTTTATTTACCCCCTCACTGCTTTATTTACCCCTCACTGCTTTATTTACCCCCTCACTGCTTTATTTACCCCTCACTGCTTTATTTACCCTCTCACTACTTTAATTACCCCCTCACTGCTTTATTTACCCTCTCACTACTTTAATTACCCCATCACTGCTTTATTTACCCTCTCACTACTTTAATTACCCCCTCACTGCTTTATTTACCCCTCACTGCTTTATTTACCCTTTCACTGCTTTATTTACCCCTCACTGCTTTATTTACCCCTCACTGCTTTATTTACCCTCTCACTACTTTAATTGCCCCCTCACTACTTTAATTACCCCCTCACTGCTTTAATTACCCCCTCACTGCTTTATTTACCCTCTCACTACTTTAATTACCCCCTCACTACTTTAATTACCCCCTCACTGCTTTAATTACCCCCTCACTGCTTTATTTACCCCTCACAGCTTTATTTACTCCTCACTGCTTTATTTACCCCTCACTGCTTTATTTACCCCCTCACTACTTTAATTACCCCCTCACTGCTTTATTTACTCCTCACTGCTTTATTTACCCCCTCACTGCTTTATTTACCCCTCACTACTTTAATTACCCCCTCACTGCTTTATTTACCCCTCACTGCTTTATTTACTCCTCACTGCTTTATTTACCCCTCACTGCTTTATTTACCCTCTCACTACTTTAATTACCCCCTCACTGCTTTATTTACCCCCTCACTGCTTTATTTACCCCTCACTACTTTAATTACCCCCTCACTGCTTTATTTACCCTCTCACTACTTTAATTACCCCCTCACTGCTTTATTTACCCTCTCACTACTTTAATTACCCCCTCACTGCTTTAATTACCCGCTCACTACTTTATTTACCCTCTCACTGCTTTAATTACCCCTCACTGCTTTAATTACCCCCTCACTGCTTTAATTGCCCCCTCACTACTTTAATTACCCCCTCACTGCTTTAATTACCCCCTCACTGCTTTAATTACCCCCAGGGAGACCGCAGCAGTAAGATAAAGCGATAGGAAGCTGCAGAGCGCCGCTAAAGCCTCTTCCACTCGCCTTCCCTGGGAGTCAGGACTCTCCGGCACGCGGCACCGCTGAGCGACTCGATCTTAAACAAATTAATAAATAAATAAAACATTAGGACACGGGCCCTTTAACGCTCGGCCCCCTGTAGTTTCTCCATCTCGCCAGCAGGTGGCGGGGCAGCGCGGGTTCGGCTCCGAGAGTGAGCGCAGGGCTGCAGGAGCCGCGGAAGGAGGAGATCCGCTCGGCCGGTTTGTTTACAGGCTGGAGTTTGAAGCCGAGCCGCTCCGGACTTCATTAAAGCGCCGCTCCGCTGCCCGGACACCCGCTTCGGACACTTCAGCGGCTCTTTAACCAGCATGGGCGCCTCCGGCGGCTGCCAGCGGTGTGTTTCGCTGCTCCTGGCTGCGTGTTTGTGGCTGAGCGGGGCTGTGTGGGCTGAGCAGGTCGCCCTGGTGGAGGTCTTCGTGCAGCAGGACTCGGTCAGGATCCTGCAGGGGCAGCTTCTCCAGGACAGCCTGGATGCGAACCCCGCACAGACCCACCACAAGAAAGACCACAAGGAGCCTGACCTGCAGGGAGACCTCAGACTGGTGAGTATCCCAGCCCTGACCCTCTGTATGAGAGCTAGTGAGTGCATGACCAGTGTTAAAGGGAAACTCCACCGACTTTTCAAAAATTCGACATAATTAAACGGTTAAGATGTAAACAGAGTCAGTCGGAGTGGTTTTGGTGGGAAACGCTCCGTTCTAGATAAACTGACAGACTCAGAGCTGCTCACAGTGGTGGTGATGGGAACCAGACGTCCCCCTCTAAAAGCTCCTCACAGAAAGTTCCTACATGAACTGGTTCTGAATTCACTGCCTGATGACTGAGACGCTGTTTTATGAGAGTTTAGAGAACTTCAACTCCATTCATGGTGGAGGGAGACATGCAGGGCAATTTTCCACTATTTTCCATGTCAAGCATTCAATTTTGAAAAAAATAAAGGGTAGTAAAGGGAAATGACACCAAATTGTGAGTGTGTGAGGTGTGATCAGAGGTTCTGAGGGGGTTTGGTGTGAAACGGTTCAGACGTCTTTACAGTGGTGGTGATGGGAACCAGGCGTCGCCATGACTACAACACAGATACAGACACTTTATTTACCATCCAGAACCACCAGAGAACCTACACGAGTCTTCTGAGCTTATATGGAATGTTGATGATGGAAAAATGGAGGAAAATCTGGAATAATGAGTTTTCTTTGGGGACTATTTTGCCGCACAGCGCCCTGCATGTCTCCCTCCACCATGAATGGAGTTGAAGTTCTCTAAACAGCGTCTCAGTCATCAGGCAGTGAATTCAGAACCAGTTCATGTAGGAACTTTCTGTAGGAGCTTTTAGAGGGACGTCTGGTTCCCATCACCACCACTGTGAGCGGTTCTGTTCACACCTGAACCGTTTAGTCATGCTGACGTTTTTCCCCTTTAACATGGAGAAACTGCTGTAGATGAAAGCCTGTGAACTTTCTGTTCAGATCCGTGATGAAGATGAAGGGAATGAAGTGATCAGTCGTGATGATGAGGATGACGACGGTGATGGTGCTGAAGAAAAGAAGAAGAACCTGTGGATAGGAGTGGTGCCTGTCGAGATGGAGGAAAGCAGCACCGTTTCTAACGGCAACCAGGAATCTTTCGCCGCTGCCGTTGTCAACAAGGTGTGTGAAGATCAGATGTGGGAGTTAAACGTGATGGAGACTGTGATGCCTGAAAACTATTCGATGTGTTTTATTTCTCTGCAGATGAAGAGGGCGCTTGTTTTGGGCGCGTCTGCGCTCATCATCCTCGTCCTCAACCAGAACACAGTCCGAGAGGTACTGCCAGAATCTGGACTCTGAATTACTACACCTGTTAAAAACCACAGAGCCCCTTTTAAAGGGGAATCCCACCGATTTTTCAAAATTTCTGCATAAATCTACACAAAACAGAGTGGTTTGGTGTGAAACTCTCTGTTCTAGATAAACGTACCGAGTCAGAGCTGCTCACAGTGGTGGTGATAGGAACCAGACGTCCCTCTAAAAGCTCCTACAGAAAGTTCCTACATGAACTGGTTCTGAATTCACTGCCTGATGACTGAGACGCTGTTTTATGAGAGTTTAGAGAACTTCAACTCCATTCATGGTGGAGGGAGACATGCAGGGCGCTGTGCGGCAAAATAGTCCCCAAAGAAAACTCATTATTCCAGATTTTCCACTGTTTTCCATCATCAGCATTCCATATGAGCTCAGAAGACTCGTGTAGGTTCTCTGGTGGGTCTGGATGGTAAATAAAGTGTCTATATCTGTGTTGTAGTCATGGCGACATCTGGTTCCCATCACCACCACTGTAAAGACGTCTGAACCGTTTCACACCAAAACACTCTGAGTTATGGAGGAATTCTGAAAAATAGGTGGAATTTCCCTTTTAAGGCTGGTTTAAATTAGTTAGGCTTACTGTAACCATTAAAAAGGCTGTAATATTTCATATTACAGCAGTGAGGCGTGCTTGTGTGGAATCAGTGGAATTGATTATAGATTACTGTGTATGTGTATTTCATCATATTTTATAACAGCACTCCTAGATTATGGTAAAGTCACTGTAACACCTGTAATGCTGGATTAGAGAATGAAGTAAAGGCCCCGTCCCATTTCTCCTTTTCACCCCTACCCCTTGTTTTCGAGTGTTGCCCCTTGTTACTGAGCTACAGGGCAGTGGTTGAGATCTTCCCTCTGAAATGAGACCCTCTAATAAAAGAGCATCACTTCATTATCAGCTACTAGCGCCGCTCTGTAGGCGACCCTGCACGTCTGCAGGGACAGCAGAGGAGGGGAAAGTTCAGCTCCTCACTGCTGGGCTTTAGTCACATTTAGGGATCATACGCCTTCAAAGAGGGGGGCAGTTATTTATTATCACCCCCCCTCAAATTCAAACAGACAAACCAAAACATACCCTGGTCAAATTCAAACCAGAATCTGGAGAATCTGACTTCAGCTTCATATCACTGAAGAATTAGGGGGGGTGATAATAAATAACTGCCCCCCTCTTTGAAGGCGTCTGATCCCTAAATGTAACTAAAGCCCAGCAGTGAGGAGCTGAACTTTCCCCTCCTCTGCTGTCCCTGCAGACGGGCAGGGTCGCCTACAGAGCGGCGCTAGTAGCTGTTAATGAAGTGATGCTCTTTTATTAGAGGGTCTCATTTCAGAGGAAGATCTCAACCACTGCCCTGTAGCTCAGTTCAGAGGGGAGACACTCGAAAACAAGGGGTAGGGGTGAAAAGGAGAAATGGGACGGGGCCTAAGTGTGTTTTTAAATATTAAATCTCTATTTCTCTGTAGATGGATCTCTCACAGGCTCTCTCGAAGCCCGTCATCATCATTCAGACGTCAGAGAACGTCACCAGGCTCATCGGCGCTCTGCTCAGGTTCAGAACTAAGGCAGCTGTTTGTGTGTTCAGCTTGTTCTAGTGTTCTTCATGCCTACACTGTTGCGAGCGCAAAGCCTCGGGCCGGAACCCTCCGTGTGTCGTCGTGGCCAGTACTGTTTTTACTGCGGAGCTGGGACCTGTGGCTTATTGAACCTGGTGTTGAATTTTCATCCAAACAGCAGATCAAGGGTTCAAGGGTACTTGAGTAAAGGCAATGGCTCTAGATTGAACCATGAGTTCTGTATAGAACCAGTTCATGTTCTTCAGATCGCTCTGTGGTTCTATTAAACTCCAAAAAGGGTTCTTGTGTTATAAGCTTGACATCGTAACTATAGCAGAACGCAACCATCAGTCTGAAGAACCGTTTCACCACACAAATCGTTCTACATACACACTTAAAAAATATGGTTCTCCAAGGGTTCTTTAGTTTAGGCAGTGGTTGTATGTTGAACCACGAGTTCTGTATAGAACCGTATGCATGCTAAATGGTTCTTCGGATTGTTCTGTGGTTCTGTTAAACCCACGAAAAGGGTTCTTGTGTTATATGCTTGACATCGCAACTATAGCAGAACACAACCATCAGTCTGAAGAACCGTTTTACCACGCAAATGGTTCTACATACACACTTAAAAAATATGGTTCTCCAAGGGTTCTTTAGTTTAGGCAGTGGTTGTATGTTGAACCATGAGTTCTGTATAGATCCGTTTGCATGCTAAATGGTTCTTTGCATGGTGAAATGGTTCTTCGGTTGTTCTGTGGTTCTACAAAACTCCAAAAAGGGTTCTTGTGTTATATGCTTGACATCGTAACTATAGCAGAACACAACTCAGTCTGAAGAACCGTTTCACCATGCAGATGGTTTTATATGGACACTTAAAAAAGATGGTTCTCCGAGGGTTCTGTGTGTTAAGTGTGTTCTTTTTTCCAGAGGTCTTCACGCCACGGCGAAAATCACGTACAAAACCTTCCTGCAGAATAACTTGGTAAGACGTTCCCCTGAACCGGCTCGTTTCGCCGTGACGAGGTCGTGCTGCTGTGCTGGTTTCGTTGCAGCAGGTGTGTGACATTTCTGTGGTGGGTGTTACAGGGGGCCACTCTGACCCTGTGGTCCAGCTGTGGACGCTCCAGAGGGGGGCTTTATGGAGAATGGCAGGGGGTCATCTGCACCGGAGAAACAAACTCACCTGTACAGGTATGAACGCGCATATCAATAACACTAATATTCATGCGCACATCCACCACCTTGTGTCTACACTTAGTGGCCACTTTATCAGAAACACCTATTGAGCTGTAAACACACACGGTGCAGCTGTATAACAGGTGTTTCTGATAAAGTGGCCACCTACCTTGTGTCTACACATAGTGGCCACTTTATCAGAAACACTGCACTGTAAACACACACAGTGCAGCTGTATAACAGGTGTTTCTGATAAAGTGGCCACCTACCTTGTATTTACATTTAGTGGCCACTTTATTACAAACACCTGTTATACAGCTGCACTGTGTGTGTTTACAGTGCAGTGTTTCTGATAAAGTGGCCACTATGTGTAGACACAAGGTGGTGGTCAGAATGTTGTGCCTGACCGATGTGTTCGTCTGATGTGCGACTTCTCACACGTCCTTCGCTGAAACAGCGGCTTGGACGCCGTGTGATATCTGAGCGTTTCTCTCTGTGCTCTGCAGAAGTACCTGCAGCAGCTGTGGAACACTGTGGTGCTGGTGGCTCTGATTCTGTCCACTGGGGTCATAGTTCACGCCCGCTGGCAATACCACTACAACCAGTTCAACGATGACCTACAGGTGAACACGCACCTGAGAACTGAATAAGCAAGTGCCCTTCCTGTTAGTGTCCTTTCTCTAGTGCCCTTCCTGTTAGTGTCCTTTCTCTAGTGCCCTTCCCTTTGGCGTCCTTTCTCTAGTGCCCTTCTCTTTGGCGTCCTTTCTCTAGTGCCCTTCCTGTTAGTGTCCTTTCTCTAGTGCCCTTCCCTTTGGCGTCCTTTCTCTAGTGCCCTTCCCTTTGGCGTCCTTTCTCTAGTGCCCTTCCCTTTGGCGTCCTTTCTCTAGTGCCCTTCCCTTTGGCGTCCTTTCTCTAGTGCCCTTCCTGTTAGTGTCCTTTCTCTAGTGCCCTTCCCTTTGGCGTCCTTTCTCTAGTGCCCTTCCCTTTGGCGTCCTTTCTCTAGTGCCCTTCCTGTTAGTGTCCTTTCTCTAGTGCCCTTCCCTTGGCGTCCTTTCTCTAGTGCCCTTCCTGTTAGTGTCCTTTCTCTAGTGCCCTTCCCTTTGGCGTCCTTTCTCTAGTGCCCTTCCTTTTAGAGCTCTTTTCTGTGGTTACTTTCCATTTAGCTCCATTTCAGTTAGTGTCCTTCCTCTGTTGCGTTCTCCCTCTAGTGCCCTTCCTCTTAGTGCTCTTCCTTTTAGCACCCTTCCTCTAGTGCTCTTCCTTTTAGTGTCCTTCCTCTAGTGCTCTTCCTTTTAGTGTCCTTCCTCTAGTGCTCTTCCTTTTAGCACCCTTCCTCTAGTGCTCTTCCTTTTAGCACCCTTCCTCTAGTGCTCTTCCTTTTAGTGTCCTTCCTCTAGTGCTCTTCCTTTTAGTGTCCTTCCTCTAGTGCTCTTCCTCTAGTGTCCTTCCTCTTAGTGCCCTTCCTCGAGTGCCCTTCCTCTAGTGTCCTTCCTCTTAGTGCCCTTCATCGAGTGCCCTTCCTTTTAGTGCCCTTCCTTTAGCAGTCTATAATCTATAACTGTAGATTAGAGCTCATTTACAGTAGAACTCACTCTGCTCAGCTCCGGCCAAAGCAGGACCTGCTGAAAAGACTCTCAGCGCTGAAGACACGAACGTACCGGCAGCCGAAAGCCTGGAGTGACCCGACACACGGTCAGCCTGAGACGGACAGCTGCGCTGTGTGTTTAGAGCAATACAACAACAACCAGGTAGCCCACAGTGTTTCCTCTCCTCTCGCCTCTCTTCTTTTTCCTCTCTTCTGTTTTCTCCCCTCTTCTTCTTTTTTCCTCTCTTCTCCTGTTGTTCCAGTTAATTAAATCCTGTAGAAATGATCATTAGTGCTAACTGTATTATTATTATTTATTAATTATTAATAACAGCTGCTCTGTGTTGTGCAGTGTTTGCGGGTGTTGCCGTGTCTGCATGAGTTCCACAGAGACTGTGTGGATCCGTGGCTCCTGCTGCAGCAGACCTGCCCTCTCTGCAAACGCAGCGTGCTCGGTTAGTGAACCTCACGCAGTTATTAATAATATTAGTAATATTTATTATTTATTACGCCATTTGTTATTTTCAGAGAGCTGTAGCTCTTCTCTCCAGTCTAATAGACGGTGATGTCATTTTAAACCCTTATAATAAAAGAAGCTGAACTCAGTTTGTTTTTCTACTGAAAGTCGACCCGTTTTTCCCCAAATCTGGGCTCTAAACTATAAACAGACGGCGTCTCTTCAGTGATCTGCTCTGGAAACATCACTTTTAGAGAACAACACAAAGAGCGGCGCAGATTTTTGGCCTCCAGCAGTGAATTGTGAGCGTGTAGTGAGATGTGGAGATCAGAAAACACACGTTCTGTCCATTTGAGGGGCTTTTACAGAAAATAAATAAATAAATAAATAAAAACGGACATTTATTTAATTCAGTTACTGAATAATTCTCCTTATGATTTATTGTACATGTTATTAAATGCATGTAAACTCAGTCTCTCCTCTTTCTGCTCACTGCAGGTAATTTCCGCTGAAGTGGAGCTGCCACCACTGGTGGATCGGTATCGAGGTCTCCCAACCCTGTACTGTACTGCTGGGGTATCGCCACAAGAACGAGCCCTGACCTCTCCACAGACTCCTGACCCTCACGTCTGACCTCTGAGGACCCAGTTTCCTGACCTTTTCCTTTCTTTAAGTATCTGCGACGGATTTGACAAGCATGGGATCCCACTCTGGATAGGGTTTGTGCTGATGAAGAGCTTTTGAAGACCGAAACGGCGCTTCTTTTCGTGGGAGTGGGGGGTCCAGTCTGCGTTTTCTGAACGCTGCTTCTGGCTGCATGTCTCCCAAAAGTGCATCCCTTGCGCCGGTTTGCGCTGTGCATGCGTCCCGCCGTCACGTCCTTTTACTTGCACCCATCTGTAGAGCTTATGTTGAACCATTTTACAGCAAAACAGCAGCAAACTCTAACAAATTCTCCAGTAATATTTCAAGTCAAGGTTTATTTATGTAGCGCTGTTTACAACAGGTGGAAAAATCCAGGTCAGGGTCCCCATGAGTGGCGCCAGTGGCACCAGTGGCAAGAAAAACTCCCTAAGAGCAGGAGGAAGAAACCTTGAGAGGAAACGAGGCTCAGAAGGGGAACCCGTCCTCCTCTGGTCCTCCACACTCTGCATGCAGTTACACATTTCCACCAGAGAGGGCCCCAGATCCCCAAATCTTACATAGTGCAGCTTTAACTAACAAAACATCATCTGACTGTAAAATATTCTGAAAATATTGTGATTGGATTTTATGAACTTTGCCGAACGATGAGTTTATATACACTTAATGACCCGATAAGATAAGGCAGAAAATCAGATTGAGTAACTGGTTCAGTGCGTTTTCAGATTCGATTTCTTGTTCAAATCCGATCTCTTTGACTTGATGGTTCAGACTCGTTTAGGTCAGTGACTCAAATCGGTCATTAATGTGATGAACTGGCTCCTGATTGAATCACTGCATCATCAGCACAAACTAACGAGCAGAACGAGCTTCGCTGAGAAGATCATTAACTCTGATCAGCTCTCAGCTTCATTATTAGAGCCAGACGGAGGAGGAAAAGGTGAGATGAGCTGCTTTTCCACCAGGCTTTAACGGCTGTTCGGTGCCATGTGTTGTGTGTTGCGCTGGTGCGAGTGGATCAGACACAGCAGCGCTGCTGGAGTTTTTAAACACTGTGTCCACTCACTGTCCACTCTATTAGACACTCCTACCTTGTCGGTCCACATTGTAGTCCAGCAGCGACACTGAGGTGTTTAAAAACTCCAGCAGCACTGCTGTGTCTGATCCACTCAGACTAGCACAACACACATTAACACACCACCACGTCAGTGTTACTGCAGTGCTGAGAATGACCCACCACCCAAACAGCACCTGCAGTCGACCATACGTGAACAGCTGAAACGTAAACGCGTAAAAGTCAGGCTAGTTAGCCAGACAGCTGATGTTATCTACCTAAAGTGTGATAAACTGTAAGTATGAATGCTATGAGAGTGCCCCCTGCTGTTTATCAGAGTCGCCCCCTGCTGTTTATCAGAGTCGCCCCCTGCTGTTTATCACAGCGTCGCTGCTCCACAGTTTCAGTCTCCATTTCCCAAACGCTTTAGCCGAGCTTGCTAACGTTCCTCCTCCTAATAAACAGACACACGTTCAGCTCCGCCTCCTCATTATTCACCTCCATCACTGTGATACTCCATCATCTACATTAACACAGGAAGGTGATCAGAGGGGCGGTGGAGTTCGAGTCGGCAGCGTCTGAGATGTTTAAAACGCAGAGTTAGAAGAGAAAAACATCTCCCAGTGAAAGCCGCGTTTTACAGTAGGAATAAATGGAGCTCATTATGCTGGTAGTGAACTACGCTGCCTGACTCAGCCGCCTCAGAACCAGAGAAACGGACCTTAAACAGGAGTCAGGACCCTGCTGGGGTTCATCCTAAAGTCAGGACAGGATTTAGGAGGTTTAGACTAGTTAGGATGTTTGTGTGGTGCTGTTTTCTGATCTGGAGGTAATGATGAGGTCATGGAGTCAGGAGCTGTTATTCTGGAAGAGCTTCTGTCTGAAAGTCGTCCTGGAGAACATCCACTTTGTCTTGAGTCAGTCAGTTTTGGTTATGATGTCACAGTGTGTAGTTGTTTGGCTGCTTCTGATTGGTCAAGGCGTTGTTAGTTCAAAATGGGCTATAATAAAAATTGAAATTGGACTTTTTTTAAAATTGCGATTTTTGATACAAACAGGATGAATCCAATCATTCCTGTATGGGAATGACGCCACGACTCCAGAGGTCTGTTGTTTTAAAGGGAAGAGAGACACAAAACCACGGAGGGAAAAATTTCAGCCTTCAGAAAACACAATGTGACCCCCCCCCACCTGACCAATCCCCACCCGACTGTGCTGCGAAGAAACTGCACTGATGTTCAAATCATCTCCGCTTCCAAAAGACTTTCCCACGTCATCACCGCAGTGCTCAGGGTGTGCGGGGTGCGCTTCCCGCGTCTCTGTGGACGACAGAGCGCTTTATTTATTGGGCCGCAGACTCATTAGAGCTCACGTCACACATCACCAGGACTCACATCCACGCGGATGTACGTCGACCCGAGTGTCTCTAGAAAAACTCATTTTGTTCTTTATTTAATTCCATTTTTGTCCATCACTCCAGAATATCGTCTTTACGATGAAAACCTGTAACTCAGTCCACTCAGAGTGTGTGAGCACTTTAAGGTTAAGTAAAGCACCTTGGAAGTATCCTATTACCCCAAGGACTGCAGCACTGCACTTAGTACTGAACGATTTCTGCGGCTTTAAAGGGAAATCCTACTGAATTTTCTGAATTCCTGCATAATTAAATGGTCAGAACCGTTCCCAGTGGTGGTGATGGGAACCAGACGTCCCTCTAAAAGCTCCTACAGAAAGTTCCTACATGAACTGGTTCTGAATTCACTGCCTGATGACTGAGACGCTGTTTTATGAGAGTTTAGAGAACTTCAACTCCATTCATGGTGGAGGGAGACATGCAGGGCGCTGTGCGGCAAAATAGTCCCAAAAGAAAACTCATTATTCCAGATTTTCCACTGTTTTCCATCATCAACATTCCATATAAGCTCAGAAGATTCGTGTAGGTTCTCTGGTGGTTCTGGATGGTGAATAAAGTGTCTATATCTGTGTTGTAGTCATGGCGACGCCTGGTTCCCATCACCACCACTGTAAAGACGTCTGAACTGTTTCACACCAAACCCTCTGAATCTCTCTGTTTACACCCCACATGGAGGAATTGTGAAAAATCTATGAGATTCTCTTTAAACTGCTGCAGAAAGTTTGTTTTAATTATGTAAATCTTGATACGACCTTGACAAGCCAAAAACGGCACCGTTGCTTTCAGACCTTTTATGATTTTACACTCTTTTATTGTGGAACTGAATCTGCCGGTCAGACAGAGTTATAGGTCAGCATAAGTACATACAAGCCTCATTTCAATGCTTTGGTTAACTTGCCTTCACTAAGGTCAGCTTGTTACACAAGTGGCCTCTGAATGGGTGGAGATCTGAATGGGTGGAGATCTTTGAGGCCCAATCGATGTTGCCAGATTGGACAGGTTTCAGCCAAATTGGGCAGAGCTTGGTTGTTTTGGTGGGGAAGGGAAGGGTTTGGCGGGTGGACAAAACGTGGGCTGGTTTTCCGCTGTTGTGGGATTAAAACCTCGTATCTCCAAAACAGGAACTTTACAGGAGAAGGAAAAAACATACTTCACTTTTAATGGAAGTCAATGGAACCAGACGTCTTTCCAAGTCCTTTTGGGCCGTTTCTTTTGGTCCGTTCATCATGAAATTCACGTACAGTGTAAAGGACCACATGTATTTTCAAATGATGTCAAAAACTGAAAAAAATGACAGAAACGGAGATACGAGGTTTTGATCCCACAGCGGCGATAATAATTAATAAACTGCATGACTTGATGATGTAGCTGAAATTTGCATAGGCCTAGACATCAAATGAGCTATGAAGACCCCTGTTCAGGCAGCCCACCTCTATCGTTCGCTGTCGACTTCAGGGACTAATGTACCCAGTTCTATGAGTCACGTGATGGATGTGCTTGGTTCTATGGTTCTATGGTTCTAACACAGCCTAGACTATTCACTACACGTCAGGGTAACTATAGCTCACTAAACCTCACTGAAATGAAAACTAACAGTCAAGTCAACAAGACGAGCTGGTTCATAAAAATAAAGTTTATAAAATCACAAAAACTAAATCAAAACTATGAATGTTCACTCGACACTCTCCCCTCGAGAACCCTTGAAGAACCATCTTTATGAAGAGTGTAAAGAGTGAGCATGACTAGTCGTGCCGCCCCCTGGAGTGCCCTCGATCTCGATGTAAAGGGAAGAGTTCTGGGTTCTATGCTTGGTAAAATGGTTCTTCAGATTGATGGAGAATGTGTTATGTGGTTCTCTATAGCACCAAAAAGGGTTCCGCTACTGTCACAATGTCAAGCTTGTTATAACAGAAGAACCCTCTTCGACATAGAACTACGTCCAACACATTCTCCGTCAGCCTGAAGAGCAACTTCACCATGAAAAGAACGATTCAAGCACACACATTGTTCTTTGAGTGTTCATGGTTCTGCAGAGAACCATTGTCTTTACTGAAGAACCTTTTTTTTTTTGGAGTGTAGCAGAACAAGGAGGCCAAATTGGACGAGGGCATGGTAAAAAGAGTATTGCAGATTCTCAAACATCAGAACAACCTGGAAAAGATGGTTCTTCAGTGGTTCTTTAGTAAAGAAAACAGTCTCAAAGAAGTCAGAACCTTTGCATGATTAAAAGATTCTTTGCATCATGAAAGGGTTCTTAAGAACATGCTGTGATGCTTGTATGTAGAACCTTTTTAAAAAAAAAAAAAAGGTGTTCTACTGTTATGATGTGAAGCTTGTAACAATAGAAGAACCCTTTCCAAAAAGGACCATCTACAGCACATTCTCCATCAATCTGAAGAACGCTTTAATGATGCAAAGGGTTCTTTGAGTGTTCAGTGTTTATAGAACCATTTTCTTTACTAAAGAACCCTTGAAGAACCATCTTTTTTGAAGAGTGTAGGAATTAAGCGTGAACAGTCGCGTCACCCCGCTCGATCCCTCGGCCAATCGAATCGTTCTATTTAGAACTACGAGTTCGGTAAAGAACCATTTCATGCTTAAATGGTTCTGTGCATGGTAAAATGATCCTTCAGAATGCTGTAGAATGTGTTTATGTTCTGTATAGCCCAAGAAGGTTCTTCTGTTGTTATGATGTCAAGCCTGTAGCGATAGAAGAACCCTTTTGGGTTCTGTATAGAACCATGTACAACCATCAAAACCATCCCCATCAAACAGAAGAAACATGTCACCATGCACAGAACCCTTTAAGCATGCAAATGGTTGTTTGATTGTTCATAGAACTACTGTCTCTACTGAAGAACCCTTGAAGAACCCTCTTTTTTAGGGGTGTAGCAGGACGAGGAGGCCTATGGATGAAGGCACGTTAAACCGGGTATCTCAGATTCTCACAAGCTCATCAGAGCAACCTGGAAAAGTCTTAAAAACAGTGTTTATTGTTATTCGCTTCCATCGTCACGGCGCGTTCTCCTGCGTCTGCTAGGCATGTGGAGAGGACTGACTCTGGAAGCCTGTAGCTGTAGAGAGACACCAGCTGAGATCAGCACATGCAGCTGCTTATTTAACCCAAACTGTACCTTTAATCCCTCACGCAGGACATAAAACTGCCCCGGAGAGCCGTCGGCACCGAGCGTGGCGGCGCTTCCTTTCTCCTCCTTCTGCCAGGACTGTGTACAATGCTGTGCTTCTGTCGAAATAAACTTGCTCGTTATTTCATGGCATTAAAAGGCCTCTCTCCGCTGCCCCGTCAGCACTTTGGTTCGTGTCGTCCTTTCAGGACATTTATTTTGAAAGAAAGAAAGAAAGAAAGAAAATATTCGGGTTCCCTCTCAGACGTGCTGGAGAGACAGAACTGTTAGAAATCGGAACAGCTTCAGGATATAAATCAACGGAAAGCATTGCAACGTCTTAAAAAAAAAGAAAAAAAGTAAAGGCCCGTCAGCAGAACATCTGGACGACCGCATCGTCGCAGTCGTATCAAAACCTCTGCGTTTATCTATCAGTTCAATTATTTCTTCATACATACCGTTTATGACGAGTCGGTGAACAGAAATGCTCCACAATGATGTCTTTTAATGAACGTACAGCACTGTGAGAAAGTCTGAGGCGCCCGAGACGCGTTTTCAAAATCGATTTATTGGTGTAGTTTGTGTTTATTTGCTGAGAAAAGTGTTGAGTAAACAAAATTTATAGAATATTAATTATATAATAATCACTGTTGTCAGAAAAAAAACCTTATTATCTCGAAATAATAGTATGATAACCTCTTAGTATCTCTAAAATCTTCGTTTTACAGAAGGAAAAAAACGTTACTTTTAATGCAAGTCAGTGGAACCAGACGTCTTTCCGAGTCATTTTGGCTCATTTCTTTTGGTCCATTCTTCATGACATTTCCACACAATATAAAGAGCAAAAGATATTTTCAAATTTTGTCAAAAACTGAAAAAAAAAGACAAAATGGAGATACAAGGTTTTCTTCTGACAGCAGCGATATATAAATAATAAACAGTGATGTTCTGGATGTTGGTGTGTGTGTTGACCCATCTCCAAGCCTCTCCTCCTCGAGGAAGTCCAGTATTATATGTAGTTAAAAAGCAGCTCCTGGTTTGACCAATCAGTGCTCAGTAAATTGAGCTCATGATGTCATTGATGATATTAACGAGTCTCTGTGGCGGCTGTGAAGGTGTCCAGGAAAAATATGGACCCGAGAAATTCTTGTTACTGTTTAGTGTTTTTCTGTTTATCTGAATTATGAATACGACTTTATTCTAATGTATATCGTGATAAACTCTTTGGGAAACTCTTTAAAAATTTACTGAGACGCCTGAAACCTTCTCGCAGCACTGTACGCACATTTCGGATGTTTTTACCCTGTTCTTTTGAATATTTGAGGTCCCGTTACCACGGCAACGACGTATTTAATGGATGCTACACTCATTACCTAGTACGTGGAACATCCTCCTATAAACCTCCTATAAATCTCTCGGAATATCTATATTTCTTTTGTCCAGTCCAGTCTGGTGCGCGGTCAGTTGTCCTTTTTCTTCGTCTCAGGACGGGATCATGCCTTTGTTCCTCTTCCTGTCTGCCATGGTTCGCCGACTGTGATTGGCTCCTCGGCTCTTGTTCATTTCCTTCCTGCGCCGATCCAGCACGGTTTCCTGCGTCTGGCCCCGCCCCTTGGGCCCGCCCACCACATGACTCTGAGGAGGCGGTCTGTAGCTGTTGGACAAATAGACCGAAAACAAAGAAGGTGGTCAGTCTGCCTGTTAGGGGTGGGCAATGATGTGCAAATCATGTAAACCATGTTCTTAAAAGGAAAATACTACAAAGACAACATATCAAATTTTGAAACAGAGATTTTTTTTTAAAAAATATTTGCCCGTTTTGAATTTGATGCCAACAGCATTTTCCTAAAAAGTTGGGACGGGTCTGTTCACCGCTGAGTCCATCAGCTCTTCTTTAACAGCTCTGTCAGTGTTTGGGAACTGAGGAGACGCTGCTGCAGCTCTGACAGTGAAATGGTTTCTGTTCTGGTTTGATTCAGGATTTCAGCTGATCAGCAGTTTCAGAGTCTCCTTCATCGTATTTTTCATTTCATAATGCGGCAATGTGACCGGTCTGGACTGCAGGCAGGTCAGTTTAGCACCTGGACTCTTTCAATACGGAGCAGTGCTGCTGTAATTCATGCAGAATGTGGTTTTACATCGTCTTGCTGAAATAATCAAGGCCTTCCCTGAAAAAGACGTCGTCTGGACGGCAGCAGATGTTGATAAAACATGTTTATATCATTCAGCTTTAATGGAGCCTTCACAGATGAGCAGGTCACCCCTGCCATGTGCACTAATGCCCCCTAAACCATCATGAATACTGGCTTTAGAACTGAGCACTGATAACAAGCTGAAGAGTCTTCAGCCCGGAGGACACAGTGTCCATGATTTCCACAAAGAATTTCTAATGTTGGTTCGTCGGAAGTCCGGACACTTTTCCGCTTCCCCTCAGTCCATTTTAAATGAGCTCCGGCCCAGAGAAGGTGGCAGCGTTTCTGGATCCTGTTTATATTTGGGTTCTTCTTTGTGTTTTAGAGTTTAACAGCGTTTGTGGATGCAGTGATGAACTGTGTTCACAGTCAGTGGTTTTCAGAAGTGTTTCTGAGCCCATGCAGTGATTTCCACTACAGAATCATGTCTGTTTTTAATGCAGAGCTGCCTGAGGGCCCAAAGATCACGGCCAGCAGATACTGGTGTTCAGCCTCGTCCCTCACAGACAGAGATTTCTCCAGATTCTCAGAGTCTTTAATGATGTTCTGCACCGTAGACGATGAAAAGCAGAAGCTCTTTGCTGTTTTATGTTGAGGAACGTTCTTCTTGAGTTGTTGCTCTATTTGATGGTTCAGTCTTTCACAGAGTGTTGACCCCTCCTCCTCTTTACTTCTGAAAGACTCCGCCTCTCTGAGCTGCTCTTTATACCAAGTCATGTTACTGACCTGCTGCCAATCAACCACCAGGTGTTTTTTTTTTTAGCATTAATACTTTACCAGGGTTCTGTTGCCCTGTCCCAACTTTTTTGGAACATGTTTGTGGCATCAAACTCAAAATAGGCAAATATTTTAAACAAATATAATGTTGTATTTGCAATATTTTCTATGAAATGTAGATGTTAAATGATTTGCACATCATTGCATTTTGTTTTTATTTACATTTTGCACAGCATCCCAACTTTTTCTTGGAAATGAGGTTGTATTTTAGCTATATGGCCCACCCCCATACATAGAACACATATACATACATATAACCACAGACAATGCGGCATCTATCTGAAGCAATATGTATGTGGGTCCGCTGTATTGGAGAGGTTAAGAGCTGCTTGTAAACAAACACACATGTATTGCGAGATGATGAGTCTCATGATGAAATCAGCCATAAATTCCTTATTACCCAACCGATTTTTTGCTATGATCCTCAGACACAGATCAAGGCGGCACAGACTGCTTTCATTTCTATTTAATAACTGTGGTGGTGCTGGTTAGCTGTCCGGAGCAGCAAGAGAGTCTGAGAGTTCAGCGCGAGAAACAATATCAGAATTCACACATTGATGGATTTACTGATATCACAATACCTACATTTAGAGTCGGTTATTCATTCAGCCTAACGAGAAACTGTAGAACGGACTCGGTTTATATCACAATACCTACATTTAGAGTCGGTTATTCATTCAGCCTAACGAGAAACTGTAGAACGGACTCGGTTTATATCACAATACCTACATTTAGAGTCGGTTATTCATTCAGCCTAACGAGAAACTGTAGAACGGACTCGGTTTATATCACAATACCTACATTTAGAGTCGGTTATTCATTCAGCCTAACGAGAAACTGTAGAACGGACTCGGTTTATATCACAATACCTACATTTAGAGTCGGTTATTCATTCAGCCTAACGAGAAACTGTAGAACGGACTCGGTTTATATCACAATACCTACATTTAGAGTCGGTTATTCATTCAGCCTAACGAGAAACTGTAGAACGGACTCGGTTTATATCACAATACCTACATTTAGAGTCGGTTATTCATTCAGCCTAACGAGAAACTGTAGAACGGACTCGGTTTATATCACAATACCTACATTTAGAGTCGGTTATTCATTCAGCCTAACGAGAAACTGTAGAACGGACTCGGTTTATATCACAATACCTACATTTAGAGTCGGTTATTCATTCAGCCTAACGAGAAACTGTAGAACGGACTCGGTTTATATCACAATACCTACATTTAGAGTCGGTTATTCATTCAGCCTAACGAGAAACTGTAGAACGGACTCGGTTTATATCACAATACCTACATTTAGAGTCGGTTATTCATTCAGCCTAACGAGAAACTGTAGAACGGACTCGGTTTATATCACAATACCTACATTTAGAGTCGGTTATTCATTCAGCCTAACGAGAAACTGTAGAACGGACTCGGTTTATATCACAATACCTACATTTAGAGTCGGTTATTCATTCAGCCTAACGAGAAACTGTAGAACGGACTCGGTTTATATCACAATACCTACATTTAGAGTCGGTTATTCATTCAGCCTAACGAGAAACTGTAGAACGGACTCGGTTTATATCACAATACCTACATTTAGAGTCGGTTATTCATTCAGCCTAACGAGAAACTGTAGAACGGACTCGGTTTATATCACAATACCTACATTTAGAGTCGGTTATTCATTCAGCCTAACGAGAAACTGTAGAACGGACTCGGTTTATATCACAATACCTACATTTAGAGTCGGTTATTCATTCAGCCTAACGAGAAACTGTAGAACGGACTCGGTTTATATCACAATACCTACATTTAGAGTCGGTTATTCATTCAGCCTAACGAGAAACTGTAGAACGGACTCGGTTTATATCACAATACCTACATTTAGAGTCGGTTATTCATTCAGCCTAACGAGAAACTGTAGAACGGACTCGGTTTATATCACAATACCTACATTTAGAGTCGGTTATTCATTCAGCCTAACGAGAAACTGTAGAACGGACTCGGTTTATATCACAATACCTACATTTAGAGTCGGTTATTCATTCAGCCTAACGAGAAACTGTAGAACGGACTCGGTTTATATCACAATACCTACATTTAGAGTCGGTTATTCATTCAGCCTAACGAGAAACTGTAGAACGGACTCGGTTTATATCACAATACCTACATTTAGAGTCGGTTATTCATTCAGCCTAACGAGAAACTGTAGAACGGACTCGGTTTATATCACAATACCTACATTTAGAGTCGGGTATTCATTCAGCCTAACGAGAAACTGTAGAACGGACTCGGTTTATATCACAATACCTACATTTAGAGTCGGTTATTCATTCAGCCTAACGAGAAACTGTAGAACGGACTCGGTTTATATCACAATACCTACATTTAGAGTCGGTTATTCATTCAGTCTAACGAGAAACTGTAGAACGGACTCGGTTTATATCACAATACCTACATTTAGAGCCGGTTATTCATTCAGAAAACTATGTCTGTAGTTTATCACTATACTGTGATGGTTGCAGGTGCGTATATGTTCAGTGTTTTACCCTTTCCTGCTCTGCATGGCGATTCTTCTGGCTTCTGCCCGTTCTCTTAGCACCGCAGGGTCCTGCACAAACTGATCTCGCTTTACTGCGTCTTCCTGTTGGAACAAACAGAATCAATACACAAACAAATCAATCCAGGTTTCACATTCAGTCACAGACCTTTCAGACCGTTGCACAGATTCAGCCTCAGACACGCGGACAACCTGTTAAACCGTCCCTAAACTCCACTTCTAACGGTGTCTTTATGCATCAAAAACTCAAAATTCATTTTTAAAATTCATTCATAAAATCCCGCCTCTCTTTATCTCTTAATATTAACGAGGCTGTTTTTGTTTACTGTGCCGTAAACACTGATTTACAGTCATATGTAATCGATTGAACCCCACCTGTTACCCCGGTCAGTTTTAGTGCCCAGTTTCTGTGTTTGACACATTATAAAAACATAAAGGCCACATTCTACGTTTTATTATTTCGTCCCTCAAATTCAGAAAATAAAGAGAAATTGTGGCATAAAAATACAGGCGTGTGTGTTTTCAGTAGAAAACATGTTGACTTGGTTTCACTTAGAAAATCAGAACAAAATAAACCCATTTCATTTGACCAGGGGTGCCAACATTTTTGCATGTAACCATGCAAATGAGCTCTGTTCTGATTGGCTTCTGACTGCATCTCAGTCAAAAGGCAATCAGGCTGAAACACTCCTTATAACCTCAGCTAGGTGGGCGGGGCTAAACTGCTGTAGGCTAAATAGGCGGATATACAATGTTAATGTGCATGTGTGACATCACAAAAGCAGTTCATTACAAATGAGCTGTTTTTGCGGCGTAACTTCCAAATAGAGACTGTGTGGACTGAGCAGCGAAAGTCTGTTTTAAAACTCGCTTATAAACTTCATTTCACTTAAACAGAAGTGAGGAAACTTCAGTTTTCCCTGTAATGAGCCCTTTAATAGCGTTTTATAGCTGTAAGAAAGTTCAGACATATGAAAAAAACTTTACCTTCTCCTCTTCCTCCTCCTCTCCCTCCTCTTCCTCCTCCTCCTGCCGTCTAGTCCTGAGCACCTGCGGTGTGGTGAAGGGTCTACGGAGGCAAAGGTCATCATACACAACACGTTTGCAATCAATATTTCCAATAATATGAAAATTATTTTGTGATAAATGTTTAAAATGGTTCTATGACGCTACTCCACGACTTCACGGGTCTGAAACGAACAGCAGGAAGCTGCAAAAAATTAAACCCTGCAGATGATTATATTCATAAATATTAAGATTAATATCAAAAATTAAATTTAATATTCAGAACGAAATCATAATAGGATTAATATCCAAAGAAAAGCCACCCTGTGTGCCTCATACACTACCGTTCAAAAGTTTGGGGTCACCCAAACAATTTTGTGTTTTCCATGAAAAGTCACACTTATTCACCACCATACGTTGTGAAATGAATAGAAAATAGAGTCAAGACATTGACAAGGTTAGAAATAATGATTTGTATTTGAAATAACATTGTTTTTACATCAAACTTTGCTTTCGTCAAAGAATCCTCCATTTGCAGCAATTACAGCATTGCACACCTTTGGCATTCTAGCTGTTAATTTGTTGAGGTAAGCTGGAGAAATTGCACCCCACGCTTCTAGAAGCAGCTCCCACAAGTTGGATTGGTTGGATGGGCACTTCTGGCGTACCATACGGTCAAGCTGCTCCCACAACAGCTCAATGGGGTTCATATCTGGTGACTGCGCTGGCCACTCCATTACCGATAGAATACCAGCTGCCTGCTTCTGCTGTAAATAGTTCTTGCACAATTTGGAGGTGTGTTTAGGGTCATTGTCCTGTTGTAGGATGAAATTGGCTCCAATCAAGCGCTGTCCACTGGGTATGGCATGGCATTGCAAAATGGACTGATAGCCTTCCTTATTCAGAATCCCTTTTACCCTGTACAAATCTCCCACCTTACCAGCACCAAAGCACCCCCAGACCATCACATTACCTCCACCATGCTTAACAGATGGCGTCAGGCATTCTTCCAGCATCTTTTCATTTGTTCTGCGTCTCACAAACGTTCTTCTTTGTGATCCAAACACCTCAAACTTGGATTCATCCGTCCACAACACTTTTTTCCAGTCTTCCTCTGTCCAATGTCTGTGTTCTTTTGCCCATCTTAATCTTTTTCTTTTATTGGCCAGTCTCAGATATGGCTTTTTCTTTGCCACTCTGCCCTGAAGCCCAAAATCCCGCAGCCGCCTCTTCACTGTAGATGTTGACACTGGTGTTTTGCGGGTACTATTTAATGAAGAAGCCAGTTGGGGACCTGTGAGGCGTCTGTTTCTCAAACTAGAGACTCTAATGTGCTTATCTTCTTGCTTAGTTGTGCAACGCGGCCTCCCACTTCTTTTTCTACTCTGGTTAGAGCCTGTTTGTGCTGTCCTCTGAAGGGAGTAGTACACACCGTTGTAGGAAATCTTCAATTTCTTAGCAATTTCTCGCATGGAATAGCCTTCATTTCTAAGAACAAGAATAGACTGTCGAGTTTCAGATGAAAGTTCTCTTTTTCTGGCCATTTTGAGCGTTTAATTGACCCCACAAATGTGATGCTCCAGAAACTCAATCTGCTCAAAGGAAGGTCAGTTTTGTAGCTTCTGTAATGAGCTAGACTGTTTTCAGATGTGTGAACATGATTGCACAAGGGTTTTCTAATCATCAATTAGCCTTCTGCGCCAATGAGCAAACACATTGTACCATTAGAACACTGGAGTGATAGTTGCTGGAAATGGGCCTCTATACACCTATGTAGATATTGCACCAAAAACCAGACATTTGCAGCCAGAATAGTCATTTACCACATTAGCAATGTATAAAGTGTATTTGTTTAAAGTTAGGACTAGTTTAAAGTTATCTTCATTGAAAAGTACAGTGCTTTTCCTTCAAAAATAAGGACATTTTAATGTGACCCCAAACTTTTGAACGCTAGTGTATTTCAAAAGTGCTTAGATTTCACCGATATGACGGCGTTTTAGGGCCACTGTTCATAAAAATAGTAGATTGAGGACAAAGTCGTGACGCCCGGAGGACAGCGGCGTGACGTTCCGAGGACAGCGGCGTGACGCCCGGAGGACAGCGGCGTGACGCCCGGAGGACAGCGGCGTGACGCCCGGAGGACAATGTGGGGAGGTGCTGCCTTCCCTTTGAAAAGCTTTTGGCCACAATATTTTTTGCGCCCTTTCCTGGTAGTAAAGCCCCTTTAATGTCATAATTCTACGACTGGCCCTAAAAATTTTAATATTATATCAATATTATATAAATATTATATAAAGTACTTGGGTTTATAAAAATTGAGCAATAGTTTGTAATTAGTTGTAATTGTAATTGTAATTAATTTAAAACGTTTTTAAAAGTACTGTATATATTCAGTTTATATGTTAATATTACTTCATTAACAGAACATTGAATTTACATTAATAGCATAATTAATTTCTGTTTACGGATCGTACCTGCGGTTCAGCAGATCGTCGTCCTCGTCCAGATCGTTGGCCCCCACCTGGTTGATGTCATACGTGTCATCATATTCGTCATCGTAGTCGTCAAAGGGGCAAGTGCCGCCCTGGTTACCGGACTGGTCGGTTGCTATGGGTACCTCCTCCACCACGGTCTGATAGCTCTGATACCGCTCTCTCTGTTCGTCGATGTGCCGTTTATCATTGAGCATCTCGCGGACGCTCTCCCCCGGCCTGAGACGCAGACACAAACACAAGCTTCCAGACACGTCGTCACATATCGCCTTGAAATATCAGAGAGTCAGTCGTCTTTTATTCTTTAATAATTACAGGCCAATATAAATATATATCCAATATAAATCCCATATCACAGTGCCGTGTTTTATCATGCTGTATTATACAAGCAATAATATTATACTAATATTCGAGCCTCTGGCGTCAGCTCCTCTTGGAGTTACGTTAATGGTCAGAGAGCAGCCTCACCTCCTGCCCTTCCACACGCGACTCATGTCCAGCTGGTCACGATTAAACACGTCAAACTCGTCATCGTTGAACACGTTGGATCTGGAGCTGATCACTGAGGGCAGAGCTTCCTTCACTGGCCTGCAGGGGGCAGCAGAATCAATAAGAGATAGTAAACGCTGAATAATTTGTAGTACATGCTGAGTAATCTACAGTGGAACAATTCATATTAGACACTGAATAAATAATTTACTAATTATAATAATTTATACAATTTGTAGTAATTGCTTAATAATTCATAGGGGATTCTGAATAAGTCATGATTATTAATAAATAATTTATAGCAGTTACTGAGTAAATAACCTGCTCATATTCATTTGTATAATTTTAATAATTTCTAAGTAATTCATAGTATACTGAATACATGGATACTGAATAATTCATAGTAGATACTGAATAATTCATAGTAGATACGGAATAATCCATGGTAGATACTGAATAATTCATAGTAGATACGGAATAATCCATGGTAGATACTGAATAATTCATAGTAAATACGGAATATTTCATGGTAAATACGGAATATTTCATGGTAGATACGGAATATTTAATGGTAGATACTGAATAATTCATAGTAGATACGGAATAATCCATGGTAGATACTGAATAATTCATAGTAAATACGGAATATTTCATGGTAAATACGGAATATTTCATGGTAGATACGGAATATTTCATGGTAGATACTGAATAATTCATAGTAGATACGGAATATTTCATGGTAGATACTGAATAATTCATAGTAAATACGGAATATTTCATGGTAAATACGGAATATTTCAGGGTAAATACGGAATATTTCATGGTAGATACTGAATAATTCATAGTAAATACGGAATATTTCATGGTAAATACGGAATATTTCATGGTAGATACTGAATAATCCATGCTAGACATTGATTAGTCTGAATATATAGGGCTATACTTCTATATTACGCTGCTCAGAAAGGCCTTGATGACCAAGATCAGGAAAGATATAAAGTAAGTTCTACACAGTGGTGGATCTAAAGAGGAGTGCTGGGAGCCAGTAATCTAGACTGGCCTAGACTTCTATGTTTACTGAAGATCCCATCATTCTGAGCTGGGATGTGTACCTGGGCATTGCTCGGTCCAGTTTGTTGAGTTCTGGAGCCAGTTTGTCCTCCAGAATGTTGTTGATGACGAGTTCACTGTCGTAGCCGTATTCCTCCAGGCAGGCCAGCAGGAAACCCTCGCCCAGATCCGGCAACAGGTCGCGGATGTGAGAGAGCAGAGACTCCAACTCTCCAGCACTCACAGTGCACACTGCCCCCTACAGGAGCAGAGGACAAAACAAATCCAGCGTTGATACAGCAGCAATAAACTGTTGATATCTGTAAGTAATTTGCACTAGAATGCAGCGATATGGGAACTGTGAGTAGATGCCGATTTGGGATATTTTTCGTGCGCACTGCTGATATGCACTTTTTATAATATACAAAAATTGGGAATAAATGGATGAACATGTTGGGTTACAACGAATGAAATGCAAAAGTATTTGGTCGTCTGGCTTCACGCGCATATGAACTTGAGTGACATCCCATTCTTAATCCATAGGGTTTAATATGATGTCGCCCACCCTTTGCAGCTACAACAGCTTCAACTCTTCTGGGAAGGCTTTCCACAAGGGTTAGGAGTGTTTATGGGAATTTTTGACCGTTCTTCCAGAAGCGCAATTGTGAGGTCAGACACTGATGTTGGACGAGAAGGCCTGGCTCACAGTCTCCGCTCTAATTCATCCCAAAGGTGTTCTATGGGGTTGAGGTCAGGACTCTGTGCAGGCCAGTCAAGTTCTTCCACACCAAACTGGCTCATCCACGTCTTTATGGACCTGCTTTGTGCACTGGTGTGCAGTCATGTTGGAGCAGGAAGGGGCCGTCCCCAAACTTCCCACAAAGTTGGGAGCGTGAAATTGTCCAAAATCTCTTGGTGCTGAAGCTTTAAGAGTTCCTTTCACTGGAACTAAGGGGCCAAGCCCAACTCCTGAAAAACAGCCCCACACCATGATCCCCCCTCCACCAAACTTTACACTCGATACAGTGCAGTCAGACAAGTACCGTCTCCTGGCAACCGCCAAACCCAGACTCGTCCATCGGATTTCCAGACGGAGAAGCGTGATTGGTCACTCCAGAGAACTCGTCTCCACTGCTCTAGAGTCCAGTGGCGGCGCTTTACTCCACTGCATTCCACGCTTTGCATTGTGCTTGGTGATGTAAGACTTGGATGCAGCTGCTCGGCAATGGAAACCCATTCCATGAAGCTCTCTACGCTGTTCTTGAGCTGATCTGAAGGCCACATGAAGTTTGGAGGTCTGTAGTGATTGACTCTGCAGAAAGTCGGTGACCTCTGCGCACTACGCCCCTCAGCATCCGCTGACCGTTCTGTCATTTTACGTGGCCGACCACTTCGTGGCTGAGTTGCTGTCGTTCCCAATCGCTTCCACTTTGTTATAATCCCACTGACAGTGGACTGTGGAATATTTAGTAGTGAGGAAATTCCACGACTGGACTTGCTGCACAGGTGGCGTCCGATCACGGTACCACGCTGGAATTCACTGAGCTCCTGAGAGCGACCCATTCTTTCACTAATGTCTGTAGAAGCAGTCTGCAGGCCGAGGGGCTCGGCTTTATACACCTGTGGCCATGGAAGTGACTGGAACACCTGAATTCAGTGATTTGGATGGGTGAGTGAAAACTTTTGGAAATACAGCGTATACAGGTAGAGTTTGTCTCATGGCCCACCAGATATTTAATAAAGGGAAATTAGACAGGAGCTCATCAAAAAAGTCTTTAAATCAATCGGCATTCAGTCAACGTCGCCAAACTGCTGTAAGTGAACTTACATTAGCTCCTTTGCAAGGGATGTCCACCATAGCCTCCGCCCCTCTACGCTCCTCCCCTATCGTAGCTCCACCTCCCGCTGCCTCCATCAGGGCTGGTCTAATATCTGGGTATGCCTTGCTCACAGGGTCTCCACTCTGATTGGCTGACGAGGCTGTAACAGGTCTTTTTTTCCCAATGCTGTCCCATGCAGACTCTACAGCCTGCAGCAGGTACGAAGTCCTTGTGTCATCTCTGAGAGAGAGGAGGTCAAGGAGGATAAACAAATTTACACAAATTTCCCCCCATTTACACAGATTTCCTCAGATCACCCAACACATTCTTTAGCTTTGGATTGGAGCTCAGAGACTAAAGACCATGATGGCCAAAAAAAGTACATTGCTTAACTACAAAAAGCAGTAGCAGCTACCTTTACGGCTGAATTTTGTCCACGTTTCTAGATAACGGTGTCATATGGTGTCAGAAACCACAAAATCAAGGCCCCGTCCCATTTCATATTTCTACCCCTACCCCTTGTTTTCGAGTGTCTCCCCTCTGAACTGAGCTACAGGGCAGTGGTTGAGATCTTCCCTCTGAAATGAGACCCTCTAATAAAAGAGCATCACTTCATTAACAGCTACCAGCGCCGCTCTGTAGGCGACCCTGCCCGTCTGCAGGGACAGCAGAGGAGGGGAAAGTTCAGCTCCTCACTGCTGGGCTTTAGTTACATTTAGGGATCATACGCCTTCAAAGAGGGGGGCAGTTATTTATTATCACCCCCCCTAATTCTTCAGTGATATGAAGCTGAAGTCAGAGATTCTCCAGATTCTGGTTTGAATTTTCACGCTCCACCTTAAATGGTTCAGCAGTTCTAAGGCCTGAGACACCAGACTGTAACTGCTGCACCATTTAAGGTGGAACGGGACATTTAGCTAGTGTGTCTCTGATAAACCTCCGTTTGGAGGGTCATGTAGCCCTAACACTTCGCCCTACCCTCTCAACAATGGAGAGGCAGGGCCGAGGGGTGAAATGGGATCAGGCCTTACTCTGTTAGATACTACAGAACCACCTCACTCTTTGCTGATTGGTGGGGTATAATGATGCAAATGTTGTCCGACTCTTTTGACCATTAAATCAGTAATTAAATCAGAATAAATTAAATTCGCAATGAAAATTAAACTCTAGGATGGAACTAGGACTGGACCTGAATTGTTGGCTATTTGGATGTTATTTCGTTGGGTGGGTATTTTGCTGGGGGGTTTTTTGGGGTGGGAGTTGGCTAAATGTTGTAACCGCTGCAAACAGTGCCCCGTCATACTGACCCTTACTAGGGCCACGGCATTGCCAAATTAGACCCCCTCCATGAAGCGCTGGTTAACCCGCGCATGCACTGTGCTGTTACAATGCCAGCCCGCCGCTAGCGCCTGGAAAACGGAGCAAAGCCACACTGTGAGGAAAGCAGCCAGCCTGGAGATTCGGATGTTACAGTGGTTAAAGCCAGAATTCCTGAACAACTTTCAAGTTTCTCAAAGTTTCAAAACATACCATTACAGCCAGTACAATACAGTCCACTTCACCTTTAGCCCTGCACCCGGAGCTCTAGTGCTAAAACTTTAAAACCCAAACATGTGTGGACTGTATTTGAAATAAGAAGGAAAAATAAACGTGGCCAAATTTTCAAGAACTGTAATGAACCCTCTGAGTAACTCCTCCCAGTTATTTCTACAAGAAGCTGTGAAACAGGGAGGATACAGGTGAGGAAAAGCCTGCTGAAGGAGACTGATGTCATCAGCCACGGGAAACTGCTCATCATAATCCGCCAAAAACCTGCCAATCAAAACACAACAGGAGGAGCCATAAGATATTACACAGTAGGGCAAAGGCAAGAAGTCATTAAATCCATTTACTTTAAAAAGCTCTATAATGTTCATATGATCCACACAGTCGCTCTGACAGACTGTAATACACTACAGGAAGCGTAGGGGGCGATACGGCTTCTACTGTTTCATTTAAAAAGCTCTATATTGTTCATATGATCCACACAGTCGCTCTGACAGACTGTAATACACTACAGGAAGCGTAGGGGGCGATACGGCTTCTACTGTTTCATTTAAAAAGCTCTATAATGTTCATATGATCCACGCAGTCGCTCTGACAGACCGTAATACACTACAGGAAGCGTAGGGGGCGATACGGCTTCTACTGTTTCATTTAAAAAGCTCTATAATGTTCATATGATCCACGCAGTCGCTCTGACAGACCGTAATACACTACAGGAAGCGTAGGGGGCGATACGGCTTCTACTGTTTCATTTAAAAAGCTCTATAATGTTCATATGATCCACACAGTCGCTCTGACAGACCGTAATACACTACAGGAAGCGTAGGGGGCGATACGGCTTCTACTGTTTCATTTAAAAAGCTCTATAATGTTCATATGATCCACACAGTCGCTCTGACAGACCGTAATACACTACAGGAAGCGTAGGGGGCGATACGGCTTCTACTGTTTCATTTAAAAAGCTCTATAATGTTCATATGATCCACACAGTCGCTCTGACAGACTGTAATACACTACAGGAAGCGTAGGGGGCGATACGGCTTCTACTGTTTCATTTAAAAAGCTCTATAATGTTCATATGATCCACACAGTCGCTCTGACAGACTGTAATACACTACAGGAAGCGTAGGGGGCGATACGGCTTCTACTGTTTCATTTAAAAAGCTCTATAATGTTCATATGATCCACACAGTCGCTCTGACAGACTGTAATACACTACAGGAAGCGTAGGGGGCGATACGGCTTCTACTGTTTCATTTAAAAAGCTCTTTAATGTTCATATGATCCACACAGTCGCTCTGACAGACCGTAATACACTACAGGAAGCGTAGGGGGCGATACGGCTTCTACTGTTTCGTTTAAAAAGCTCTATAATGTTCATATGATCCACACAGTCGCTCTGACAGACTGTAATACACTACAGGAAGCGTAGGGGGCGATACGGCTTCTACTGTTTCATTTAAAAAGCTCTATAATGTTCATATGATCCACACAGTCGCTCTGACAGACTGTAATACACTACAGGAAGCGTAGGGGGCGATACGGCTTCTACTGTTTCATTTAAAAAGCTCTATAATGTTCATATGATCCACACAGTCGCTCTGACAGACCGTAATACACTACAGGAAGCGTAGGGGGCGATACGGCTTCTACTGTTTCATTTAAAAAGCTCTATAATGTTCATATGATCCACACAGTCGCTCTGACAGACCGTAATACACTACAGGAAGCGTAGGGGGCGATACGGCTTCTACTGTTTCGTTTAAAAAGCTCTATAATGTTCATATGATCCACACAGTCGCTCTGACAGACTGTAATACACTACAGGAAGCGTAGGGGGCGATACGGCTTCTACTGTTTCATTTAAAAAGCTCTATAATGTTCATATGATCCACACAGTCGCTCTGACAGACTGTAATACACTACAGGAAGCGTAGGGGGCGATACGGCTTCTACTGTTTCATTTAAAAAGCCTCTATAATGTTCATATGATCCATGTCATTCTGCCAGACTGTAATACACTCAAAATCTTTAATATTTTATGTTTAATGCTTAATATTTTTACCTTTTCTCTTGTAGGAAAGCTGAGAAGGTCTGAAGAAAATCCTCCACAAAAGAAGCTGTATGTTCAGAGCTGTGAGTAAAAAGGGAAACAGTTTAAAATAAAATACATATGCCTACAACACCAAGAGGTACCAGTCGTACTGGTACTGCAACTTTGACCCCCACACTTTCAGACCCCTGCACCTGTACTCAGGTAGCACAATTATAAACAGCTACTGCTATTTGAAAACTGCATTCTTACTAAAGATAAAGTACACTGCTAAACATGACAGTTTTCAAAAGGTTCTTTAGTAAAGTAAAAGGGTTCTATATAGAACCATGAACACTCAAAGAACCATTTGCATAGTAAAATGGTTCTTCAGACTGATGGAGAATGTTGTATATGGTTCTATATAGCACCAAATGGGTTCTACTATTGTTTTGATGTCAAGCTTCCAGTAATATAAGCAGCTTTTTTGGTGCTGGTTCTATATAGAGCCATCAACAGATTCTCCATCAGTCTGAAGAACGTTTCACAATGCAAGGAACCATTTAATCATGCAAAGGGTTCTCCAAGTGTTCATGGTTCCATATATAATCTTTTTTTTAACTAAAGACCCTTGAACCGTCATTTTTAAGTATGTGGTTGTTTCTACCTCGACGCTACTGGAGAGCCTCTAATGCACCAGGGTTTTCATCGGTGAAGCTCTGTGAGCTTCGTTTACCCATAAAGCCCTTACATATTTGAGCGCATGTTCAGAGAAGAGTAAATCAGTGCCGAGTGTGTGTAGATTGGACTGTACATGTTCTCACCCCTCCAGTATAGGCTGCAGGCAGGTGTGCTGCAGCAGCAGGTGTGTGATCTCCACCATTCTCCTGCGGGAGTGACACACTCTCCTCCACAGATCCTCCTGCAGACTGAGACAAACACATCACACAGTCAGCCATCACTCACACTCAGCCCACACGGAGGGACGCCCTCAAAACACCAGACTGAAAAGGGGAAGATAGAAATCTGTATTTAATAAAAATGGGAAACACTTTACTTGAAAGCTGCAACACTGACGAACAAGCATAGACATGTCATGCGGTAATGAGATGTCATGGCATGACTACGTTCGGTGAGATGGATGGAGACAAATAGACAGGCAGACGGACAGATAAATAAATGGAGAGAGAGAGAGAGAGAGAGAGAGAGAGAGAGAGAGAGAGAGAGAGAGAGAGAGAGAGAGAGAGAGAGAGAGAGAGAGAGAGAAAGAAAGAAAGAAAGAAAGAAAGAAAGAAAGAAAGAAAGAAAGAAAGAAAGAAAGAAAGAAAGAAAGAAAGAAAGAAAGAAAGAAAGAAAGAGAGAGAGAGAGAGAGAGAGAGAGAGAGAGAGAGAGAGAGAGAGAGAGAGAGAGAGAGAGAGAGAGAAAGAAAGAAAGAAAGAAAGAGAGAGAGAGAGACTGACAAAAATAAGTAAATAGACAGGCAGACAGACAAATAGACTGACAAAATAAACAGACAAGCAAACAGATAGAGACAGACAGACTGACAAAAAAAAAAAAAAAAAAAAAATCAATAGACAGACAGGTAGAGATAGATAGGCAGGCAGGCAGACAGAAACAGACAGACAGATTGTTATACAATATTATACAGATAAATAAAAGAAAATATACAGTAAAATACACTAAAACAACCATAAATTATAATGTGCATTTAAAAAAGTAAATACATCACATCTAGTGAACATACTGACTAAACACTGCCAAGAAATAACGTTAACAGTCGTGCGATATGCCTGGGTGTATAAACAAACTATCAGTGCACAGCAATGAGCAGAGAGTTCTGATGTCCAGCTGGCGCCCGGTCAGCAGCTCAGTATACCATCACGAACGCTGAGAAACATTTCACAAGAAAATATTCTACTTTTCAGGAAAGGGTTCCTGTCAGAGATGCGGGAAAAGCAGCCATCGCTGAGCTGAAGCTTAAACGCAGACCTGCTCTGCTTTTCGTTTAAACTGTAGTTTTCACTCCATACTAGGACATGAGCCCCTAAATGTGGCTAAATTATTTTCAAACAGGTTGGCAAACCATATTATATAATATTTAAATGTACCGGTTTATTCCTTTTAGTCTTATTTTTGTATCAGTTGACCGTTACAGGACATTAATTAAATAAGCAATTAAGCTACAGTAGCTGAATTTACCCAACTCTAAACATTTTCCACTCGGTGGCCCTGATTTTTGTCCAGCGCAGAATATCTGGAGGACTACTTTGAAGACTTCTCTCTGTACAGTACTAACCATTTATCGAAGTTCCTCTTCGTCAGCGCCTTCTCCAGATCGGGCACCGCCATCTCGTAGAACGAGGATAATCTGCAAACGATTAAAAGGACAGATGAGCTTAAAATATCACCGGTTGACAAGCCTATTTAAACGAAACGGGACACGTGTCACCTGTTGAGGAAGCCGTGCTGGTGAAAGGTGGAGCAGGCTTCAGGGAAGATGTCCAGAAAAGAGTGTATGGTGGTGCAGGTGTCGCACAGGTACAACACCAGGTCAGCAAGATCCTACACACAGATCAAAGGGAACACGGCAGGTACAGCATTTGACACCTGGATGCTGGTCGAGCAGGTTCGAGAAAAGGTTCTGTGATGTATTTTCCACAGGGGCTATTTGGGTGACTATTGAGTTCTAGTGTTTGTTAGCAACGTTAGCCTTGGTGCTCCTGTTCTAAACTAAGGAAGCAGAACTTGGACTCCAAACATTTATTATTCTATTTTAATATAATCGTTTATTTATCAAGTTACATTTGTTGTAGCTATGATTATCATCATTTATATGTTTTATTTAACCTCGCGGTGAGAACAATGCAGTGATGCAGCAGACAGCGACGCAGGGCAATACGTGAAGACTGCATTCCAGTGTCCAGTCCAACGGTTTACTTTTGACAGTGCGTGCTCCGACATGACCACGCCAGCATCTCTTCAACCAAGGGTGTGATCCAGTGCCGTGGAAAACATCCTGCCTGGTTCCAGTTCCAAAGACGTCCATCCATGTCCTCTTTCAATGACTACAGACCAATGGCCATTACATCCCATTTCATGGAAGTCCTGGAGAGACTTGTGTTGTCACATCTCAGACCTCAGGTCAGCTGTAGTTCGCTTATCCACAGCAGGTTGGTGTGGCCGACGCCGTAAGGCACATTCCCATTTGGACCAGACCAACACCACAGTGAGAATCACTTCCTTTGACTTCTAAAAGTGCATTCAGTACCACCCAGCCTCACATGCTGGGGAAGACGATGGAGAAAATGCAGGTGGACAAGTCAATGAGTGTATGGGTCTTTGTCTACCTGTCTGGAAGACCCCAGTAGATCCTCTGGTCAGCAGAGCCTGTGACCACTGTGACCAACCAGTCATCCTGTGACCACTGATGAAGGCTCATGAGGATGATTGGCTCATACTGTCCAGCAAGAGATGAGCTATCTACAGGGTGGACCAACTACACAGAGCGGACAGTGAATGGACACAAGTGTCTGATCCACTCGTACCAGCACAACACACACTAACACACCACCACCACGTCAGTGTTACACTGCAGTGCTGAGAATGATCCACCACCCAAATAGTACTGATTGGTGTAGGAACCTTGTGGAAAGGTTTGTTGAGTGGTGTACAAGGAACCACCTGATCCTCAATGTGACCAAGACCAAGAAGGTGGTGGTGGACGTCAGGAGGAAGAGGACCACGGTCAGTCCCGTTACCATCATGGGTCAGAGCGTTGAGCTGGTAGACACCTACAAACATCTGTGTGTCCTGCTTGACAACACAGTGGACTGGAGGGCCGACACAGAGGCTGTGTACAGGAAGGGGATGAGCAGACTCTACTTTCTGAGGAGGCTCGGGTCCTTTAATGTCTGCAGGAAGATGTTGGAGATCTTCCAGTGTTTCGGTGGGGGTGCCGACTTCTTTGCAGCAGGCTGCTGGAGAGGCAGCATCATAGGGGGAGATGCAAAAAAGCTCAACAAGCTGATCAGGAAGGCCGGCACGGTCTTGGGCTGCTCACTGGGTGGTTTTGAGGTGGTGGTTGAAAGGAGGTCACGTAATAAACTCACTGCTATCCTGAACACACCCTCTCCATGACCTACTGGTCAGACAGCGGAGCACCTTCAGCAACAGACTCGTTCAGCTCCACCGCAGTGAGGAACAGGAGATGGTTGGTACTAACAGAGACAGCACTGTACACCACCTCATCACTGTGGACATTACTGACAGGACAGGCCCACTGGGCATGAGCTGGGCACTACATTACATCTCTCCACTCGTATTACGATGCACTGCCACTCTTTCTTTGTGCATCCATAAATGTCATATTGCGTAACTGTTAACATTTATTGCTACAGTCCATAGTCAGTAGTTCATTCACTGGACAGACAGACACCACTGCACTGTCAACTGCAGAGTATTCATGCAGTTACTCTGTACTGCACTTTACCTTTATTGTTCATTGTTTTAGTAGGTTTGATTTTACTATTTGTCTCTACTTTGTTTGTATATATGTGTAAAGAGCGTTTACTGGGGTCTGTACTGCTGCAATAGAAGAACTTCCCTCTGGGATTAATAAAATGATCCATGTTAATTAAGACTTTTCAAGGATTCTTATTTTATTGTCTATAAAATAGGGCAGTCGTGGGCTGGAGGTCAGGGATCTGGCCCTGTGACCGGAAGGTTGCTGGTTCGATCCCCAGAGCCGACAGCACATGACTGAGGTGTCCTTGAACAAGACTCCTAACCCCCAACTGCTCCTCGGGCGCCGTGGATAGGGCTGCCCACCGCTCCGGGTAAGTGTGCTCACTGCCCCCTAGTGTGTGTGTTCACTAGTGTGTATGTGGTGTTTCACTTCACGGATGGGTTAAATGCGGAGGTGGAATTTCCCCGGATGTGGGACTAATAAGGGTCACTTAATCACTTATAATGTGATACATTATCTATCTATCTATCTATCTATCTATCTATCTATCTATCTATCTATCTATCTATCGAGAGAGAGCTGATGGCAGAAAAAAAACCCTCATATGTCCACAACTGTAACTTTACAGGAGAAGGAAAAAAAAACTGCTTTTCTTTTAATGCAAGTCAATGGCAGCAGAATCCCCCATGTTTTATATGTGTAAAATAAATGAGGCTTAATCAGACGTGTCTTTTACAAATTAGACGTAAACAGTGGGCGGTGCTTGTTTCCACACAGTTGATGACTAAGCATCAGCTTATCTGTGTGTGTGTGTGTGTGTGTGTGTGTGTTTTACCTCCTCTGTCATGGTCATGGGAGTGCGGCGGGGCTGCGTGTTCAGTTTGACTGGCTCACTGGCTCCAGTCTCCTCAGACTGAAGTCCACACTTCTCCAGAATCGTATCAAACACCTAAACATGAGCATATACATTAATTATTTAGCTCGTTCTACTGAATTAGTTCAAACGGCACTTGCACAGTTAACTATTTAGCTAAAAAACTAAAACAATAAAGTATCAGACAAGGATTTTTTTCTGCTATATTTCCAAAAGTATTCAGTCACCCATCCAGATCACTGAATTCAGGTGTTCCAGTCACTTCCATAGCCACAGGTGTCTAAAGCCTTCAGATCAGCTCAAGAACAGCGTAGAGAGCTTCATGGAATGGGTTTCCATGGCTGAGCAGCTGCATCCAAGCCTTACATCACCAAGCGCAGTGCAAAGCGTGGAATGCAGTGGAGTAAAGCGCCGCCACTGGACTCTAGAGCAGTGGAGACGAGTTCTCTGGAGTGACCGATCACAGTTCTCCATCTGGAAATCCGATGGACGAGTCTGGGTTTGGCGGTTGCCAGGAGACGGTACTTGTCTGACTGCATTGTGCTGAGTGTAAAGTTTGGTGGAGGGGGGATCATGGTGTGGGGTTGTGTTTCAGGAGTTGGGCTCGGCCCCTTAGTTCCAGTGAAAGGAACTCTTAAAGCTTCAGCACCAAGAGATTTTGGACAATTTCATGGTCCATAAAGACGTGGATGAGCCAGTTTGGTGTGGAAGAACTTGACTGGCCTGCACAGAGTCCTGACCTCAACCCCATAGAACACCTTTGGGATGAATTAGAGCGGAGACTGTGAGCCAGGCCTTCTCGTCCAACATCAGCGTCTGACCTCACAAATGCGCTTCTGGAAGAACGGTCAAAAATTCCCATAAACACTCCTAACCCTTGTGGAAAGCCTTCCCAGAAGAGCTGAAGCTGTTATAGCTGCAAAGGGTGGGCCGACATCATATTAAACCCTATGGATTAAGAATGGGATGTCACTGAAGTTCATATGCGTGTAAAGCCAGACGACCGAATACTTTTGGAAATATAGTGCATTTAATCCCAATGCATTATGTAAAGATATTAATAAGCTAATACATACAAAAATCAATAGTTACAGTATACTGTCTATTGGGAGGGGCCTGTCCCAAACCCTAACCTCTACATTTATACTTACATAATACTTATTTTCCATATCTTCTTCATTTCTTTTAAAATGAAGTTTAAACATTTAAATTTATTATGGCTCCCAGTCAGTTTATCATGAAAAATGTCCCACGTCCCGTCAGAGTTTTAGTCTGTAGGCGGAGCCTTGTTTTAGCCCCGCCCCTGCATTTCAGGGCAGGGAGTGAGGCTGCATCCCTGTCCCTCATGGCCACATGGTGAGCAGTTAGATCCACTGTTTTGAAGTAAATGTGTCCCAAAGTCTGAAGGTCAGTGAGGAACATTAAGAATCTCCATATTTTCTGCAGTTCAGCACTTTTTAGTGTTTTAATGTGAAATCTGGTGATTTTCTGTGTGAACAGCTGGTTTTTGAGCTCAGAACGAGCCAAAAACTGTCACTGAAACAGTCACGACTGACATTTGGCACAGTTCAGTAGAGTTATGACTGTTTTGGTGGAGACAGAATTAAAACATTATTCTATTAAAACTAATGATTGAATCATCATTAAGGTTAAGAGTCGCTCAGAGTGAAAAGGATTTTAGTCTAAAGTCCAAAATCAGTTAAAAGTCCCAAATGTGTTTCAGCTCCGACTCTAAACCAGTTCAGTAGATTCATCCACGCACAAATCTAACTGTCTATCAGCAAATCAGAAGCCGTCACTGCTGATGATCAGGAGGCTCACCTGAATGATCGAGGGTACAGTCTCGTTCAGGTCGCCATAGTAACTGGGCTGCTGATTGAAGATGTTCTCTGAAAATGTGAAAATTGTTGATTCACTGATTGATTAATGTATTAAAATGAGTACAAAGTACAATGATCTGCCCACAAATACAGAACTATAATCAGGTTTCTCATTAGGCTGAATGAATAACCGACTCTAAATGTAGGTATTGTGATATAAACCCAGTCCGTACTACAGTTTCTCATTAGGCTGAATGAATAACCGACTCTAAATGTAGGTATTGTGATATAAACCGAGTCTGTTCTACAGTTTCTCATTAGGCTGAATGAATAACCGGCTCTAAATGTAGGTATTGTGATATAGACCGAGTCCGTTCTACAGTTTCTCATTAGGCTGAATGAATAACCGACTCTAAATGTAGGTATTGTGATATAAACCGAGTCTGTTCTACAGTTTCTCATTAGACTGAATGAATAACCGACTCTAAATGTAGGTATTGTGATATAAACCGAGTCCGTTCTACAGTTTCTCGTTAGGCTGAATGAATAACCGGCTCTAAATGTAGGTATTGTGATATAAACCGAGTCCGTTCTACAGTTTCTCATTAGACTGAATGAATAACCGACTCTAAATGTAGGTATTGTGATATAAACCGAGTCCGTTCTACAGTTTCTCATTAGGCTGAATGAATAACCGGCTCTAAATGTAGGTATTGTGATATAAACCGAGTCCGTTCTACAGTTTCTCATTAGGCTGAATGAATAACCGGCTCTAAATGTAGGTATTGTGATATAAACCGAGTCCGTTCTACAGTTTCTCATTAGGCTGAATGAATAACCGACTCTAAATGTAGGTATTGTGATATAAACCGAGTCCGTTCTACAGTTTCTCATTAGGCTGAATGAATAACCGGCTCTAAATGTAGGTATTGTGATATAAACCGAGTCCGTTCTACAGTTTCTCATTAGACTGAATGAATAACCGACTCTAAATGTAGGTATTGTGATATAAACCGAGTCCGTTCTACAGTTTCTCATTAGGCTGAATGAATAACCGGCTCTAAATGTAGGTATTGTGATATAAACCGAGTCCGTTCTACAGTTTCTCATTAGACTGAATGAATAACCGGCTCTAAATGTAGGTATTGTGATATAAACCGAGTCCGTTCTACAGTTTCTCATTAGACTGAATGAATAACCGACTCTAAATGTAGGTATTGTGATATAAACCGAGTCCGTTCTACAGTTTCTCATTAGACTGAATGAATAACCGACTCTAAATGTAGGTATTGTGATATAAACCGAGTCCGTTCTACAGTTTCTCATTAGACTGAATGAATAACCGACTCTAAATGTAGGTATTGTGATATAAACCGAGTCCGTTCTACAGTTTCTCATTAGACTGAATGAATAACCGACTCTAAATGTAGGTATTGTGATATAAACCGAGTCCGTTCTACAGTTTCTCATTAGGCTGAATGAATAACCGACTCTAAATGTAGGTATTGTGATATAAACCGAGTCCGTTCTACAGTTTCTCATTAGACTGAATGAATAACCGACTCTAAATGTAGGTATTGTGATATAAACCGAGTCCGTTCTACAGTTTCTCATTAGGCTGAATGAATAACCGACTCTAAATGTAGGTATTGTGATATAAACCGAGTCCGTTCTACAGTTTCTCATTAGGCTGAATGAATAACCGACTCTAAATGTAGGTATTGTGATATAAACCGAGTCCGTTCTACAGTTTCTCATTAGACTGAATGAATAACCGACTCTAAATGTAGGTATTGTGATATAAACCGAGTCCGTTCTACAGTTTCTCATTAGGCTGAATGAATAACCGGCTCTAAATGTAGGTATTGTGATATAAACCGAGTCCGTTCTACAGTTTCTCATTAGACTGAATGAATAACCGACTCTAAATGTAGGTATTGTGATATAAACCGAGTCCGTTCTACAGTTTCTCATTAGACTGAATGAATAACCGACTCTAAATGTAGGTATTGTGATATAGACCGAGTCCGTTCTACAGTTTCTCATTAGGCTGAATGAATAACCGACTCTAAATGTAGGTATTGTGATATAGACCGAGTCCGTTCTACAGTTTCTCATTAGACTGAATGAATAACCGACTCTAAATGTAGGTATTGTGATATAAACCCAGTCCGTACTACAGTTTCTCATTAGGCTGAATGAATAACCGGCTCTAAATGTAGGTATTGTGATATAAACCGAGTCCGTTCTACAGTTTCTCATTAGGCTGAATGAATAACCGACTCTAAATGTAGGTATTGTGATATAAACCGAGTCCGTTCTACAGTTTCTCATTAGGCTGAATGAATAACCGGCTCTAAATGTAGGTATTGTGATATAAACCGAGTCCGTTCTACAGTTTCTCATTAGACTGAATGAATAACCGACTCTAAATGTAGGTATTGTGATATAAACCGAGTCCGTTCTACAGTTTCTCATTAGACTGAATGAATAACCGACTCTAAATGTAGGTATTGTGATATAAACCGAGTCCGTTCTACAGTTTCTCATTAGGCTGAATGAATAACCGACTGTAAATGTAGGTATTGTGATATAAACCGAGTCCGTTCTACAGTTTCTCATTAGACTGAATGAATAACCGACTCTAAATGTAGGTATTGTGATATAAACTGAGCTTAGACAGGGCAATGCATTGAATTTTTGGTGGGAATACCGATCATTTTGTGCATCAGTTGAGTATTCCCTCTGCCAAACAGCACACACAGGTCCAGGATTTTTGGAATGTCAAACAGGAAGTTGTCATAAATAATTTCTCCAAACACAGCAGGTGTGATGAAGTTGTCCTGAACGATGAAAAACAGATTGAACAAGGACATTTAGAGGCTGGAGTAATGAATTTTCTTTCACAATGTACATTAATTGTAGTATATAAATATTATACATAATTCTGTACTTATTCAATTTTATTAAAACTAAACGGACCCTTATTCATATTAGATGAGTGCATCATTTAAAGGCTAAATATTAAAATATTAGAGGCTTACAGAGGAAAAATCAATATCCATCACAATTTAGGAGGCTAATATTTCAGAAATCAGCCCCTATAATTTCTATTTTAATATCATATTCTAGTAAGCGTAGTTTACACAGTGCTTTACTGAGTACTGACAGTTCTTAACGGGTTAGGGTTGGAGGGTATATGGTGAGCGAACCTTGGACTCCTTGTGCGTGGCCATCCTGAGGAAGACCATGAAGATGGAGCGATGAAGGCTGCGCTGCATTTCTGCCACAGCCGGGGAGGAAGAGAGGCTGGCGAAGTCTATACCACGCGGAGCGTTCCTCAGATACGAGTCCAGACACTTCTGTAAAGACTCATCAAACACCACCTGATTAAGGAGGGAGAGAGAGAGAGAGAGAGAGAGAGAGAGAGAGAGAGAGAGAGAGAGAGAGAGAGAGAGAGAGAGAGAGAGAGAGAGAGAGGAGAAAGAGAGAGACAGGGGAGAAAGAGGGGAGAAACAGAGAGAAACAGAGGAGAAAGAGGAGAGAGACAGAGGAGAAAGAGGGAAGAAAGAGGAGAGAGAGAGAGAGAGAGAGAGAGAGAGAGAGAGAGAGAGAGAGAGAGAGAGAGAGAGAGAGAGAGAGAGAGAGAGAGAGAGAGAGAGAGAGAGAGAGAGA
>NC_051230.1:2024823-2034823 GCF_015220715.1 Pygocentrus nattereri | reverse complement strand
TCACTCCGAGTCACTCTGTTTGCCTCTCAAACACTCCGAATTGTGCACAAACCTCGAAAAACGGATGGAGGTGCCCTTTAAAAAGAAATGGATTAGAGAACTGACCCCTGTCTATCCACTGTGGGTGGGAGCACAGATGGACCCAGAGATGCCAGCAAAGCACATAATTAAACCCAGAACGGTGCCAATTCCACTGTCAGCCCAGCCACAGTGTTGAAACATAAAACTAATCGAAACTGAAACGAACTGGTTTAGTTTTATTGAAGAATCGCAGCGACAGGGACATCTGACAGCCACCACTGCGAGCAATAAAGTTTCTCCATCAAAAACAGGGGCTGAGCTTAGCTTAGCATCAGCAGCACTGAAAAATACACGATTATTCCAGAAAAACGTCGCATTTTAACCGGTGAACGAGCTTAATTGGCCGTTTATACGTCCCAAATCTGAGAGCTGCGGAATGTACGGCTGAGATAAACGCTAAACAGGAGCCGGTGAGCAAAGTTAGCTGAGCTTAGCTTAGCCTAGCCTAGCCTAGCTCTACAACTGAAACTGCAAGGGCTCGGTTAGCCGGCCGGCTAGCCTAGTCGCTAAAGTGAGGCGAAAAGGGTTTAGAATAGTTTATAAGCTGTCAGAAAGCCGTCATAAGCTGTCAGTCGTCTGCTTCAGCCTTTTAAGAGGCCTGGACCTGTATAACATACCGTGTTATGGCTGTATGCGCTCAGGAATAGATGTAGGAGTCATTGACTCTGAAGCCCTGAGCGGAATCAGGGCTACAAGGGAGCAGACCGAGTGCACTAGCGGACCAAGTGCACTTCCCTACCGAGTGCACTTCATGTAGGGGCCCAGGGAGCGGTGGGCGGGGCGAGAGCGGACAGGCTGCATTCCAATTGGCGCAGCCGAACTGCCGTCTGCTTTTCGAGTGCGGTTTCTTTATTTTTCAAAATAAAAGCCACAGCATAACTTACTATATAGGTGCACTGTGTAGGACCCTCACAGAGCAGGCGGGTCATTCTCTGGAGTTTTAAACACCTCAGTGTCGCTGCTGGACTGAGAACCAAAAGCATCCAGCCGACAGCGTCCAGGGTGGCATCCTGCGACCACTGATGAAGGACTAGAGGACGACCAATAGAGCGGACAGTGGGTGGACACAGTGTTTAAAAACTTCAGCAGCGCTGCTGTGTCTGATCCACTCGCACCAGCGCAACACGCACTAACCCACCACCATCATGGCAGTGTCACTGCGGCGCTGAGAATGATCCACCGCCCAAATAGTACCTGCTCTGTGAGGGTCCGATGTACGATGTCGACGTACATCACGAAGGAGATGGAATGGGAATTGGGACTCTTCACATTTTTCCCAATATTCATTCAGGACTCAGGAGTGTGTCACATTCACAGGGAAAGCGACGGTTACACTGTACAGTGAACTCCAGTTATTATACAAACACTATAAAAAAATGTAATAAAATAAAAAGCACAAAATATTAAAGAAAAGCAGCAACATTTGTAAAAATAAACTAAGAAAATAGCAGAATAAGCGTGAATATATTTTATGGTTTGAAAAAAAAACCATAAACTTTTTTTTTTAAGAATTAAAAAAATAATAATTATAAAAGCTGACACCAGGGGGCGCCCGGAGTCCACAAAATTGAATGGAATTGAAATATTGATTTTTTTTTCATGTGGGTTTTAATATATTTGCGTTTTTATATGTTAGCGTTTTTATACACATTTCAACTAAAACGAATTACACTGCGAATTAATTAGGAACAAATACATAATAAAAGTCCCAAAAAAAGGCCGAGAAAACTCAGAGACCGAATCCTTGGGCCCTGTCGGCCTGTGGGCGTGGCCAGTGCTCGTGGGGCGGGGTCTAACGGTGCTGCAGCGCTCCGAGGGCTGGACTGAGTTGGACCGTGCTGGAGCGCGTCGGCGTGTTTCCCTGTGGAGCTCCGTGTCTTCGCTGGATTTGTGGGTTTTGTAGGATCCTGGCTGCTGTTTAGGAGGACCTGGAGGAATGTGGAGTTTACAGAATGCCCAGCAGCGTCGGAAACACATTTAAACCCACCAAATTCATCCCGGTGTCCACCGCTGCCTGTCTGCTCGTGGGGTCCACCACACTGTTCTTCGCCTTTACGTGAGTTTGGAGGAGCTTTCTTTACCCTCTGCTGGGCTGGAGGAGGAGCGGGGCTGCCCTGCCTTGCCCTGCCTTGCCCTCCTTATCCTTACACTGCACTGTTTACTCGTGAGCCGCGCTCGTCCACGCTGCGCTGCACGCCTTACCTTAACCTGCATTGATCTGCATGAAAGGGCAACTCCACCCGTGTTTCAGAATCCCCGCATAATCCTGTGTGTGAGGTGTAATCAGAGGTTCAGAGATCCAGTGGGTTTGGTCTCTTTACAGTGGTGGTGATGGGAACCAGGCGTCGCCATGACGACAACACAGATATAGACACTTTATTTACCATCCAGAACCACCAGAGAACCTACCCGAGTCTTCTGAGCTTATATGGAATGTTGATGATGGAAAACAGTGGAAAATCTGGAATAATGAGTTTTCTTTGGGGACTATTTTGCCGCACGGCGCCCTGCATGTCTCCCTCCACCATGAATGGAGTTGAAGTTCTCTAAACTCTCATAAAACAGCGTCTCAGTCATCAGGCAGTGAATTCAGAACCAGCTCATGTAGGAACTTTCTGTAGGAGCTTTTAGGGGGACGTCTGGTTCCCATCACCACCACTGTGAGGAGCTTTTATAGGGACGTCTGGTTCCCATCACCACCACTGTGAACGGTTCTGACTCTGTACGTTTATCTAGAACAGAGAGTTTCACACCAAACATCTGTTTACATCTTAACCGTTTAATTAATGAGAAATTTTGGGAAATCGGTGGCGTTCCCCTTTACACTGCCGTATGAGCTTACAGTGCATCTTATGAACTACATCAGCCTACGCCGCTGTGTATTAAACTACATCAGCCTACGCCGCTGTGTATTAAACTACGTCAGCCTACGCCGCTGTGTATTAAACTACGTCAGCCTACGCCGCTGTGTATTAAACTACATCAGCCTACGCCGCTGTGTATTAAACTACGTCAGCCTACGCCGCTGTGTATTAAACTACATCAGCCTACGCCGCTGTGTATTAAACTACGTCAGCCTACGCCGCTGTGTATTAAACTACATCAGCCTACGCCGCTGTGTATTAAACTACGTAGGCCTACGCCGCTGTGTATTAGACTACGTCGGCCTACGCCGCTGTGTATTAAACTACGTCGGCCTACGCCACTGTGTATTAAACTACGTCGGCCTACGCCGCTGTGTATTAAACTACGTCGGCCTACGCCGCTGTGTATTAAACTACGTCGGCCTACGCCGCTGTGTATTAAACTACGTCGGCCTACGCCGCGGTGTATTAAACTACGTCGGCCTACGCCGCTGTGTATTAAACTACGTCGGCCTACGCCGCTGTGTATTAAACTACGTCGGCCTACGCCGCTGTGTATTAAACTACGTCGGCCTACGCCGCTGTGTATTAAACTACGTCGGCCTACGCCGCTGTGTATTAAACTACGTCGGCCTACGCCGCTGTGTATTAAACTACGTCGGCCTACGCCGCTGTGTATTAAACTACGTCGGCCTACGCCGCTGTGTATTAAACTACGTCGGCCTACGCCGCTGTGTATTAAACTACGTCGGCCTACGCCGCTGTGTATTAAACTACGTCGGCCTACGCCGCTGTGTATTAAACTACGTCGGCCTACGCCGCTGTGTATTAAACTACGTCGGCCTACGCCGCTGTGTATTAAACTACGTCGGCCTACGCCGCGGTGTATTAAACTACGTCGGCCTACGCCGCGGTGTATTAAACTACGTCGGCCTACGCCGCTGTGTATTAAACTACGTCGGCCTACGCCGCTGTGTATTAAACTACGTCGGCCTACGCCGCTGTGTATTAAACTACGTCGGCCTACGCCGCTGTGTATTAAACTACGTCGGCATACGCCGCTGTGTATTAAACTACGTCGGCATACGCCGCTGTGTATTAAACTACGTCGGCCTACGCCGCTGTGTATTAAACTACGTCGGCCTACGCCGCTGTGTATTAAACTACGTCGGCCTACGCCGCTGTGTATTAAACTACGTCGGCCTACGCCGCTGTGTATTAAACTACGTCGGCCTACGCCGCTGTGTATTAAACTACGTCGGCCTACGCCGCTGTGTATTAAACTACGTCGGCCTACGCCGCGGTGTATTAAACTACGTCGGCCTACGCCGCGGTGTATTAAACTACGTCGGCCTACGCCGCTGTGTATTAAACTACGTCGGCCTACGCCGCGGTGTATTAAACTACGTCGGCCTACGCCGCGGTGTATTAAACTACGTCGGCCTACGCCGCTGTGTATTAAACTACGTCGGCCTACGCCGCTGTGTATTAAACTACGTCGGCCTACGCCGCTGTGTATTAAACTACGTCGGCCTACGCCGCTGTGTATTAAACTACGTCGGCCTACGCCACTGTGTATTAAACTACGTCGGCCTACGCCGCTGTGTATTAAACTACGTCGGCCTACGCCGCGGTGTATTAAACTACGTCAGCCTGTCCGGCTGCTTCTCACCATGTTCTGGACCGTCTGCCTGGTCACTCCGGTCGTACATCACTGCTGAAAGAGTCCAGATGCTGTTAACGTGGTTCATGTTTTGATGGTTATAAAAGAACCAAATGTCTTTTGTTTCAGTCTGTCGTGCGGTTTAAAGGGCCCATATCGCACAGAAATTGAAAACACCCGTTACCTTTAACTTTGCTTGTGAATTTCATGATGATTGAACCTAAAGAAATGGCCTGTGACTTGTAGAAACGTCTGGTTCCATTGACTTCCATTAAAAGTCGAGTAGGTTTTCTTGCTTTTTAAATTTTTTACTTCACTCTTTATGCCTTTTTGACTGTGCCTTTAAGACTGATATATATATATATATATATATATATATATATATATATATATATATATATATATATATATATATATATATATATGCAAATTAGTTCTTTTCTGATTGGCTGGCCTTTATTGTGCCTCATTCACAAGGCAGTCTGAGCTGAAAACTCCTTATAACGTCCGCATGAGTAGGCAGGACTGAATTGCTGTCGGCGGATTACATGGATGTATGTGTGTAAGTGTGTTGATTTTTGTGATGTCACAAAAACAGCTAATTCAAAATGCACTGTTTAAGTTTCCATATATAGACTGTTTGGGCTGGGGAGTGAAATTTTACCATATTTACACAGTTTTTTTTTTCATGATATGGGCCCTTTAAAGCAGGACTTGTCCAGATCAGGTTGTGTTTGGGTCAGATTTGACCAGCTTTCCGCCTTGCTGTGGTTTTAGTTTGGTGATATTTGGGTGTGATATCGTGTGTGTGTGTGTGTGTGTGTGTGTGTGTGTGATGTTGGGGCCTGTGGTCTGAGCTTTGGGCTTCAGGTACGTTTCAGTTTCGGTTTTGAGGCGTAAATGTTTTGAAAGCGCATTCTTTTGCAGGTCATTCTGGGTTTATTGGCTTTATTATTGAGTCAAAGCGCCTTAACTGAGGAAATCTACTGCAGTTATATTAGAAATGGCATGGAAACCTTTGGATCCGCGTGTCTACGCCGTTCTTCTGTGGTTTCTTCAGCTATAAATGGGTTCTGTGGACCCGGACCGGCTTCGCTTGCATGTGTCCTCGCTTTGTTTGTTTTATTAGCTTGTGTGTCACAGACTGGATGAACTGTATGAAATATCGCAGCTGCTCACGGCCGAGGGAAGATGAGATTTTATGGATTTATTTATTTATTTATTTTATTGTTTGATGTTGTATTTTTTCGTGCATTGATTGTTTTCGTGATCGTTACTGTAATTATTATGATTTGTACGTACGCCGCGTGCCTTTCTGTGGTGAATACAGGAGCTACGCTGAGTGTAACGGTGTAAAACGTGCGTTAGAGTGAGTATTATGAAGCGTGTGTGTGTAATCAGGTGTAATGCACGGCACTGTGTGCAGTTATTGAGCACAAGCAGGTTTCACTGTTTTTGGTCGAGCTTGTGGTGCAGATTCTGGTGCATGGACCCCAAATGTGGCTACATGGGTTCATTTTGATGGAAGACTAAGAATGAAATGCTTTTAAATGGTATGAAATTGTATGAAGTTGTGCTTAATTCCACCGGGAATTCCACCGGGAATTCCACCGGGAATTCCACCGGGAATTCCACCGGGAACTCCACCAATTTGATCTAATTAAAAAAACGTGTGGGTTGGTGTGAAATGCTTGATTATAGAGACTCTAATGTCTTTACAGTGGTGGTGATGGGAACCAGGCGTCGCCATGACTACAACACAGATATAGACACTTTATTTACCATCCAGAACCTCCAGAGAACCTACACGAGTCTTCTGAGCTTATATGGAATGTTGATGATGGAAAATAGTGGAAAAAATACAGATGTTTGAGGCCAAAATCTTCTCAAAACCATCGTTATACAGAGTCTGTGAATTCATAGCCATTCTTTTTGACTCTTAATACGGAGCAGTGCTGCTGTAATACAGTCAGAATGTGGTTTGACATCGTCCTGCTGAAATAATCAAGACCTTCCCTGAAAAAGACGTCGTCTGGACGGCAGCAGATGTTGATAAAACATGTTTATATCATTCAGCTTTAATGGAGCCTTCACAGATGAGCAGGTCACCCAGGCCATGAGCACTAATGCCCCCTAAACCATCATGAATACTGGCTTTAGAACTGAGCACTGATAACAAGCTGAGTGGTCTTCAGCCCAGAGGACACAGTGTCCATGATTTCCTAAAGAATTTCAAATGTTGATTCGTCAGACCGCCGGACACTTTTCCACTTCCCCTCAGTCCATTTTAAATGAGCTCCGGCCCAGAGAAGGTGGCAGCGTTTCTGGATCCTGTTTATATTTGGGTTCTTCTTTGTGTTTTAGAGTTTAACAGCGTTTGTGGATGCAGTGATGAACTGTGTTCACAGTCAGTGGTTTTCAGAAGTGTTTCTGAGCCCATGCAGTGATTTCCACTACAGAATCATGTCTGTTTTTAATGCAGCGCTGCCTGAGGGCCCAAAGATCACGGCCAGCAGATCCTGGTGTTCAGCCTCGTCCCTCACAGACAGAGATTTCTCCAGATTCTCTGAGTCTTTAATGATGTTCTGCACCGTAGACGATGGAAAGCAGAAGCTCTTTGCTGTTTTATGTTTTGCACAGTGTCCCAACTTTTTTGGGAATGGGGTCGTAGGAACTCTCTGTGAGGAGCTTTTAGAGGGGGACGTCTGGTTCCTATCGCCACCACTGTGAGCAGTTCTGACTCGGTAAGTTTATCTAGAACAGAGCGTTTCACACCAAACCGCTCAGAACGACTCTGTTTACATCTAAACCACCTAATTATGCGGAAATTTGAATTTGTTTAATGTGATCAGAGACGAGCTGTTTGAACTGTATTTGACCTCTGTTTATCTACATCTTACAGCTATGGAAATATCGCTCTGCTCTGCCACGCTGAGCGAACTCGTAGAATCTTATTAAGGCCAGAAATTAGGAGCTCCATCAACAGATGGACAGTGAGTGGATTAAGATCGGCCTCCTGATGTTCTTCGCTGCAGATAAATGAGGCAGATTGTTCTCGTCTGGTTGCGTCTCCTCCTGTGACGTTCCTCGTAGAACCTGTAGTGGTTGCACATGGCTGATGTTTTCACTGTTGATCTGCTGCTCCGACTGTTTGAGCGGCGCGGCGCTTTTTAATCACCATTTCTCGTTTTCATTACCCGGGAATGTGCAGTCGTGTGCAAAAGTTTTGGCGCCCCTGGTTTAATGCCCTGTTGTTGTTGATGTTGTTGTTGTTGTTGTTGACTTCTTACATGTAAATAAGTTAACAGATCAAGTCAAGTCAGCTTTATTGTCAATACTACAGTATGTACAGGACGTACGGTGAACTGAAGCTGCGTTACTCTCAGACCCCGTGGTGTAACAATAACATTAAATAGACGGTAAACAGGAAAAGTGTGAATATAAGCTAAATAAACACCAATCGTAAAAATAAACATTAATTGTAGAAAAACAGAACAATAAAAAATAATATAAATATGAGAAAGTGCTGAAATGTGCACTGAAGTGACATAAGGCTCATACAGATTAAGGTCTGGGGGTATAAATGGGGCAGTTAGACGGAGCTTATGGGGCAGTTAGTGACGATCCTCTCCAGAGAGCAGATTTCTGCACGTTTTAATGCACATTTTCTGTTTATGGGCTGAATTTAGCGTAGTTTCGCGTAGGGCTGGACGATTAATCAATTTTTATTTCCCATTACGATTTTGGCTTCCAACGATTATGAAAACAGGATAATCGAGATAGATAATCGATATCGTTGTGCTGTTCCATTTCGCGATGATGTTCCCTTTTTGTCTGTGTTACAAATGCGGCACGATCTTTTGTTTTCAGCTGAATTCTATGTGATTTTTATAGAAATCCACTGTAAGAAAGCAAGTTTTTAAAATGTTCAACAAATAAAATCAGAACCACTACATTTGCACTACGTTTAGAGTCGGAGGTGGATTCCCCAAATCGGTCAGCCCTACATTATATTCATGGTTATTGTTATCATTAAACACCAAGTATCGTCAAGTATCGTCAAGTATCGTCAAGTATCGTCAAGTATCGTGATGTTCTGTTTTTGCCGTATCGCCCACCCCTGAGTCCCTGTGGACGTGCCTGTTGTCCAGGCAGAGCTCGAGTACGGAGGGCAGCTGACTTTAACCTCACATTAGTTGTACAGTCATACTTCTTCAGTAAATGAACGGAGGGCAGATATTGATCTGTGGAGGGTCCGAATCGATCACTGTGGCAGGAAATGCATTCAGGCGGAGTTTGCTTGATAAATTATGAAGTCGAGTCCAGCGCAGTGAGATTTCCTGCCAACGGGGCTTCAGCTGTGGGAACGTGGTGCTAAAAAGAGACGAGAGACCGGGAGACAGAGACGGCAGCACCGCTGTGTCTGATCCACTCGTACCAGCACAACACACCACCACCACGTCAGCGTCTGTAACTGTAGAACTACAAAGTGCATCTATGTAGTAAGTGGAGCTGATAAAGTGGACAGTGAGCGTAGAAACGAGGAGGTGGTCAGGATGTTCTGCCTGACCGGCGTATTTGTGAAGTTTTAGGAGTCAAATTCCTTTTTTGCCCAAGATTTTTTTGTCCTTTAGTGCTAAAAGCCAGTATTTAGGTTTGGATTCAGGAAGCAGGTCCTGCATGGTTGTAAGAATGGGGTGATGAGATGGGCAAAGAAGCTGCATCCGAACATTTGTCATGTAAGTTTTGGGGGCGTTTCGAGGGGTACAGACGTAAATGGGGCAAATATTTAATTTATAGAGAGCTTTTAAAGATGAGTACCTCAGGCCTTGGGTATGTATGATTACATGTATGCTGAAACATTTGATGAAGTGTGTTTGAAGAATTAAAATAAAACATTAAAAGAAAAAAAACAAAGTATGTTTTTTTTTGTTTTTTTGTTTTTTTTAAAAGCGAAAAATATTAAAATATGCTAAAAATAAAGTGCAAGTCAGATATAAAGACGACTGTCTGTGGATGTGGGTGAAATCAGTTATTTTAATGAAACGATAGAGAATCTTTAAGCGTGTCACGTTATTGGTTCACTAGCGTGTGTATAACATCATATGTCACTGCTCTCGGAATAAAACCTCTCCAGAACGGGAACTTTACAGGAGAGGGAAAAAACCTACTTTACTTTTAATGTAAGTCAATGGAACCAGAATTTTTTCCAAGCCATTTTGGGTCGTTTGTTTGAGTCCATCTGCCATGAAATTTACACACAGTGTAAAGAAGAATATGTATTTTCAAATTATGACGACAACTGAAAAACGAAAAAAAATGGACATACGAGGTTTTGTCCCAACAGCGGCGATATCATAATATACAGCTATAAACTCGTCCTATACTCGTG
>NC_051230.1:2007323-2019823 GCF_015220715.1 Pygocentrus nattereri | reverse complement strand
CAGAAATCTCAGTGAAGTGGCTCCTCGGCTCCAGCGGTTTGAGGGCGAGTCTCATTATGCTGTGAATTTGTCTTTCAAAGTTCTCCAAGTTCTCCAGGCAAATGGAAACTATTTGCATTGGTGACTTCATCCTGTTCTGCCGCCGGGAGTTAAAGTGAGAAGCTTTAGATCCACTGCAGGCCCACAAATCCAGGTTTCTGTTGTTATTTTAAGCTGCCGAGATTGAAAACCCAGTGACGGCGTGTGAGGTAATGAATACAAACGAGCACACACACACACACACACACACACACACACACACACACACACACACACACACACACACACAGTTACAGACTGTAGTCCATCTGTTTCTCTGATACTCTGTTACCCTGTTCTTCAGTGGTCAGGACCCCCATGGACCCTCACAGAGCAGGTACTATTTGGGTGGTGGGTCATTCTCAGCACTGTAGTAACACTGACGTGGTGGTGGTGTGTTAGTGTGTGTTGCGCTGGTGCGAGTGGATCAGACACGCCAGTGCAGCTGGAGTTTTTAAACACCGTGTCCACTCACTGTCCACTCTATTAGACACTCCTACCGTGTCGGTCCACCTTGTAGGTATAAAGTCAGAGACGACAGCTCATCTGCTGCTGCACAGTTTGTGTTGGTCATCTTCTAGTCCTTCATCAGTGCCCACAGGACGCTGCCCACAGGACGCTGCCCACAGGACGCTGCCCACAAGATGCTGCCCACAGGACACTGCTGTCTGGATATTTTTGGTTGGTGGACTATTCTCAGTCCAGCAGCGACACTGAGGTGGTTAAACACTCCAGCAGCACTGCTGTGTCTGATCCACTCACACCAGCACAACACACACTAAAACACCACCACCACGTCAGTGTTACTGCAGTGCTGAGAATGACCCACCACCCAAATAGTACCTGCTCTGTGAGGGTCCATGGGGGTCCTGACCACTGAAGAACAGGGTAACAGAGTATCAGAGAAACAGATGGACTACAGTCTGTAACTGTAGAACTACAGAGTGCAGCTATACGGTCAGTGGAGCTGATAAAGTGGACAGTGAGCGTAGAAACGAGGTGGTCAGAACGTTAAGCCTGACCGGTGAAGCAATTGTGGTGAAAACACTGCATGCTTAAGTGAGGGACCAGCAAAATGTCCTTGCTTGATCAAACATGGGGTCCTCACAAGTACAGCAATACAAGAACACACACACACACACGCGCGGCAGAAGAATTCTTGCAGCCTGAGGAGCCACCATTCATGAAGAACCACACGCTCGTCTCTCCGGAGGATGGAGAGGACAGATTGCTGCTGACCGCTCTGCGTATTGAAGGTCCAGTTTAATCCCACTGAGGTCAACTGCATACAGTCCTCATTGTCCCTCAGCCACAGCTTTACAACAGGAGTGGTTTCCTAGCCTGCGTTACAGACGCATGCGTCCAAAAGTATCCAGACGGCCCTTTTGATTAGCAAATACAGCTATTTTAAAGGGGAATTCCACCAATATTTCAAAATTTCTGCGTAGTTAAATGATGAAGACATGACGGTGTGGAGTTTTCTGTCACGTGGGCACCTTTACAAACGACAGCCGGCATGCAACAGAATTAGTAACACATTTAGAAGAGAAAAGAAAATAAAATCAATCAAAGTGAATCAGAAGTTAAAGATAATTAAGACAAGTTATAATAGAAATTTAATTAAAAGCCAAATTTAAAATTTGTGTTTAACATACAGTCATATGCAAAAATCTGGGTGCCCCTAATCAAAGTACGCTTTGCTGATATTGGCTGAATTTTACAAATTGGGGAAAAAAGTAAATAACGCAAAAAGTTAAGTGTACAAAATTATGACACTTTCAATTTTATGTTTTACTTTTTTACTGAAATGAGCAGAACAGGGTCATGTTTAAAGGGAAACTCCCCCAGTGTCTCTGGTTAAGATGTGAGCGGAGCGGTTCAGAGCGCTTCGGTGTGAAACGCTCCATATGGATAAACTTAAAACTGTCCACAGTGGTGGTGATGGGAACCAGACGTCCCTCTAAAAGCTCCTCACAGTGGTGGTGATGGGAACCAGACGTCCCCCTAAAAGCTCCTACAGAAAGTTCCTACATGAACTGGTTCTGAATTCACTGCCTGATGACTGAGACGCTGTTTTATGAGAGTTTAGAGAACTTCAACTCCATTCATGGTGGAGGGAGACATGCAGGGCGCTGTTCGGCAAAATAGTCCCCAAAGAAAACTCATTATTCCAGATTTTCCACTGTTTTCCATCATCAGCATTCCATATAAGCTCAGAAGACTCGTGTAGGTTCTCTGGAGGTTCTGGATGGTAAATAAAGGGTCTATATCTGTGTTGTAGTCATGGCGACGCCTGGTTCCCATCACCACCACCGTAAAGACGCCTCTCTGTTTACACCTCACGCACTGATTTTATGGAAAAAGAATAAAGGAGGTGTGCCAGCTTGGATAATCTACATAGAAAAGCACTGACCAGTAGAATGGGTCACTCTGAATCAGCTGCACATGAGCCTGTGGTCTCCATGCCCAGTGTCCAGCGTGCTCTAAGGGGTATAAAGCCAGCCAGCACTGGGCAGTGGAGCAGTGGAACTGGGCTCTCTGGAGTGATGCAGCTCCATCCAGTACCTCTGGGATGAGTTAGTGATCCAGAACTGACCATCCAACATCAGTACCTGACCTCAGTAATGCTCAATCAGATCCTCACAGCAATGTTCAATGACTAGAGTAAAGCCTTCCTAGCGTTCACAGACTCACTACGTGCTGTTTACCGAGAGCTGCTTTCGGCTTTACAGGCTGAATTTTGCTGAAGGGTGTTTTTCCGGCCCACATGGGGCTCTGCTTGGCCGCCTGCGGAGGCCAGATGAGGGTGAATCCGGCCTTATCTCCTCTCTGTTTGTTTTCTTTTCTGTGATATCGGTAAAGGAACGCTCTGCTGGGAGCTGAGGCAGAGGAACACTTCCTGTCTTTTTCCTTGTTTCTCGCTTTCTTTCTCCTCCATGCAGTTTGGGAAAAACACTGTTTTAATTCGTCGTTGTTTCGTCTCTGGACGCTGTAGATTGCGGTCGGGTTGAGCGATTAATCGTTTTTCATCGATCGTATCAGAGGTCACTAATAGGCGGGCCGCAGTCCGAGTCCGGACCCAGGCGCTGCTCTCTGCAGACCTGGACCTGTAACCAATAAACTATGGAGAATTGTTTAATTTGGATGGGGTGGTCCTGTTTTAATCAGCGTAGCTCTTCTAGCCTTTACAGTAGCTTTAGCAGCAGGAGACTCACAGACCAATCACATGCTGTCAATATCACACGTGACGCTGCTCAGCCAATCAGATCTGTGCATTACGATGAGCTCTGAGACTCGAGTGAGTGACGCCACACAGGGGAGGGACGAGGAGAGAAACAGCAGTCAGAGAAGAAAGTGAGTCAGAGGGAAGTTATTCCACATGACGTGATCTAAAAAGAGGAAACTGACAGTAAATGTTGGTGAAATCTGACCGAACTGGACTTTATTTGATCTGATGTTCAGTAAATGTTGGTGAAATCTGACCGAACTGGACTTTATTTGATCTGATGTTCAGTAAATGTTGGTGAAATCTGACCGAACTGGACTTTATTTGATCTGATGTTCAGTAAATGTTGGTGAAATCTGACCGAACTGGACTTTATTTGATCTGATGTTCAGTAAATGTTGGTGAAATCTGACCGAACTGGACTTTATTTGATCTGATGTTCAGTAAATGTTGGTGAAATCTGACCGAACTGGACTTTATTTGATCTGATGTTCAGTAAATGTTGGTGAAATCTGACCGAACTGGACTTTATTTGATCTGATGTTCAGTAAATGTTGGTGAAATCTGACCGAACTGGACTTTATTTGATCTGATGTTCAGTAAATGTTGGTGAAATCTGACCGAACTGGACTTTATTTGATCTGCTGTTCAGTAAATGTTGGTGAAATCTGACCGAACTGGACTTTATTTGATCTGATGTTCAGTAAATGTTGGTGAAATCTGACCGAACTGGACTTTATTTGATCTGCTGTTCAGTAAATGTTGGTGAAATCTGACCGAACTGGACTTTATTTGATCTGATGTTCAGTAAATGTTGGTGAAATCTGACCGAACTGGACTTTATTTGATCCGATGTTCAGTAAATGTTGGTGAAATCTGACCGAACTGGACTTTATTTGATCCGATGTTCAGTAAATGTTGGTGAAATCTGACCGAACTGGACTTTATTTGATCTGATGTTCAGTAAATGTTGGTGAAATCTGACCGAACTGGACTTTATTTGATCTGATGTTCAGTAAATGTTGTTGAAATCTGACCGAACTGGACTTTATTTGATCTGATGTTCAGTAAATGTTGTTGAAATCTGACCGAACTGGACTTTATTTGATCTGATGTTCAGTAAATGTTGGTGAAATCTGACCGAACTGGACTTTATTTGATCTGATGTTCAGTAAATGTTGGTGAAATCTGACCGAACTGTACTTTATTTGATCTGATGTTCAGTAAATGTTGGTGAAATCTGACCGAACTGGACTTTATTTGATCTGATGTTCAGTAAATGTTGGTGAAATCTGACCGAACTGGACTTTATTTGATCTGATGTTCAGTAAATGTTGGTGAAATCTGACCGAACTGGACTTTATTTGATCTGATGTTCAGTAAATGTTGGTGAAATCTGACCGAACTGGACTTTATTTGATCTGATGTTCAGTAAATGTTGGTGAAATCTGACCGTACTGGACTTTATTTGATCTGATGTTCAGTAAATGTTGGTGAAATCTGACCGAACTGGACTTTATTTGATCTGCTGTTCAGTAAATGTTGGTGAAATCTGACCGAACTAGTTTGTTGATAATATATTTTTTTAAAATATACCATTAAATAATATATAGCCTGAAGCTTTATTAGTTATGTTAGTCTTTGAATTGAGGATTTTTTCTAAACATAAACCAAACAACGTACAGAACATCCATTTTTATCATTATATTAACACACATGCACTTAGAAAATGGTTCTTCATGTGTTCCTTAGTAAAGTCAGTGGTTCTGTATAGAACCATGAACAATCAAAGAGCCATTTGCATGCCTTAGTGGGTCTTTGCATGGTGAAATGGTTCTTCAGATTGATGAAGAATGTGTTGGTTCTATGCAGCACCAAACAGAGTTCCATCATAGTTACAATGTCAGGCTCATAAGAATGGAAGAACCATTTTTGGTGCCGTTTTCAAAAACGTTTCTGTGTAGAACCCTATATATTTTCCGTCCAGTGGAAGAACCATGTAATCATGCAAAGGGTTCTTTGAGGGTTCATGGTTCTATAAAGAACAATCATCTTTACTGAAGAACCCTTGAGGAACCTTCTTTCATGATGCAGTTTTGTGGTTTCCACATAGTGGTTTCCTAAAAACAAGTAATATGACTTTTTCATGTTTGAGGATTTTAGTTATTGAATTGATCAAATTTTATAGGATATTTATTGAAACCGTATGAATTCAGTTTGAGTTTTTTTGCCGAGTCTGTGCTGAGTTTTAGTTTCTGTTTTGGCTTTTCGGTGCGTTTCTTCTACTTCTGTGGTTTTGGCTGGAAGTTCTGCTGGTGGTCTCCCAGTGACCGTGAACCTCAGCATTGCTTGTTCTTGTGTTTCTCCAGCTCAGGGGGTCTTTTCTTGCCCACCAGTCTGTATTTCCTTTCTACGCTGGTGTGTACCGTGTTCTTAGTCATGTGTTCTGCAGGCAGCTTCAACGCCGTTCCTCAGAAGATCTCAGCTACAGCTGATGTGTGCATTTGCCATGACCACAGCTTTGATGTAGACGACCCACCCTTCACTTATTTTGACAGACTGTGTTTCCCCCGCCCTGCTGGAGGAACCATGGAAGTGAAACCTCGTTATGAGCCCATCTTCACTTCTTCTATTTGTTTCCTAGAAGAACTGGGCATAAAATAATTGTCTTTCCACAGAGCAGAGACTCCCTGTGTCGTTCCTCATCCGTGTTCTTTAAAGTTCAGCTTCTTATTGACTTCTGCCTTTTATTACCTGCGAAGAAACTTTGAAAAATGATGGTGTTCAGCGAGGAATGATGGCGCTTGGTGGAGAATGACGGTGTTTGCTGGAGAACGATGGCGGTTGGTGGAGAACGATGGCGTTTGGTGGAGAACGTTGGCGTTTGGTGGAGAACATTGGCGTTTGGTGGAGAACATTGGCGTTTGGTGGAGAACGATGGCGTTTGGTGGAGAATGAGGGACAGTGAGGAGGGCCTGGGTTCGATTCCCCGGCCGGGTGACCGGGGTCCTCTCTGTGTGGAGTCTGCATGTTCTCCCCGTGTCTGTGTGGGTTTCCTCTGGGTTCTCCCGTTTCCTCCCACAGTCCAAAGACATGCAGTCAGGCCAATTGGACATGCTAAACTGCCCCTAGGTGTGAGTGTCTGTCTGTCTGTCTGTCTGCCCTGCGGTGGACTGGCGACCTGTCCAGGGTGTATCCTGCCTTCCACCCAATGACCGCTGGGATAGGCTCCAGCACCCCCCGCGACCCTGAGGGAGAAGCGGCTTACAAAATGGATGGATGGATGGAGCCGAACGTTTGGGATTTACGGCTCAGTGTGTGTTATTTGCTCTTGAGCGATAGGCGTCTCATTGTTTGTGTGTTCTTTAGTCAGTATTTTGTGTTGGCCTGTGTGCGCATGCTGGGTGTTTGGTAGGCAGCTGGCGGTCAAAGGTCAGATCAAAAGCCTGGCAGGCCGGGAACGGGATGACATGAATAGCTGACCGTGTTGTGTTTGTGTGAAGTGTCCTGAATGAGCAGAAGCAGCAGCTGAAAGACCGGCAGACCTTAGCAGGCGTTTCTTTTATTCTGTCTACTTAAACAAAGCCATATGTTTACAAACAGAGTGTCAAATTCAAGCTGCTGCCTCCACTTCCTATAAAAACAATCAACTGCCTTATGTAAGCTTCACTCAACCTACTGAGAAACTGTAGAACGGACTCGGTTTATATCACAATACCTACAACCCCAATTCCAGTGAAGTTGGGACGTTGTGTTAAACATAAATAAAAACAATACGATGATTTGCAAATCCTTTTCAACCTTATTCAGTTGAATCCACTACAAAGACGAGATATTTAATGTTCAAACAGAACTTTTTTTTATGTTTTTTGCAAATATTCACTCATTTTGAATTTGATGCCTGCAACACGTTCCAGAGAAGTTGGGACAGGGGCGTGTTTCCCACTGAGTTACATCACCTTTCCTTTAACACTCAATAAGCGTTTGGGAACTGAGGACACTGATTGTTGAAGCTTTGTAGGTGGAATTCTTTCCCATTCCTGCTTGATGTCCAGCTTCAGCTGCTCAGCAGTCCGGGGGTCTCCGCTGTCGTATTTTGAGCTTCATAATGCACCACACATTTTCAATGGGAGACGGTCTGGACTGCAGGCAGGTCAGTCTAGTACCCGCACTCTTTTACTACGAAGCCACGCTGTTGTAACACGGGCAGAATGTGGCTCGGCATCGTCTTGCTGAAATAAGCAGGACGTCCCTGAAAAAGACGCTGCTTGGATGGCAGCAGATGTTGCTCCAAAACCTGTATGGCCCTTTCAGCATTAATGGTGCCTTCACAGATGGGCAGGTTACCCCTGCCATGGGCACTAACACCCCCCCCCCCCCACCACACCATCAGAGATGCTGGCTTTTGGACTTTGCGCTGAAAACAGTCCTTTTCCTCTTTGGCCCGGAGGACACGGCGTCCATGATTTCCAGAAACAGTGTGAAATGTGGACGCGTCAGACCACAGGACACTTTTCCACTCTGCGTCAGTTCATCTCAGATGAGCTCGGCCCAGAGAAGCCGGCGGCGTTTCTGGGTGGTGTTGATATGTGGCTTCGCTTTGCATGGCAGAGTTTTAACCTGCACTTGTAGATGGAGCGACGAACTGAGTTCACTGACAGTGGTTTTCCGAAGTGTTCCTGAGCCCCTGTGGGAATATCCGTTACAGAATGATGTGGGTTTTTAATGCAGTGCCGTCTGAGGGGTCGAAGGTCACGGGCATTCAGTGCTGGTTTTCTGCCTCGCCGCTTACCTGCAGAGATTTCTCCAGATTCTCTGAATCTTCTGATGATATTATGGACTGTAGATGATGAAATCCCTAAATTCCTGCAGTTGCACGTTGAGAAACGTTGATCTTAAACTGTTGGACTATTTGCTCACGCAGTTGTTCACTAAGTGGTGAACCTCGCCCGTCCTCGCTTGTGAACGACTGAGCCTTTCAGTGACGCTCCCTTTATACCCAATCATGACACTCACCTGTTTCCAATTAACCTGTTCACCTGTGGAATGTTCCAAACAGGTGTTTTTTGAGCATTCCTCAACTTTCCTAGTCTTTCGTTGCCCCTGTCCCAACTTCTTTGGAACATGTTGCAGCCATCAAATTCAAAATGAGTGAATATTTGCAAAAAACATGTTATGGGATGGCGGGGAGGCGGACTCAAGCACAGAACTGAAGCCCAGCAAAAATAAAAACGTAATGGGTTGACGGAAAGCTCGCAGTGCATAAATTATGATGCTAAATTAGCTCGTTAGCTCAACCTTTGCTAAACCTGGTGAAGATGCTCGTCTTTCTACTTAGCCGATGTATCCGATATTTATCCCTTAACAACAAAACAATAATACTGACCGTGACTGGGTGTAGACAAGGTGAATTAAGGGCTTTCTGTGCGAACGCTGGGCCTCTGAGCTGCTAAATGAGGCTCTAATGGCTTTTCTGCTGAACGGTGAAGGTTGAGCCGCAGGGCTCTCGTCTGTATTCTCCATTCTTCTGCCTTTAGCCGCCGCCTGGGTGCTGCGAGGGCCGCGGCTTTGCGTCAGCAGCTGCTTTCCTCGTTCCTGAGGGGGAAAATGTGATCGGTAGTGATATTTTCAGCGCAATTAAACCCTGTTCACGCTGATTAGTGGGACGAGGCCCTGGCTGCGCTGATGGTGGGACACTGCCGGGGTTAATGAGGCGCAGCGAGGCTGGAGGTTGGGGAGTGGACGCTGGTTTTGTGGCTGATTTAGTGGATGTTCTACAGAAACGTCCACTTCTCTGTCCTCCATAGGGGTCACTGGTGTCACCGATCCTCATCGGTGTTCCTCATAATGAAGGAAACACCAGAGACGTTTTTAATGATCAACGCATTTTACAGAACATCAAACCACACGCTGTCCATCAGGGAACGTCCACTAAAATATGGAATTTAATCCATTTATATTCAAATTTTGCACAATGACCTCAGAATAAAGTCGGTCACACCAGTGACGTCAGCTAGAACCTTCATATGAGATCATGAGCTGAATGAGAAGATCTCTGAGAACTGAGAGACACAGTGGACTCACCATGAGCTTTTCTTCATAGATCCTCAGACAACAGGTCAAAGGAGGTCGAGTGACGTCATCGGCGTGACTTTTATTTCAGAATAAGAGACGCGGTAACACCAGTGACACGACCCCTGGAGACTTTCATTGCATGTTTTATAATATTCATTCTGCATTTTTTTTCTTTGCGTCATTTTATGCATGTATTTTGTGGTCATGTATACAAATATAAAATTGTATAGAACCAGTGGAGTTCCCCTTTAACATCAAACAAGTGAGGCAAATTCAGGCTTTAATGATACGGACTCTTTAAACCCCAAGCAAGAAAAGGCCACCGAGGTGTGAAGTGCATTCCAGTTTGTGTGTTTGTGAGTTTTCAGCTTTGTTAGATTCTTTATCTGTAAAAATAAACAATAAAAATAAACAGCTCACCTCATTAGTGGAGAAGACTACATCAAACAACAGGAAACGCTGTTTTGTGGGTTAACAAGCTGAGCGTGTTGAGTTGTGAGAAATGAAGCAAAATATTTAATACTCACTCCTGGGACTGAACAGAGATGTGTTACAATAGCCACATTTACGTGCTGCCTAATAATCTGTTAATAATCCCACTAATAGCTCAATCAGAATAGAATACATCCATGTAAACACCTCAGTCGGAACACAGTTTCTATCTGGCCCTATGAGGTGGGTAATCCTGTAAATAATCCATTAAATAGAAGAATAATATCCGTGTAAACGCCTGTATCCGATTACATTCCCTATCGGAAAGTTTAAGTCGTGTCGTGTCACAGTGAGAGTTTATACCGTTCAACACGGCGGAGCAGAAGCTGGTCTGCAGAGGAGACGAAGTTCATGCTCTGATCTTTAAAAGACGGCGGTGGGACGGACGTCCAGCTTATGTGTCTCAGAGCACGACGTCTTCCTCTCGGCCTTCTTTAATAAGGACGTGTGAAGGACGTTTTCCTGAGTCTGACGTCATTTTAAAGCAGTTAAAAACACAATCACTGCTCACTGCTGCTCATCTCACTCTGACTGGACCTCACGTGATGCTGGTTGTCATGGTAACGTCTACACTAAGCGGTTCTCCACGCATGCATGTCATTTTAGATCGGATTACTTGTAGCGAGCGCGTAAACGAAGATTTTCCATCAGACTGTTGAGTGGAGTGAGAATAAACACCTCAGTCTGACTCTGTAATCGGAATGTGTTCAATCGGACTGGAGAAAATCTCTGCATGTAAACACAGTCGGTGTTTACTGAGGTGCAGCGAGAGTCTGATTCAGGTTAATCTGGGCTAACGAACTCCATCAGTCTCTATCAGGCCGAGTAAAGACGCTGAGTCTCTCTGCAGTGTCTGAATTCAATTAGCTGAAGCTTTTTACACTCCATCCACAGCCATAAACACATTGATAATGACTGTCTCATTCAGCGCTCAGCTCGTCCCGCAGCGCCTGTCGGACGGGAAACGTCTCGCACAGCATCGCAGTTTACACTCACACTTCACACTCGCCAAGAATTTACGTCCTCGCTGCAAACGTTGGAGCTCTGTTCTGTGCTACGGTCACCAGAGCTGATGATCTCAGTTTTCACCAGTTATCTATCAATTATCTATTATACACACCTGGTTCCTCCACTCATCGTCCATCTGATCAGCTCCACTGACCGTATAGCTGCACTCTGTAGTTCTACAGTTACAGACTGTAGTCCATCTGTTTCTCTGATACTCTGTTACCCTGTTCTTCAGTGGTCAGGACCCCCATGGACCCTCACTGTCCACTCTATTAGACACTCCTACCTTGTCGGTCCACCTTGTAGATGTAAAGTCAGAGACGACAGCTCATCTGCTGCTGCACAGTTTGTGCTGGTCATCCTCTGGTCCTTCATCAGTGACCACAGGACACTGTTGGCAGCGACACTGAGGTGTTTAAAACTCCAGCAGCACTGCTGTGTCTGATCCGCTCAGACCAGCACAACACACACTAACACACCACCACCAGGTCAGTGTTACTGCAGTGCTGAGAATGACCCACCACCCAAACAGTACCTGCTCTGTGAGGGTCCATGGGGGTCCTGACCACTGAAGAACAGGGTAACAGAGTATCAGAGAAACAGATGGACTACAGTCGGTGTAGGTTCACTGGTCGTTTTGGACAGCAGATAAAATGGTGAGACGTCTGGTTCCTATCACTATAACAGTGAACAATTCTGACTCTTGAGCTCCTCTAGAAAGGCGCGTTCCACACCGAACCGCTCTGGAGGGCTTTGTTTACGTCTAAAAGGTGGAATGATTAAGTCATTTTGCCGATGTTTAGAATTTGATGTGTGAACATTGTAAACAGCCCCTAAATGTCAGATTAGCAGCAAAAATGTGCAGTTTTTACAATTTTTTTTGTTTGTGATGTAACAAACACCAGCACATGTACCACCATGCATCCACCTATTTAGCCTGTGACGTTTAGCTCCACCCATTTACACAGTAATAAGGCTGCCGGTCAGAGCAGAACTCATTTATATATATCTGTCTTAAAGGCACAGTGACGAATGCTTTTGGTACATAGGAGCACATGAATTCAGCAAGTGGAACTCAAGGGGGCCAAAAGTGAAGCGTGAAAAATGTAGGATATGAGCCCTTTAATACAGGATTCCAGGGATTCGGTCCAGGTGCTGGACCCAAGTGATCCTTCTGTGCAGTGACGAGGTCGGTCATTCACCCACCCCCCCACCCCCGCGTCCTCACAGCGTTTCCTTTTGGGACGGTGTGGTGGCCGTGTGCTGGCGGGGTGAGGAGGCTCTATTTTTAGGCCGTGCGTAACTGGAGCACGGCAACCTTTCATTTAAAAATACCCCAGCCCCGCCCACCGGCACCACCCAGCACGAGACACGCTCGGCTCTCTGCTCCATCTGCTGCATATTAACACCAACCTTCTGACTTCAACCTCACAGTTTACTTTTATTTGGCTCCTTATTTTCACTCGGCTATTTTCCTCATGAAGCCTTGAAGGGATGGTCCAACCAAAAATGTAATTCCCTCACTTTTCTCTTCTTCTCCCTTAACACAAGTGTAGTTGATCAGTCAACTGCAGTACGTCTGAAGCTTTAGCGTGTCTGTAACATATGATGCTGCATGTTT
>NC_051230.1:1992323-2002323 GCF_015220715.1 Pygocentrus nattereri | reverse complement strand
CTGACTCCTGTAGACCTGGAGTTTCCCCCGTTATCTGATTACTGTCTGACTCCTGTAGACCTGGAGTTTCCCCGTTATCTGATTACTGTCTGACTCATGTAGACCTGGAGTTTCTCCGTTATCTGATTACTGTCTGACTCATGTAGACCTGGAGTTTCTCCATTATCTGATTACTGTCTGACTCATGTAGACCTGGAGTTTCCCCATTATCTGATTACTGTCTGACTCCTGTAGACCTGGAGTTTCCCCATTATCTGATTACTGTCTGACTCATGTAGACCTGGAGTTTCCCCATTATCTGATTACTGTCTGACTCATGTAGACCTGGAGTTTCCCTGTTGTCTGATTACTGTCTGACTCCTGTAGACCTGGAGTTTCCCTGTTGTCTGATTACTGTCTGACTCATGTAGACCTGGAGTTTCCCCATTATCTGATTACTGTCTGACTCCTGTAGACCTGGAGTTTCCCCATTATCTGATTACTGTCTGACTCATGTAGACCTGGAGTTTCCCCATTATCTGATTACTGTCTGACTCATGTAGACCTGGAGTTTCTCCATTATCTGATTACTGTCTGACTCATGTAGACCTGGAGTTTCCCCATTATCTGATTACTGTCTGACTCATGTAGACCTGGAGTTTCCCCATTATCTGATTACTGTCTGACTCATGTAGACCTGGAGTTTCCCCATTATCTGATTACTGTCTGACTCCTGTAGACCTGGAGTTTCCCCATTATCTGATTACTGTCTGACTCATGTAGACCTGGAGTTTCCCCATTCTCTGATTACTGTCTGACTCCTGTAGACCTGGAGTTTCCCCATTATCTGATTACTGTCTGACTCCTGTAGACCTGGAGTTTCCCCGTTATCTGATTACTGTCTGACTCCTGTAGACCTGGAGTTTCCCCATTATCTGATTACTGTCTGACTCCTGTAGACCTGGAGTTTCACCATTATCTGATTACTGTCTGACTCATGTAGACCTGGAGTTTCCCCATTATCTGATTACTGTCTGACTCATGTAGACCTGGAGTTTCCCCATTATCTGATTACCGTCTGACTCCTGTAGACCTGGAGTTTCCCCATTATCTGATTACTGTCTGACTCCTGTAGACCTGGAGTTTCCCCATTATCTGATTACTGTCTGACTCCTGTAGACCTGGAGTTTCCCCGTTATCTGATTACTGTCTGACTCATGTAGACCTGGAGTTTCCCCATTATCTGATTACTGTCTGACTCCTGTAGACCTGGAGTTTCCCCATTATCTGATTACTGTCTGACTCATGTAGACCTGGAGTTTCCCCATTATCTGATTACTGTCTGACTCCTGTAGACCTGGAGTTTCCTCATTATCTGATTACTGTCTGACTCATGTAGACCTGGAGTTTCCCCATTATCTGATTACTCAAGTGCCTGTGAAGGTGTTGATGTGATTTTCTGCAGTTATCGGATTAATAAGCGCGTGTAAACGCACTCACAGGGTGTCATACGGTGTCAGAGACCACATAATCGGGTGTTTTAGAGAGACTGAAGGCCTCCACACGCTGAGAGGTGTGGGTTGTGCGGCTGATGGAGAGCATTCAGGCCGGGGCGGAGCTGAACGGGGTGGAGGTTCTTCATTGACCTGTTCTTTTACACGACTTTATTTCAGTGGTGATTTGTTCATGCTGGCGTGTTATCAGTTGAGAGTCAGGCTTGATTGGAACGTGTGGATTTGTAGTGTTTATTTGATCTCCCAGCGTCCCTCCCTTAGACGGCTTGTTTTTATTTGCTGAACAGATGCCTCTATTACAGGGTGAAGGCCTCAGTCAGCCCCACCCGCTCGGCACAGCTGTGCACTCTGAAACACTGAAATTTCGTTGTTGTTTTTTTTTCTCAGACTGGTGCCCACACACGCTCCGAACAGACCGCTCCAGTGTGCTCCGGTGTAAATCGGAGCCTCAGTCTGATCTCAGAAAACGTTTTTCAAATAAATCAAGCCTCCCGCTTCGGCCTCAGACACAAGGAGCCGCTTATGAACCTTCTCCACAGTGGCTTTATTCAGAGTAAACACTCTGTAGCTTCACTTCCAGCCTGCTGTACGGCGCAGTCGCAGGAGCGGCACCAGAACTGAGTCAAGTCCATAAATATTAGTGCTCTTTTGTTTAGAGGTGTAGATTCAGTCATAATGTTAACATTGAATTTCGTACACTGTGTGAATGCCAGCAGCTTTTTACACCCTGTGAACTCAGCTTTGCATAAATTTAAATAGTCTTAACCGGACAGCCAAAGAGGTTTAGGCAAAGTATTTTGCAGACATCAAAAAGCATAAATAATATAACGTAATTATCCGTTTTATGGGATTTGTAACCCAGAGAACCATTTAAGCATGAAATGGTTTTATATGCAGTACCGTGCGAAGGTTTTGGGCATCAGCAGTGAGTTTATCACAATATCCATTAGAATAAATTCATATTCATAATTCAAATAAACAGAAAAACAATAAACAGTAACGAGAATTTCTCGGGTCCATATTTTTCCTGGACACCTTCACAGCCGCCACAGAGACTCGTTAATATCATCAATTACATCATGAGCTCAATTTACTGAGCACTGATTGGTCAAACCAGGAGCTGCTTTTTAACTACATATAATACTGGGTTTCCTCGAGGAGGAGCGGCTTGGAGATGGTAAACAAACACACACATCCAGAAAATCACTAGTTATTATTTATATTAAATCATTATTAATTAATATTCTATCATTTTTTTTTCAATTAAATATTAACACTTTTCTCAGCAAATAAACACAAACTACACAAATGAATAGATTTTGAAAACGTGTCTCGGCCGCCTCAGACTTTCGCACAGTGCTGTAGAACTCATGGTTCTCAAATAGAACCATTTCTTTGCCTGGGTTAATCCGAGTCTGAGGATTATAACCCAGCAGATGTGGTGAAGATGGGTGGAGTAATAATGAAGGTGTGGCTGATTTAATCCTGAGACTCTTCGTCTCTCAGTGCCAGTGGATCTGTTCGGAAGCGGGTTTTGACCTCTCCAACATGGCGGCCACGCAGACGCATCGCCTCAGATAGAGGACGACAGACAGCGTGGCGTCTCGGAATGTTTAATCGCGGTGCTAATCATTTTACAGCCTGGTCTCTCCTCCATCTCCTCGCTGCAGGTCCCTCACAGGCCCAAATCCCGAATCCCATGCTAGGCCAGACGCAGCCGGCCCACCTCCAACCTGCTGCTGCTTCGGCCGGCATGTCATAGTTTCCTCAGTGGGCTGAGGCGGTTAACTGTCTGCGCCCAATAGAGCCCCATTCATGCTCACCCTCCAGCTGGAGACTCCGAGGAAGTCTGTTAGCTGCGATGCTAACTGTTTTGAGAGCGTAGATTTTCCGAAAGAGAGCAGGTTTCCTCGCTGCTTTCTCTGCTGGAAATATGAGTGGGAGAGCTTTCAGCACACAGCGTGGCCAGAGCCGGTTTAGGAGGAGCCTGGCCACTTCTTATTTCCCCCATTGTATAACAGGACTGCTGAACAGCAGAGGGCGCCCGCGAGCGAGTCCTCGATAAGTGGGAGTAAACGGCTAAAAACGAGACGTTAAAATAGTTTCTAATCACGGATCCAGAACGTTCCTTTCATTTTACACCGTAGAAGAAAACTCACCGGTATGTTGATTGATTGGTTGAGAGCTGATTGGTTAGTGTTACTGCTACTGAGAGCTGATTGGTTAGCGTTACTGCTACTGAGAGCTGATTGGTTAGCATTACTGCTACTGAGAGCTGATTGGTTAGTGTTACTGCTACTGAGAGCTGATTGGTTAGAGTTACTGCTACTGAGAGCTGATTGGTTAGTGTTACTGCTACTGAGAGCTGATTGGTTAGTGTTACTGCTACTGAGAGCTGATTGGTTAGCGTTACTGCTACTGAGAGCTGATTGGTTAGCGTTACTGCTACTGAGAGCTGATTGGTTAGTGTTACTGCTACTGAGAGCTGATTGGTTAGTGTTACTGCTACTGAGAGCTGATTGGTTAGTGTTACTGCTACTGAGAGCTGATTGGTTAGTGTTACTGCTACTGAGAGCTGATTGGTTAGTGTTACTGCTACTGAGAGCTGATTGGTTAGCATTACTGCTACTGAGAGCTGATTGGTTAGTGTTACTGCTACTGAGAGCTGATTGGTTAGTGTTACTGCTACTGAGAGCTGATTGGTTAGTGTTACTGCTACTGAGAGCTGATTGGTTAGCGTTACTGCTACTGAGAGCTGATTGGTTAGTGTTACTGCTACTGAGAGCTGATTGGTTAGAGTTACTGCTACTGAGAGCTGATTGGTTAGTGTTACTGCTACTGAGAGCTGATTGGTTAGTGTTACTGCTACTGAGAGCTGATTGGTTAGTGTTACTGCTACTGAGAGCTGATTGGTTGGCGTTACTGCTACTGAGAACTGATTGGTTAGTGTTACTGCTACTGAGAGCTGATTGGTTAGAGTTACTGCTACTGAGAGCTGATTGGTTAGTGTTACTGCTACTGAGAGCTGATTGGTTAGTGTTACTGCTACTGAGAGCTGATTGGTTAGTGTTACTGCTACTGAGAGCTGATTGGTTAGTGTTACTGCTACTGAGAGCTGATTGGTTAGAGTTACTGCTACTGAGAGCTGATTGGTTAGTGTTACTGCTACTGAGAGCTGATTGGTTAGTGTTACTGCTACTGAGAGCTGATTGGTTAGAGTTACTGCTACTGAGAGCTGATTGGTTAGTGTTACTGCTACTGAGAGCTGATTGGTTAGTGTTACTGCTACTGAGAGCTGATTGGTTAGTGTTACTGCTACTGAGAGCTGATTGGTTGGCGTTACTGCTACTGAGAACTGATTGGTTAGTGTTACTGCTACTGAGAGCTGATTGGTTAGTGTCACTGCTGCTGAGAGCTGATTGGTTAGTGTTACTGCTACTGAGAGCTGATTGGTCAGAGTTACTGCTACTGAGAGCTGATTGGTTAGTGTTACTGCTACTGAGATCTGATTGGTCAGTGTTACTGCTACTGAGAGCTGATTGGTTAGTGTTACTGCTACTGAGAGCTGATTGGTTAGTGTTACTGCTACTGAGAGCTGATTGGTCAGTGTTACTGCTACTGAGAGCTGATTGGTCAGTGTTACTGCTACTGAGAGCTGATTGGTTAGAGTTACTGCTACTGAGAGCTGATTGGTTAGTGTTACTGCTACTGAGAGCTGATTGGTCAGTGTTACTGCTACTGAGAGCTGATTGGTCAGTGTTACTGCTACTGAGAGCTGATTGGTTAGCGTTACTGCTACTGAGAGCTGATTGGTTAGAGTTACTGCTACTGAGAGTTGATTGGTTAGCGTTACTGCTACTGAGAGCTGATTGGTAAGTGTTACTGCTACTGAGAGCTGATTGGTTAGAGTTACTGCTACTGAGAGCTGATTGGTCAGTGTTACTGCTACTGAGAGCTGATTGGTTAGCGTTACTGCTACTGAGAGCTGATTGGTTAGAGTTACTGCTACTGAGAGCTGATTGGTTAGTGTTACTGCTACTGAGAGCTGATTGGTCAGTGTTACTGCTACTGAGAGCTGATTGGTTAGTGTTACTGCTACTGAGAGCTGATTGGTTAGCGTTACTGCTACTGAGAGCTGATTGGTTAGCGTTACTGCTACTGAGAGCTGATTGGTTAGTGTTACTGCTACTGAGAGCTGATTGGTCAGTGTTACTGCTACTGAGAGCTGATTGGTTAGTGTTCCTGCTACTGAGAGCTGATTGGTTAGTGTTCCTGCTACTGAGAGCTGATTGGTTAGCGTTACTGCTACTGAGAGCTGATTGGTTAGAGTTACTGCTACTGAGAGCTGATTGGTTAGCGTTACTGCTGCTGAGAGCTGATTGGTTAGTGTTACTGCTACTGAGAGCTGATTGGTTAGTGTTACTGCTACTGAGAGCTGATTGGTTAGAGTTACTGCTACTGAGAGCTGATTGGTTAGAGTTACTGCTACTGAGAGCTGATTGGTTGGTGAGCGGAGCAGCTCATTGGCTGTTCGCACTCTCTGACGTCATGAACGTACATGAGGCGCCGTTTTAAACTCCTGTAACTCGAGTTTAAAAGCTCTTAAAAATATAGGCTGTTCAGGAAATTAACGTTTTCTCTTACATTAAAACGTTTCAACATTTATAAACCAAGATTTTGCTTAAATGCTCCATATCAACCCGTTCATTCGGGACGTTTTGTCCTCTAGACTTTGAGAAACCCGGAAGACGTTGCAGGCTGGACGTTCTCCTCCCTGACATGCCGTCTGTTTACAGGGAAAGACCTGCCATTCAACATAATGATCCAATCGGCTTTTTAGGAAAAGATGCCCTCAGTGTGGAGATCTGCTGACACTCGTTATTTGAACCAAACGCAGCAAACTCTCATCTGTGATTTCAAATGTGCTTTTTAAACGTTATTATGGGCTTTAGGTTTGGTTTTATGGGTCTCTCTACACTCAGAGGTTTCTCGTCTAGTTTGACTGAACTGCCCAGCAACGTTGCTGAAATGGCCTTCGAGTGGACAGACTTTCCCATAAGGATTTTGATGGAACTACATTGAAAGGATCTTAATCAATGGAAGCGCTGATAACGCGTCATCTTGTTGAACGACATTCCAAATGCTGGACTAATGGACGATGCTGGTTAATTGGCGTGAGAATGAGATTCTCCTGATTAACTGTCTGGAAGGTTGGCAGTTTTTCGTTTTTGTCAGTTTTCTGAGCCCCAGCAGTTTCTCGACGCCAACTTTCCTGTAACCAGATGGATTAAGTAGCGTGATGATGCTAACAGCTTCACACAGGTTACTCTTCGTTAACCAGCTGTTAGTGTGTGACGGCATTCAGGGCCACTGTTAATACAAATAGTAGACTTTGAAAATAAAGTCATGATGTTTGGAGAACAAAGTCGTGGTGTTTGGAGAACAAGGTTGTGGTGTTTGGAGAGCAAAGTCGTGGTGTTTGGAGAGCAAAGTCGTGGTGTTTGGAGAGCAAAGTCGTGGTGTTTGGAGAGCAAAGTCGTGGTGTTTGGAGAACAAGGTTGTGGTGTTTGGAGAGCAAAGTCGTGGTGTTTGGAGAGCAAAGTCGTGGTGTTTGGAGAACAAGGTTGTGGTGTTTGGAGAGCAAAGTCGTGGTGTTTGGAGAGCAAAGTCGTGGTGTTTGGAGAGCAAAGTCGTGGTGTTTGGAGAACAAGGTCGTGGTGTTTGGAGAGCAAAGTCGTGGTGTTTGGAGAATATAGTCGTGGTGTTTGGAGAACAAAGTCGTGATGTTTGGAGAACAAAGTCGTGATGTTTGGAGAACAAAGTCGTGGTGTTTGGAGAACAAAGTCGTGATGTTTGGAGAACAAAGTCGTGGTGTTTGGAGAACAAAGTCGTGATGTTTGGAGAACAAAGTCGTGATGTTTGGAGAACAAAGTCGTGGTGTTTGGAGAACAAAGTCGTGATGTTTGGAGAACAAGGTCGTGGTGTTTGGAGAGCAAAGTCGTGGTGTTTGAAGAACATAGTCGTGATGTTTGGAGAACAAAGTCGTGGTGTTTGGAGAACAAAGTCGTGGTGTTTGGAGAACAAAGTCGTGGTGTTTGGAGAACAAGGTTGTGATGTTTGGAGAACAAAGTCGTGGTGTTTGGAGAACAAAGTCGTGGTGTTTGGAGAACAAAGTCGTGATGTTTGGAGAACAAAGTCGTGATGTTTGGAGAGCAAAGTCGTGGTGTTTGGAGAGCAAAGTCGTGGTGTTTGGAGAACAAAGTCGTGATGTTTGGAGAACAAAGTCGTGATGTTTGGAGAGCAAAGTCGTGGTGTTTGGAGAGCAAAGTCGTGGTGTTTGGAGAACAAGGTCGTGGTGTTTGGAGAGCAAAGTCGTGGTGTTTGGAGAATATAGTCGTGATGTTTGGAGAACAAAGTCGTGGTGTTTGGAGAACAAAGTCGTGATGTTTGGAGAACAAAGTCGTGGTGTTTGGAGAACAAGGTCGTGGTGTTTGGAGAGCAAAGTCGTGGTGTTTGGAGAATATAGTCGTGGTGTTTGGAGAACAAAGTCGTGATGTTTGGAGAACAAAGTCGTGGTGTTTGGAGAGCAAAGTCGTGGTGTTTGGAGAACAAGGTCGTAGTGTTTGGAGAGCAAAGTCGTGGTGTTTGGAGAATATAGTCGTGGTGTTTGGAGAACAAAGTCGTGATGTTTGGAGAACAAAGTCGTGGTGTTTGGAGAACAAAGTCGTGGTGTTTGGAGAGCAAAGTCGTGGTGTTTGGAGAGCAAAGTCGTGATGTTTGGAGAACAAAGTCGTGGTGTTTGGAGAACAAAGTCGTGGTGTTTGGAGAGCAAAGTCGTGGTGTTTGGAGAGCAAAGTCGTGGTGTTTGGAGAACAAGGTCGTGGTGTTTGGAGAGCAAAGTCGTGGTGTTTGGAGAACAAAGTCGTGATGTTTGGAGAACAAAGTCGTGATGTTTGGAGAACAAAGTCGTGGTGTTTGGAGAACAAAGTCGTGATGTTTGGAGAACAAAGTCGTGGTGTTTGGAGAACAAAGTCGTGGTGTTTGGAGAACAAAGTCGTGATGTTTGGAGAACAAAGTCGTGGTGTTTGGAGAACAAAGTCGTGATGTTTGGAGAACAAAGTCGTGATGTTTGGAGAACAAAGTCGTGGTGTTTGGAGAACAAGGTCGTGGTGTTTGGAGAGCAAAGTCGTGGTGTTTGAAGAATATAGTCGTGATGTTTGGAGAACAAAGTCGTGGTGTTTGGAGAACAAAGTCGTGGAGTTTGGAGAACAAAGTCGTGATGTTTGGAGAACAAGGTCGTGGTGTTTGGAGAACAAAGTCGTGGTGTTTGGAGAGCAAAGTCGTGGTGTTTGGAGAACAAAGTCGTGATGTTTGGAGAACAAAGTCGTGGTGTTTGGAGAAATGTGTCCCTCCACCATGACTGTGTTGCTGCGGAGGCTCAGCGTCTGGAGCAGCAGGTGTAGCTGGTTTAATATGCAGGGTGTTTGTGTTGTTCTACAGCAGCTCTGTCCTCATAGAGAGCAGCGTGTGGGCTGTGGGGGCGTCTCCTTCTCTCCTCCGCTGATCTGTTTGTTTTATTCCCGCTCTCTCTCGCGCTCTCTCTCTCTCTCTCTCTCTCTCCCTCTCTCCCTCTCTCTCTCTCTCTCTCTCTCTCTCTCTCCCTCTCTCCCTCTCTCTCTCTCTCTCTCTCTCTCTCTCCCCCTCCCTCCCTCCCTCCTTCCCTCTCTCCCTCTATTCTCTCCCTCAACTCTCTCCCTCTTCCCCCATTCTCTCTCTCCATTCTCTATTCTCTCTCTCCCCTCTCTCCCCCCATCTCCCTCACTCTCTCCCTCCCTCTACTCTCTCCATCCCTCTCTCTCCATCTCTCCCTCCCTCTCTCCCTCCTTCCCTCTCTCCCTCCTTCCCTCTCTTCCTCCCTCCCTCTCTCTCTCCCTCTTCCCCCCATTCTCTCTCTCCATTCTCTATTCTCTCTCTCCCCTCTCTCCCCCATCTCCCTCACTCTCTCCATCCCTCCCTCTCCATCTCTCCCTCCCTCCCTCTCTCCCTCCTTCCCTCTCTCCCTCCTTCCCTCCCTCCCTCTCTTCCTCCCTCCCTCTCTCTCTCCCTCCCTCCCCCTCTCTCTATAGAATAGAGAGGGGGGAGAGAGAGAATGGAGAGAGAGAATAGAGAGGGGGGAGAGAAAGAGAATGGAGAGAGGGGAGAGAGAGAGAATGGGGGGGAGTAGAGGGAGAGATTTGAGGGAGATAGTGGGAGGGAGAGAGAGAGAGAGAGAGGGATGGAGAGAGTAGAGGGAGGGAGAGAGGGAGGGAGATGGGGGAGAGAGGGGAGAGAGAGAGAATAGAGAATGGGGGGAAGAGGGAGAGAATAGAGGGAGATGGGGGAGAGAGAGAGAGAGAGGGATGGAGAGGGAGAGAGAGAGAGAGAGAGGGATGGAGAGGGAGAGAGAGAGAGGGGGATGGAGAGAGAGGGGGGGTGAGGGACAGAGAGAGAGAGAGAGAGAGAGAGGG
>NC_051230.1:1974823-1989823 GCF_015220715.1 Pygocentrus nattereri | reverse complement strand
GAGAATGTGCTGTATATGCTGTTTATCAGAGCGCCCCCTGCTGTTTATCAGAGCGCCCCCTGCTCTTTATCAGAGCTCCCCCTGCTGTTTATCAGAGCTCCCCCTGCTGTTTATCAGAGTCGCCCCCTGCTGTTTATCAGAGCGCCCCCTGCTGTTTATCAGAGCGCCCCCTGCTGTTTATCAGAGCTCCCCCTGCTGTTTATCAGAGCTCCCCCTGCTGTTTATCATAGCGCCCCCTGCTGTTTATCAGAGTCACCCCCTGCTGTTTATCAGAGCTCCCCCTGCTGTTTATCAGACTCACCCTGCTGTTTATCAGAGCGCCCCCTGCTGTTTATCAGAGTCACCCCCTGCTGTTTATCAGAGCTCCCCCTGCTCTTTATCAGAGCGCCCCCTGCTGTTTATCAGAGTCTCCCCCTGCTGTTTATGAGAGCTCCCCCTGCTCTTTATCAGAGCGCCCCCTGCTGTTTATCAGAGCTCCCCTGCTGTTTATCAGAGCTCCCCCTGCTGTTTATCAGAGTCACCCCCTGCTGTTTATCAGAGCTCCCCCTGCTCTTTATCAGAGCGCCCCCTGCTGTTTATGAGAGCTCCCCCTGCTGTTTATGAGAGCTCCCCCTGCTCTTTATCAGAGCGCCCCCTGCTGTTTGTCAGAGCTCCCCTGCTGTTTATCAGAGCTCCCCCTGCTGTTTATCAGAGCGCCCCCTGCTGTTTATCAGAGTCACCCCCTGCTGTTTATCAGAGCTCCCCCTGCTCTTTATCAGAGCGCCCCCTGCTGTTTATCAGAGCTCCCCTGCTGTTTATCAGAGTTGCCCCCTGCTGTTTATCAGAGCTCCCCCTGCTGTTTATCAGAGTCTCCCCCTGCTGTTTATCAGAGCTCCCCCTGCTGTTTATCATAGCGCCCCCTGCTGTTTATCAGAGCTCCCCCTGCTGTTTATCAGAGCTCCCCCTGCTGTTTATCAGAGCGCCCCCTGCTGTTTATCAGAGCTCACCCTGCTGTTTATCAGAGGCTCCCCCTGCTGTTTATCAGAGTCTCCCCCTGCTGTTTATCAGAGCTCCCCCTGCTGTTTATCAGAGCGCCCCCTGCTGTTTATCAGAGCTCCCCCTGCTGTTTATCAGAGTCTCCCCCTGCTGTTTATCAGAGCGCCCCCTGCTGTTTATCAGAGCTCCCCCTGCTGTTTATCAGAGCTCCCCCTGCTGTTTATCATAGCGCCCCCTGCTGTTTATCAGAGCGCCCCCTGCTGTTTATCAGAGCGCCCCCTGCTGTTTATCAGAGTCTCCCCCTGCTGTTTATCAGAGCTCCACCTGCTGTTTATCATAGCGCACCCTGCTGTTTGTCAGAGCTCCCCCTGCTGTTTATCAGAGTCGCCCCCTGCTGTTTATCAGAGCTCCCCCTGCTGTTTATCAGAGCTCCCCCTGCTGTTTATCAGAGCGCCCCCTGCTGTTTATCAGAGCGCCCCCTGCTGTTTATCAGAGCTCCCCCTGCTGTTAATCAGAGCTCCCCCTGCTGTTTATCAGAGCGCCCCCTGCTGTTTATCAGAGTCGCCCCCTGCTGTTTATCAGTCGCCACCTGCTGTTTATCAGAGCGCCCCCTGCTGTTTATCAGTCGCCCCCTGCTGTTTATCAGAGCTCCCCCTGCTGTTAATCAGAGCTCCCCCTGCTGTTTATCAGAGCGCCCCCTGCTGTTTATCAGAGTCGCCCCCTGCTGTTTATCAGTCGCCCCCTGCTGTTTATCAGAGTCGCCGTTCCACAGTTTCAGTCTCCATTTCCCAAACACTTTAGCCGAGTGTGCTAACGTTCCTCCTCCTAATAAACAGACACCCGTTCAGCTCCGCCTCCTCATTATTCACCTCCATCACTGTGATACTCCATCATCTACATTAACACAGGAAGGTGATCAGAGGGGCGGTGGAGTTCGAGTCAGCAGCATCTGAGATGTTTAAACGCAGAGTTAGAAGAGAAAAACGTCTCCCAGTGAAAGCCGCGTTTTACAGTAGGAATAAACGGAGCTCATTATGCTGGTAGTGAACTACGCTGCCTGACTCAGCCGCCTCAGAACCAGAGAAACGGGCCTTAAACAGAAGTCAGGACCCTGCTGGGGTTCATCCTAAAGTCAGGACAGGATTTAGGAGGTTTAGTCTAGTTAGGATGTTTGTGTGACGCTGTTTTCTAATCTGGAGTTGATGATGAGGTCATGGAGTGAGGAGCTGTTATTCTGGAATAGCTACTGTGCGAAATTCAGAAATAATTGAAGTCGTCATGGAGACCAAACAGATCAGATTTCAGAGTTAGGACGGCTTTGTAATATGACCCTGGTCACTGGGCTTTTGCCTCGGTGGGTACAGAGGGGTCACTTTGGCTGGTCACATCACCCCGCTGGGCTATGACTCACACTGGGTCAAGCTCGGACTCCAGTGGTCCAGGGACGATGAGGCCGATGGGGTAATTAAGGAGAGGAAAAGAGGAAGATATGGATGAATCTACTGAACTGGTTTAGAGTCGGAGCTGAAACACATTGGGGACTTTTAACTGATTTTGGACTTTAGACTAAAATCCTTTTCATAACTCCACCAAACTGCCATGTGTGTCAGTCGTGACTGTTTCAGCTCACTTTTAACTCAAAAACTCAGCAAACTCAGCTTTGACCAGCTGTTCACACAGAAAATCACCAGATTTCACATTAAAACACTAAAAAGTGCTGAACTGCAGAAAATATGGAGATTCTTAATGTTCCTCACTGACCTTCAGACTTTGGGACACATTTACTTCAAAACAGTGGATCTAACTGCTCACCATGTGGCCTTGAGGGACAGGGATGCAGCCTCACTCCCTGCTCTGAAATACAGGGGCGGGGCTAAAATAAGGCTCCGCCTCCAGACTAAAACTCAAATTTTTTTTATTAAAAATTTTTAGAAATTAAGCTCATGAATATGTGTTGAATGAATGAGTAAATGGTGGCACGGTGGCGTGGTGGGTAGCGCTGTCGCCTCACAGCAAGGAGGGCCTGGGTTCGATTCCCCGGCCGGGTGACCGGGGTCCTCTCTGTGTGGATGCATGTTCTCCCTGTGTCTGCGTGGGTTTCCTCCGGGTTCTCCGGTTTCCTTCCACAGTCCAAAGACATGCTGTCAGGCCAACTGGACACGCTAAACTGCCCCTGGGTGTGAGTGACTGTCTGTCTGTCTGTCTGTCTGCCCTGCGATGGACTGGCGACCTGTCCAGGGTGTATCCTGCCTTCCGCCCGAAGACTGCTGGGATAGGCTCCAGCACGACCCCCCCCCCCCCCAGACGGAGAAGCGATATAGAAAGAACCCTATAAATGATGATTGTATATTATATTTAGCTTAGTATGGTCTCTGTTAATGTCTTGTTTAAATAGACTAAAAAGATATGTGGAAGCGCAGTTTGAACTTGTCAGTAACTGGTTTAGTGTGTTTACACTTAATAATCTGATAACAGCAGTAAATCAGATTGTGTCAGTAACTGGTTCAGTGTGTTTACACTTAATAATCTGATAACTGCAGAAAATCAGACTGTCAGTAACTGGTTCAGTGTGTTTACACTTAATAATCTGATAACTGCAGTAAATCAGATTGTGTCAGTAACTGGTTCAGTGTGTTTACACTTAATAATCTGATAACTGCAGTAAATCAGACTGTGGCAGTAACTGGTTCAGTGTGTTTACACTTAATAATCTGATAACTGCAGTAAATCAGATTGTGTCAGTAACTGGTTCAGTGTGTTTACACTTGATAATCTGATAACAGCAGAAAATCAGATTGTGTCAGTAACTGGTTCAATGTGTTTACACTTAATAATCTGATAACTGCAGAAAATCAGATTGTGGCAGTAACTGGTTCAGTGTGTTTACACTTAATAATCTGATAACTGCAGAAAATCATACTGTCAGTAACTGGTTCAGTGTGTTTACACTTAATAATCTGATAACTGCAGAAAATCATACTGTCAGTAACTGGTTCAGTGTGTTTACACTTAATAATCTGATAACTGCAGAAAATCAGATTGTATCAGTAACTGGTTCAGTGTGTTTACACTTAATAATCTGATAACTGCAGAAAATCATACTGTCAGTAACTGGTTCAGTGTGTTTACACTTAATAATCTGATAACTGCAGAAAATCATACTGTCAGTAACTGGTTCAGTGTGTTTACACTTAATAATCTGATAACTGCAGAAAATCAGATTGTATCAGTAACTGGTTCAGTGTGTTTACACTTAATAATCTGATAACTGCAGAAAATCATACTGTCAGTAACTGGTTCAGTGTGTTTACACTTAATAATCTGATAACTGCAGAAAATCAGACTGTGTCAGTAACTGGTTCAGTGTGTTTACGCTTAATAATCTGATAACTGCAGAAAATCAGATTGTGTCAGTAACTGGTTCAGTGTGTTTACACTTAATAATCTGATAACTGCAGAAAATCAGACTGTGGCAGTAACTGGTTCAGTGTGTTTACACTTAATAATCTGATAACTGCAGTAAATCAGATTGTGTCAGTAACTGGTTCAGTGTGTTTACACTTAATAATCTGATAACTGCAGTAAATCAGACTGTGGCAGTAACTGGTTCAGTGTGTTTACACTTAATAATCTGATAACTGCAGTAAATCAGATTGTGTCAGTAACTGGTTCAGTGTGTTTACACTTGATAATCTGATAACAGCAGAAAATCAGATTGTGTCAGTAACTGGTTCAATGTGTTTACACTTAATAATCTGATAACTGCAGAAAATCAGATTGTGGCAGTAACTGGTTCAGTGTGTTTACACTTAATAATCTGATAACTGCAGAAAATCATACTGTCAGTAACTGGTTCAGTGTGTTTACACTTAATAATCTGATAACTGCAGAAAATCATACTGTCAGTAACTGGTTCAGTGTGTTTACACTTAATAATCTGATAACTGCAGAAAATCAGATTGTATCAGTAACTGGTTCAGTGTGTTTACACTTAATAATCTGATAACTGCAGAAAATCATACTGTCAGTAACTGGTTCAGTGTGTTTACACTTAATAATCTGATAACTGCAGAAAATCATACTGTCAGTAACTGGTTCAGTGTGTTTACACTTAATAATCTGATAACTGCAGAAAATCAGATTGTATCAGTAACTGGTTCAGTGTGTTTACACTTAATAATCTGATAACTGCAGAAAATCATACTGTCAGTAACTGGTTCAGTGTGTTTACACTTAATAATCTGATAACTGCAGAAAATCAGACTGTGTCAGTAACTGGTTCAGTGTGTTTACACTTAATAATCTGATAACTGCAGTAAATCAGACTGTGTCAGTAACCGGTTCAGTGTGTTTACACTTAATAATCTGATAACTACAGAAAATCAGACTGTGTCAGTAACCGGTTCAGTGTGTTTACACTTAATAATCTGATAACTACAGAAAATCAGACTGTGTCAGTAACTGGTTCAGTGTGTTTACACTTAATAATCTGATAACTGCAGAAAATCAGATTGTATTAGTAACTGGTTCAGTGTGTTTACACTTAATAATCTGATAACTGCAGAAAATCAGATTGTGTCAGTAACTGGTTCAGTATGTTTACACTTAATAATCTGATAACTGCAGAAAATCAGATTGTATCAGTAACTGGTTCAGTGTGTTTACAATTAATAATCTGATAACTGCAGTAAATCATACTGTCAGTAACTGGTTCAGTGTGTTTACACTTAATAATCTGATAACTGCAGTAAATCAGATTGTATCAGTAACTGGTTCAGTGTGTTTACGCTTAATAATCTGATAACTGCAGAAAATCAGATTGTGTCAGTAACTGGTTCAGTGTGTTTACACTTAATAATCTGATAACTGCAGTAAATCAGATTGTGTCAGTAACTGGTTCAGTGTGTTTACACTTAATAATCTGATAACTGCAGTAAATCAGATTGTGTCAGTAACTGTTTCAGTGTGTTTACACTTAATAATCTGATAACTGCTGAAAATCAGATTGTGTCAGTAGCAGGTTCAGTGTGTTTACACTTAATAATCTGATAACTGCAGTAAATCAGATTGTGTCAGTAACTGGTTCAGTGTGTTTACACTTAATAATCTGATAACTGCAGTAAATCAGATTGTGTCAGTAACTGGTTCAGTATGTTTACACTTAATAATCTGATAACTGCAGAAAATCAGATTGTATCAGTAACTGGTTCAGTGTGTTTACAATTAATAATCTGATAACTGCAGTAAATCATACTGTCAGTAACTGGTTCAGTGTGTTTACACTTAATAATCTGATAACTGCAGTAAATCAGATTGTATCAGTAACTGGTTCAGTGTGTTTACGCTTAATAATCTGATAACTGCAGAAAATCAGATTGTATCAGTAACTGGTTCAGTGTGTTTACGCTTAATAATCTGATAACTGCAGTAAATCAGACTGTGTCAGTAACTGGTTCAGTGTGTTTACGCTTAATAATCTGATAACTACAGTAAATCAGATTGTGTCAGTAACTGGTTCAGTGTGTTTACGCTTAATAATCTGATAACTGCAGAAAATCAGATTGTATCAGTAACTGGTTCAGTGTGTTTACACTTAATGATCTGATAACTACAGAAAATCAGACTGTGTCAGTAACTGTTTCAGTGTGTTTACACTTAATAATCTGATAACTGCAGTAAATCAGATTGTGTCAGTAACTGTTTCAGTGTGTTTACACTTAATAATCTGATAACTGCAGTAAATCAGATTGTGTCAGTAACTGTTTCAGTGTGTTTACACTTAATAATCTGATAACTGCAGTAAATCAGATTGTATCAGTAACTGGTTCAGTGTGTTTACACTTAATAATCTGATAACTGCAGTAAATCAGATTGTGTCAGTAACTGGTTCAGTGTTTACACTTAATAATCAGATTTTTCCTCTTAATCAGATTTCTAGACCTTACTCTGATCAGTGTGCTGTTTACACAACCATTCGAATAATTGGATTTGACTGAATGTAAACACACTCTATGACCGGATCCCCAGGAATTTTCATGGAACAAATAGAACATTTTTTAACATTTTGGGTTCCTCTCTAATTTGTGCTGTGATTACTAGAACGTCGTCAGTAAGCTGCAGGAAACAGTTTTGCGCTCATTAAGGCGTGTCTTGCTCTCGTGGCACTGAAAATGCTCTGAATCTCCCTCCGACGGTCGATTCTCATCCATAAGACAGTTAAACGGAGTTTCTCTGAGTGAGGAGTGAGATAATAGCAGTGAGCAGAGCTTCATCCGCCCACGCTGAGGAACATTTACACTCCTCTTCTGCTCTGGAACCCGCGGGGTGGTAATTAATGCTGATCCCAAACGCCTGATCCACCCTCCGAATCATAGAACACACGCTGTTACACCAGCAACAGGCCTCGGCTCCGAGAGCCAGGCGCCTGGAGTTATTACTGCCATTAAAACCCAATTATGAAAGTGCTAAATTAATGACACGGATCTGTAACGAGTAACGTTTACATCTGCAGCTCCTTCAGCGTCTGTATTAGACCTGATCATGTGGTTCCTGACGCTGTATGACACTCGTTCCCGTACCTAGAACCATGACTGATGGACCTCGGCCTTCAGTTCAACTCCCAGATCTCAACCTTCAGTCAGAAGATGAGAGAAAAACACCTCTTCACTCTAAAAACTGATGGTTCTTCAGGGGTCTTTGCATAAAGTGTCCTTCAGATTGCTGGAGAAGGTGCTATAAATGGTTCTGTACAGAACATTTTTAAAAAGGTTCTGTATAACACCAAAAAGGTCGGTTCAATTGTTATATTGTATTGACATCGTAACAACAGAAAAAAGAAGAATCCTGTTAGTTCTATATAGAACCTTTTTATAGAACCTTTTTATAAAGTGTCCTATATAGCACCAAAAAGTGTTCTTCTATTGACGTCAAGCTTTTAACAGTAGAAGAACCCTTTGGGCGCTCTATAGAACCCTTTCCAAAAAGCTTCTATATAGAACCATCTACAGCACGTTCATTCACATTCTCCATCGATCCGAAGAACCTTTTCATGAGGCAAAGAACCCTTTAATCATGCAGTCACCTTTTTAAAAATGGTTCTATATAGCACCAAAAAAAAGGTTGGTTCTATTGTAATGTTATATTGACATTGTAACAATAGAAGAACGCAAAGGGTTCTATTGGGACCATTTTCTTTACTAAAGGACCCTTGAAGAACCGTTTAAGCGTATATGGTAATGCTAATTACTGATACACACTTAAAAAAAAGATGGTTCTCCAAGGGTTCTTTAATTGAGAAACACTCAAAGAACCCTTTGCATAATTAAAGGGTTCTTAGCCTTGTGAAATGGCTCTTCAGACTGATGAAGAATATTCTGCAAATGGTTCTGTAGAGCACCAAAAAGGGTTCTTCTGTTGTTACGAGCTTGACATGGTAACCATGGCAGAACCCTTTTTGGGTTATATAGAGCCATTTTCTTTACTAAAGAACCCTTGAAGAACCACGTGGCTTAGCGCTGTGGTACAACAGAACGTCTTTGAAGGGGAACTCCAGGTTTTCTAACTAAAGAGCCCTTAGAGAAGCGTCTAGGTTTATATTGATTTATTAGTCCTATTGTGGTGTTTGTTTGTTTGTTTGTTTGTTTGTTTTATTTTTTCTGTTTTTTTTTTTTAAATCTAGTTTTTTTTTTTAATAATTTTTAGAGTTGACTTTTAATTCTTGCTCCTTTTTGCTCAGTTTTTCCTCAAATTCCTGTCTTCCCCTTACAATTTTATGTAAAGGGGAATTTCAGTATATCGGAACGAAACCTCGTATCTCCTTTTTTGCCGTTTTCAGGTTTTAATTTGAGTTGTCTGTTACATTATGGGTGAGGTTCATGATGAATGGACCAAAAGAAACGGGCCAAAATTCTGGCCCAAAATCCTGACATAACGTGATCCCATTCTGAGCTTTAGTGACGTTACTGGTCATGTTTGTCTGCCCCTAGACCAGAACACACAGAAGGGGGCCGTGGGGCCGAGTGGCGGGGCGAGGGGTGTAATGGGAAAGGGCCGTCTGTGTGAATCCGTAAGGCGGGGCGGCGTCACGGCGCCGTGTCTCAGCGCTGTGAAAGGAAAGACTCGAGCAGATCGTTGTGACCCATTTCTGCTCTGAGTTTGAAGCTGTTTCTGAGCACTCGATGTCTTTACTGTCACATCGTCTCCTCTCTCAGCTGCAGATCACAACTCCTCTCTGTCATCACCCCCCCTATGTCTCTCTCTGTCTCTCCCTCTCTATCTCTCTCTGTCTCTCCCTCTCTCTCTCTCTGTCTCTCCCTCTCTCTCTCTCTGTCTCTCCCTCTGTCTCTCTCTATCTCTCTCTCTCTCTCTCTCTCTGTCTCTCCCTCTGTCTCTCTCTCTCTGTCTCTCCCTCCCTCTCTCGCTCTCTCTGTCTCTCCCTCTGTCTAACTCTGTCTCTCCCTCTCTCGCTCTCTCTGTCTCTCCCTCTGTCTCTCTCTCTCTCTGTCTCTCCCTCTGTCTCTCTCTCTCACTCTGTCTCTCTCTCTCTCTCTCTCTCTCTCTCTCTCTCGCTCTCTCTCTCTCTGTCTCTCCCTCTGTCTCTCTCTCTCCCTCTCTCGCTCTCTCTGTCTCTCCCTCTGTCTCTCTCTCTCTCTGTCTCTCCCTCTGTCTCTCTCTATCTCTGTCTCTCCCTCTGTCTATCTCTGTCTCTCTCTCTCTCACTCTGTCTCTCTCTCGCTCTCTCTCTCTCGCTCTCTCTCTCTCTCTCGCTCTCTCTGTCTTTCCCTCTGTCTCTCTATCTCTGTCTCTGTCTCTCTCTCTATCTCTCTGTCTCTATCTCTCTCTCTCACTCGCTGTCTCTCTCTGTCTCTCTCTCTCTCTCTCTCTCTCTCTCTCTCTCCCTCTCTCTCTCTCTCTCTCTCTCACTGTCTCTCTCTCTCTCTCTCTCTCTCTCTCTCTCTCTCTCTCTCTCTCTCTCTCTCTCTCTCTCTCTCTCTCTCTCTCTCTCTGTGAGTCATCTTTTAGATAAAAACAAATCCTTCATTTTCTCTCTGGCTCCTGCAGAATGTCAGTACTAAACTTTAAAGTGACAGTCAGTGAAAAATAAAATTCCCTCATTGTGGGTGTGAGAGACGTGCTGGAGTCTGAATTGTAACTTCAACTGACACCCTTTTCACAAGTATGGCGGCTGTTTATTAAGCTGAACAGCTGCTCCTAACGTAGAACGAGCTGTGGGGCAGCAGGTCTGTCTGATCTGTAACTCGGTCTGATCTGTAGCTCGGTCTGATCTGTAGCTCGGTCTGATCTGTAGCTCGGTCTGATCTATAGCGCGGTCTGATTTATAGCTCAGTCTGATCTGTAACTCAGTCTGATCTGTAACTCCGTCTGATCTATAGCTCAGTCTGTTATATAGCTCGGTCTGATCTATAGCTCGGACTGATCTGTAACTCGGTCTGATCTATAGCTCGGTCTGTGATATAGCTCGGTCTGATCTATAGCTCGGTATGATCTATAGCTCGGTATGATCTGTAACTCGGTCTGATCTGTAGCTCGGTCTGATCTGTAGCTCGGTCTGATCTATAGCGCGGTCTGATTTATAGCTCAGTCTGATCTGTAACTCGGTCTGATCTATAGCTCAGTCTGTGATATAGCTCGGTCTGATCTATAGCTCGGACTGATCTGTAGCTCGGTCTGATCTATAGCTCGGTCTGATCTATAGCTCGGTATGATCTATAGCTCGGTCTGTGATATAGCTCGGTCTGATCTATAGCTCGGTCTGATTTGTAGCTCTGTCTGATTCCTAGCTCGGTCTGATCTATAGCGCTGTCTGTGATATAGCTCGGTCTGATCTATAGCTCTGTCTGTGATATAGCTCGGTCTGATCTATTGCTCTGTCTGTGATATAGCTCTGTCTGTGATATAGCTCGGTCTGATCTATAGCTCGGTCTGATCTATAGCTCGGTCTGTGATATAGCTTGGTCTGATCTATAGCTCGGTATGATCTATAGCTTGGTCTGTGATATAGCACGGTCTGATCTATAGCTCGGTCTGATTTGTAGCTCGGTCTGATTTGTAGCTCTGTCTGATTCCTAGCTCGGTCTGATCTATAGCTCTGTCTGTGATATAGCTCGGTCTGATCTATAGCTCTGTCTGTGTTATAGCTCGGTCTGATCTATAGCTCGGTCTGATCTATAGCTCTGTCTGTGATGTAGCTCGGTCTGATTTGTAGCTCGGTCTGATTCCTAGCTCGGTCTGATCTATAGCTCTGTCTGATCTATAGCTCTGTCTGATTTGTAGCTCGGTTTGATTTGTAGCTCGGTCTCATTCCTAGCTTGGACTGATTTCAACTAACTTCAACTGACACCCTCAGTCTGATCTATAGCTCTGTGATATAGCTTGGTCTGATCTATAGCTCGGTCTGATCTATAGCTCTGTGATATAGCTCGGTCTGATCTATAGCTCTGTGATATAGCTCGGTCTGATCTATAGCTCGGTCTGATCTATAGCTCTGTGATATAGCTTGGTCTGATCTATAGCTCGGTCTGATCTATAGCTCGGTCTGATCTATAGCTCTGTGATATAGCTCGGTCTGATCTATAACTCTGTGATATAGCTCAGTCTGATCTATAGCTCTGTGATATAGCTCGGTCTGATCTATAGCTCTGTGATATAGCTTGGTCTGATCTATAGCTCGGTCTGATCTATAGCTCGGTCTGATCTATAGCTCGGTCTGATCTATAGCTCTGTGATATAGCTCGGTCTGATCTATAACTCTGTGATATAGCTCGGTCTGATCTATAGCTCTGTGATATAGCTCGGTCTGATCTATAGCTCTGTGATATAGCTCGGTCTGATCTATAGCTCGGTCTGATCTATAGCTCTGTGATATAGCTCGGTCTGATCTATAGCTTGGTCTGATCTATAGCTCTGTGATATAGCTTGGTCTGATCTATAGCTCTGTGATATAGCTTGGTCTGATCTATAGCTCTGTGATATAGCTCGGTCTAATCTATAGCTCTGTGATATAGCTCGGTCTGATCTATAGCTCAGTCTGATCTATAGCTCTGTGATATAGCTTGGTCTGATCTATAGCTCGGTCTGATCTATAGCTCTGTGATATAGCTCGGTCTGATCTATAGCTCTGTGATATAGCTCGGTCTGATCTATAGCTCATTCTGATCTATAGCTCTGTGATATAGCTTGGTCTGATCTATAGCTCGGTCTGATCTATAGCTCTGTGATATAGCTCAGTCTGATCTATAGCTCTGTGATATAGCTCGGTCTGATCTATAGCTCTGTGATATAGCTCGGTCTGATCTATAGCTCGGTCTGATCTATAGCTCTGTGATATAGCTCGGTCTGATCTATAACTCTGTGATATAGCTCGGTCTGATCTATAGCTCTGTGATATAGCTCGGTCTGATCTATAGCTCTGTGATATAGCTCGGTCTGATCTATAGCTCGGTCTGATCTATAGCTCTGTGATATAGCTCGGTCTGATCTATAGCTCTGTGATATAGCTCGGTCTGATCTATAGCTCAGTCTGATCTATAGCTCTGTGATATAGCTCGGTCTGATCTATAGCTCTGTGATATAGCTCAGTCTGATCTATAGCTCTGTGATATAGCTTGGTCTGATCTATAGCTCGGTCTGATCTATAGCTCTGTGATATAGCTCAGTCTGATCTATAGCTCTGTGATATAGCTCGGTCTGATCTATAGCTCTGTGATATAGCTCGGTCTGATCTATAGCTCGGTCTGATCTATAGCTCTGTGATATAGCTCGGTCTGATCTATAACTCTGTGATATAGCTCAGTCTGATCTATAGCTCTGTGATATAGCTCGGTCTGATCTATAGCTCTGTGATATAGCTCGGTCTGATCTATAGCTCGGTCTGATCTATAGCTCTGTGATATAGCTCGGTCTGATCTATAACTCTGTGATATAGCTCGGTCTGATCTATAGCTCGGTCTGATCTATAGCTCTGTGATATAGCTCGGTCTGATCTATAACTCTGTCTGATTCATAGCTCTCCTGTCTCTGTGTCTCTCTCTCTCTCTGATTGGTTGGATTTATTGCTGTAAATAGCAGCACCTGTTCGGGGGTGGGGTGGGGGGGTTAGCAGGAAGTGCTGCCCTGTGTGTGTGTGTGTGTGTGTGTGTGTGTGTGTGTGTTCTGTCCTTGTGTAGGAACATTGTGCCACTCACAGTAGGAAGTTTGGCATAGTGAACGAACAGAGAAAAAGAGAGAGAGAGAGAGAGAGAGAGAGACGTAGACAGAGCGAGAGAAGTGAGAGAAAGAGAGAGAGAGAGACAGACAGAGAGAGAGAGGTGAGAGAGAGAGGTGAGAGAGAGAGGTGAGAGAGAGGGAGAGACATAGACAGAGAGAGAGAGAGCGAGAGAGGTGAGAGAAAGAGAGAGAGACCGAGAGAGAGAGGGAGGTGAGAGAAAGAGAGAGAGAGACAGAGAGAGAGATCGGGAGAGAGAGAGAGAGAGACAGAGGTGAGAGAGAGAGAGAGGTGAGAGAAAGAGAGAGAGACAGACAGAGAGAGAGAGAGAGGTGAGAGAGAGAGAGGGAGAGACGTAGACAGAGAGAGAGAGAGCGAGAGAGGTGAGAGAAAGAGAGAGACAGAGAGAGAGAGGGAGGTGAGAAAAAGAGAGAGAGAGAGAGAGACAGAGGTGAGAGAAAGAGAGAGGGAGAGGTGAGAGAAAGAGAGAGAGAGAGAGAGACAGAGAGAGCGAGAGAGGTGAGAGAAAGAATGAGAGAGACAGACAGGGAGAGAGAGAGAGAGAGAGAGAGAGGTGAGAGAAAGAGAGGTGAGAGAAAGAGAGAGAGAGAGGTGAGAGAAAGAGAGAGAGAGAGACAGAGAGAGCGAGAGAGGTGAGAGAAAGAATGAGAGAGACAGAGACAGAGAGAGAGAGAGAGAGAGAGAGAGGTGAGAGAAAGAGAGGGTGACGAACAGTTGGAAAAGATAAAGAAAGAGGGGGGAGAGAAAAGAGAGAGAAACCGAGTTAAAGAGAAGAAAATGTGTGATAATGTCCAGTTGAACAGATAAAGGAAACCCACATTTTAAATATTGCATTAAAAAACGATGAATTCAGTTAATTGCGTTTAACATTTCACGCCCTGTGCTGCACTAAATCCATCTAAACGGGACTCGTTAGGCTCAGGAATCGGGATTCAGGCACTGACGATGTCCAGAGTACGCTTAGCACTTATCCTCCTGGGTCATGGGGGGAGCTGGAGCGCATCCCAGCAATCATTCCGTGGAAGGCAGGATACACTCTGGACAGGCCGCCAGTCCATCGCAGGGCAGACAGACAGACGTACACATTCCCATCCACACTCCCACTCACTTTGCTTTTTGTTGTGATATTTTTAAATATTTCTTTTAAAGTGAGTTTGATAGATTTAAAGTTTAAGTTCTAAATAATTTTTTTAATGCTGCCCCATGTTTTTATCAAAGCAAAGTATTTACATATGTGGGTGGAGCCTTATTTTAGCCACGCCCCTGCATTTCAGAGCAGGGAGTGAGGCTGCATCCCTGTCCCTCAAGGCCACATGGTGAGCAGTTAGATCCACTGTTTTGAAGTAAAAGTGTCCCAAAGTCTGAAGGTCAGTGAGGAACATTAAGAATCTCCATATTTTCTGTAGTTCAGCACTTTTTAGTGTTTTAATGTGAAATCTGGTGATTTTCTGTGTGGACAGCTGGTCAAAGCTGAGTTTGCTGAGTTTTTGAGCTCAAAATGAGTTAAAACTGTCACTGAAACAGTCACGACTCTTTCTACCCACCGCCGGACCTGGAGTTTCCACTCAGCTCCATTAGCGAGCCTTATCTGCCACTGAAGAACGGCTAACGGCTGAAACGGAAAATAAACAGAGAAAAGCTGAAATAAGTGGAAAAACAAGGGTTGTAAAGTGTAGCGGTGGAGCAGCATCTAAAGCAACACCAACCACCCTGAGAAATGTGTCTGCAGTCCCAGCAGCTCATCCTGCAGTCAAACCGCAGAGCTGGAATCGAGAGGTCAC
>NC_051230.1:1957323-1969823 GCF_015220715.1 Pygocentrus nattereri | reverse complement strand
CCAGCTCATGTAGGAACTTTCTGTAGGAGCTTTTAGAGGGGGATGTCTGGTTCCTATCACCACCACTGTGAACGGTTCTGACTCTGTAAATTTATCTAGAACAGAGTGTTTCACACCAAACCACTCAGAACCGCTCTGTTTACATCTGAACCAGTTAATTATGCAGAGAATTTGAAAAAGATGTGGAGTTCCCCTTTAAAAGCTGGTCGTGACTCTGTTCTTCCTCATTTAAACACACAAATCAGTTCATCGTGTATTTGGGGCTGCTTTGTGTGATGTAGTGAAGGAAATGACTCTGAGTGGAGCCACGCTTCGGCTGTACTTCCGGACAGGAAGTGGCTGGAAAATGGCTGTAACCCCGGTATAAAATCTCGGAATGGTGCACAGATGCCACTCCGAGATAAAAGTCCTGACATTCTTGTGTGTGTGTTCATGCACAGAGTGTGTGTGTTAGACAGTGTGAAACGGCTGAAAGAGGAGGGCATTATTCAAATGACAAGAGCTGCAGATTTAGTTATAGCTTATATGTTTTTTTAAGCAGTAGAACCCGAGAGGGAGAGCGTTATCACGGAATACCATCCCGGCTGTGATCTGGTGTCCGTAGATCATCCCAGCCGTGATGTTATTGGTGATAACTCCCTCCTCGAGTGCTCTACTGCTTTAATACAGCAGTTAAATAAATACAGTAAGAAATGAATAAACTGGCCGTGAACGCGGCTTTAATATGTTTTAATGTTCAGTTCCTTCCTCCTAATTACAGCTCCTTAACGAGCAGCTTGGTGCTACGTCAGAGTAACGAGCTCCGCCCACTCACTGCTCAGCCGGCAGTTCGTTCTCCAGCTCCTTAAACTAAATTCCCAAACTGTCGTCTCCACTGAGCAGCTTTTCAGTCGGCAGCTGTGACAGAAGAACAGCTGAACAACCTGGAATCAGCCAGAAATGAACCCAACACCATTCGCCAGACGTGTCTGATCTTCAGAGTCGGACCAAATCAGACTGAGCCGTAAAACTGACCCAATATCAGGTTCAGCTCAGTTTGGTCAGTTTGTCCAGATCAGTATTAATGTTGTTTTGTTCCAGCCGGTCTGTAAAGCTTCTTACAGCCCGTTTAGTTTGGCGAATGGTGTTCAGGTGAGTCCAGGTTTGGTGAATGCCAGGAGAACGTTACCTGCCTGAATGTGCTGTACCAGCTGTAAAGTTTGGTGGAAGAGGGATGATGATATGGGGCTGTTTTCCACGGGTTGGTCTAGAACCCTTAGTGGATGAACGGGCAGAAATTCCCACAGACTCTCTCCAAAACCTTGTAGCAAGATTCCCAGAAGAGTGGAAGCTGTTAGAGCTGCAAAGGGGGACCAGCTCCATATTAATGCCTATGGATTTAGAATGGGATTTATAAAAGCTCTTGTAGGTGTCCCAATACTTTTGCCCGCCTGGTGTGATAGCAAATGAACAGTGTGACACAATTAAGGGTCGAAGATTGACCTACGCTATTTTAACCAAAATGAAGTACTAATACCAAAAAATCCAAAGCAAAACGAAGGACTAAAATACATGTTTATAGATGTTTAGTGTCACAGTGTCAGAATAATCAAGTCTGTTAGAGATTACTTGAAGTGGAACCAAGGATTTTTCAAAATGTTTGCATAATTAATTGGTTTCGATGTAAACAGAGTCATCCAGAGCGGTTTGGTGTGAAACTCTCTGTTCTAGATAAACGTACCGAGTCAGAACCGTTCACAGTGGTGGTGATGGGAACCAGACGTCCCTCTAAAAGCCCCTCACAGAAAGTTCCTACATGAACTTGTTCTGAATTCACTGCCTGATGACTGAGACGCTGTTTTATGAGAGTTTAGAGAACTTCAACTCCATTCATGGTGGAGGGAGACATGCAGGGCGCTGTGCGGCAAAATAGTCCCCAAAGAAAACTCATTATTCCAGATTTTCCACTGTTTTCCATCATCGAGATTCCATATAAGCTCAGAAGACTCGTGTAGGTTCTCTGGTGGTTCTGGATGGTAAATAAAGTGTCTATATCTGTGTTGTAGTCATGGCGACGCCTGGTTCCCATCACCACCACTGTAAAGACGTCTGAACCGTTCACTATGTTTACATCTTATGTGTGACAAAGGCTGCTGGACAGATTAGTTCTTCCACAAGTGTTCTGGTCCAGAGTGTTGCTTATGGTGGACGTTCTGATCGTTTCTGGCCATCTGATATATTTCCCCCACCACAGCCGGAGCAGCTGCAGCCTTCTCCTAAAATAAGAGTCAGGAATGCAGTGGAGGGCAGGACCGACTGTGCTGCTGCCAGTAATGCTGTACGTTACTGTCGGGGTGTGTACACGTGTGCATGTGTACATAACATACATTTCCAGCACCTCAGCACACAATCCAGAGCATCCAGTGCAGTTTCATTTATTTCATTACCAGACAAAAAAAAACAGTGGTACAAATGAGGCTCCTAACAACCACCTGGAAGAGCTGGTTGACCCCAAAACTGCCCCAGATAAACAGCGCCAAAAGCTTTCATCTCTGAGAGAGAGGAGAAGATCAAGCTGCTTCAGGTGTTTCTGTCCGTCCTTCCACTGTGAGAAGACCACTCTGCGCTGTGGGTTTAAAAGGACGTGTAGCTGATCAAGAAGAACCTCACTGAGAAAAGGAGATGGATACATCAAAGAAGCTGAACGATGGACTGACCACCCCAGAGTCCAGACCTCAACACCACTGAATGGGTTTGATTACTTCGAAAAATCAATAACCAGCTTCTAAAACTGAGCTTTGGAGGCGTGTCTGCAGATTCTTTGAGGAGCTTCTTGAGGAGGCTCCTGAGAAAAACGGAAGCTGGAATGAAGGGAAACAGTGGAAACAGTGGAAACGCGCTGAAAAACGTGTATATTCTGACTTGATTTGAGCGTGAACGGTGGTCTCTGGCTTTGTACAGTCCTGTACTGTTATTACATATAGCTACTTATATACCGCTGTTGTCGGCACGCAACCTTATATCTCCATTTTTGTTGTTTTTCAGTTTTTGAGTTAATTTAGAAACGGCCCAGAATGACTTGGGTTTGTTTTTCAGGAGTTGGGCTCGGCCCCTTAGATCCAGTGAAAGGAACTCTTAAAGCTTCAGCTCCAAGAGATTCTGGACAATTTCACGCTCCCAACTTTGTGGGAACAGTTTGGGGACGGCCCCTTCCTGCTCCAACATGACTGCCCACCAGTGCACAAAGCAGGTCCATAAAGACGTGGATGAGCCAGTTTGGTGTGGAATAACTTGACTGGCCTGCACAGAGTCCTGACCTCAACCCCATAGAACACCTTTGGGATGAATTTGAGCGGAGACTGTGAGCCAGGCCTTCTCGTCCAACATCAGCGTCTGACCTCACAAATGTGCTTCTGGAAGAACGGTCAGAAATTCCCATAAACACTCCTAACCTTTGTGGAAAGCCTTCCCAGAAGAGCTGAAGCTGTTATAGCTGCAAAGGGTGGGCCGACATCACATTAAACCCTATGGATTAAGAATGGGATGCCACTCAAGTCCATATGCGTGTGAAGCTAGATGACCGAATACTTTTGGCGATATAGTGTATGTATGTGTATATATGTGTGTATATATAATGTACAGTGGGGTAAGAAAGTATTCAGTCAGCCGCTGATTGTGCAAGTTCTCCTACTTAGAAAGACGAGAGACGTCTGTAATATTCATCATAGCTACACTTCAACTATGAGAGACAAAATGAGGAAAAAATCCAGGAAATCTCATCAGAGGATTTCTAAAGAATTTGTTTGTAAATTATGGTGGAAAATAATTATTTGGTCAATAACAAAAGTTCATCTCAGTACTCTGTAACATAACCTTTGTTGGCAATGACAGAGGTCAGATGTTTCCTGCAGGTCTTCACCAGGTTTGCACTGTAGCTGGTATTTTGGCCCGTTCCTCCTGCAGATCTCCTCTAGAGCAGTGATGTTTTGGGGCTGTTGCTCGGCAACACAGACTTTCAGCTCCCTCCACAAATTTCCTGTGGGGTTGAGATCTGGAGACTGGCTAGGCCACTCCAGGACCTTGAAATGCTTTTTACGGAGCCACTCCTTCGTTGCCCGAGCGGTGTGTTTGGGATCATTGTCATGCTGGAAGACCCAGCCACGTTCCCTCTTCAATGCTCTCACTGATGGAAGGAGGTTTTAGCTTAAAATCTCACGATACACGGCCCCATTCATTCTTCCCTTAACACGGCTCAGTCGTCCTGTCCCGTTTGCAGAAAAACAGCCCCAAAGCCTGATGTTTCCACCTCCATGCTTCACAGTAGGTTTGGATGCAACTCGGCATTCTTCTCCCTCCAAACACGATGAGTTGAGTTTTTACCAAAAAGTTCTATTTTGGTTTCATCTGACCACATGATGTTCTCCCGATCCTCTTCTGGATCATCCATATGCTCTCTGGCAAACTTCAGACGGGCCTGGACGTGTACTGGCGTAAGCAGGGGGCACGCCTGGCACTGCAGGATCTGAGTCCCTCTCGGCGTCGTGTGTTACTGATGGTAGCCTTTGTTCCTTTGGTCCCAGCTCTCTGCAGGTCATTCATCAGGTCCCTCCGTGTAGTTCTGGGATTTTTGCTCACTGTTCTCATGATCATGTTGACCCCATGGGATGAGATCTTGCGTGGACCCCAGATCGAGGGAGATTATCAATGGTCTTGTAGGTCTTCCGTTTTCTTACAGTTGCTCCCACAGGTGATTTATTCACACCAACCTGCTTGCCTGTTGTAGAGTCACTCTTCCCAGCCTGGTGCAGGGCTACAATCTTCTTCCTGGTGTCCTTCGACAGCTCTTTGGTCTTGGCCATGGTTGAGTTTGGAGTCTGACTGTTTGAGGCTGTGGACAGGTGTCTTTTATACAGATAACGAGGTCAAACAGGTGCCATTAGTACAGGTAACGAGTGGAGGACAGAAGAGCTTCTTAAAGAAGAAGTTACAGGTCTGTGAGAGCCAGAAATCTTGCTTGTTTGTGGGCGACCAAATAATTATTTTCCACCATAATTTACAAATAAATTCTTTAAAAATCCTCCAATGAGATTTCCTGGATTTTTTTCCTCGTTTTGTCTCTCATAGTTGAAGTGTAGCTATGATGAAGATTACAGACCTCTCTCGTCTTTCTAAGTAGGAGAACTTGCACAATCAGCGGCTGACTAAATACTTTTTTACCCCACTGTATGTAATAATATAATATATAATAATATAAGAGCTACTCGTATAACATATATGCTCAAAGATGCTGACCCCCCCCCCAGACTTGATACTGTTTTTTCTGACACTGTGTTACACACCGTCATCTATGAACACGGACTAAAGTAGGTTAGCGTAAATAGTGGCATTAATTTATTCTAATAAGTCAGTTAAGAAATTGTGTGGTATGTTTTCTTTGTTGCGGTGTACAGGCTGTAAATAGCCTCCTAATGATGATCCAGCCTGCTTCCCCAGAGCTTTTAGCCTCATTAAGATCAAACGCTGCTGCCTGCTTGCTGAATTCCTGCCACAGTGATTAATGACTGATCTACATCCCTACCGTCATACGGCTCTTACTGCACTCCCAGCACATCTGCACTGCCGGCGCGCTCGCGTGTATCTCACTCAGGATAATAATGAGGAATCTCTAAATCCCACTGCTAACTGCAGAATCAGCACTCTTAGCCCGGCTTTACACGCTCAAACTTTCGCACATGAAACTAAACCTCACTGGAGTTTTATAATGTAAAGCGTCCTGCAGTGCACTTCAAACTCAGCTGCAGCCATCCCGTTCTCCTGTTGGTGGATCTTTAGTCATCCCGTTCTCCTGTTGGTGGATCTTTAGTCATCCCCTTCTCTTATTGGTGGATCTTTAGCCATCCCGTTCTCTTATTGGTGGATCTTTAGTCATCCCGTTCTCTTATTGGTGGATCTTTAGCCATCCCGTTCTCTTATTGGTGGATCTTTAGTCATCCCGTTCTCTTATTGGTGGATCTTTAGCCATCCCGTTCTCCTGTTGGTGGATCTTTAGCCATCCCGTTCTCTTATTGGTGGATCTTTAGTCATCCCGTTCTCTTATTGGTGGATCTTTAGCCATCCCGTTCTCCTGTTGGTGGATCTTTAGCCATCCCGTTCTCTTATTGGTGGATCTTTAGCCATCCCGTTCTCTTGTTGGTGGATCTTTAGCCATCCCGTTCTCTTGTTGGTGGATCTTTAGCCATCCCGTTCTCTTGTTGGTGGATCTTTAGTCATCCCGTTCTCTTGTTGGTGGATCTTTAGCCATCCCGTTCTCTTATTGGTGGATTTTTAGCCATCCCGTTCTCTTGTTGGTGGATCTTTAGTCATCCCGTTCTCTTGTTGGTGGATCTTTAGCCATCCCGTTCTCTTGTTGGTGGATCTTTAGCCATCCCGTTCTCTTGTTGGTGGATCTTTAGCCATCCCGTTCTCTTGTTGGTGGATCTTTAGCCATCCCGTTCTCTTGTTGGTGGATCTTTAGCCATCCCGTTCTCTTGTTGGTGGATCTTTAGCCATCCCGTTCTCTTGTTGGTGGATCTTTAGCCATCCTGTTCTCTTGTTGGTGGATCTTTAGCCATCCCGTTCTCTTGTTGGTGGATCTTTAGCCATCCCGTTCTCTTGTTGGTGGATCTTTAGCCATCCTGTTCTCTTGTTGGTGGATCTTTAGCCATCCCGTTCTCTTGTTGGTGGATATTTAGCCATCCCGTTCTCTTGTTGGTGGATCTTTAGCCATCCCGTTCTCTTGTTGGTGGATCTTTAGCCATCCTGTTCTCTTGTTGGTGGATCTTTAGCCATCCCGTTCTCTTGTTGGTGGATCTTTAGCCATCCCGTTCTCTTGTTGGTGGATCTTTAGCCATCCCGTTCTCTTGTTGGTGGATCTTTAGCCATCCCGTTCTCTTGTTGGTGGATCTTTAGCCATCCCGTTCTCTTGTTGGTGGATCTTTAGCCATCCCGTTCTCTTGTTGGTGGATCTTTAGCCATCCCGTTCTCTTGTTGGTGGATCTTTAGCCATCCCGTTCTCTTGTTGGTGGATCTTTAGCCATCCCGTTCTCTTGTTGGTGGATCTTTAGCCATCCTGTTCTCTTGTTGGTGGATCTTTAGCCATCCTGTTCTCTTGTTGGTGGATCTTTAGCCATCCCGTTCTCCTGTTGGTGGATCTTTAGCCATCCCGTTCTCTTGTTGGTGGATCTTTAGCCATCCCGTTCTCCTGTTGGTGGATCTTTAGCCATCCCGTTCTCTTGTTGGTGGATCTTTAGCCATGTGGCTCTTTAATGGTGGGCAGAGCAGCTTCACATTGACAGATGGAAACTAAAGTGACTTTTTGAAGTGAAACTGAATCTACAGTACTGTGTATTTTTGCTTTCTCATTATTCCTGTTATTGTTGTTATTAGTCTTCATGATGTGTGTGTGTTTTCTGTGGCAGTATCATCATGGGATGTATCAGCGTCTGCAGCGTGTCTGAGTTACTGTAGCCGAGCGCAGAGCAGTCCCTGCATTACTCGCACGCTGTCATTCCCATGGCGTGTTTTTGATGGTATTCCTGTCTTGGCCTTGTAGCTGTTTTCCTGGTGCAGGATCATCCTCAGATAAGAGCAGCAGGGCTTGGGATGTGTGTTTGTGTTCGGCTGCAGTCGTCTGTGCAGGTAGCGGGCTCAGGTGTTCGGGAATGTGATCAAACCGGCTGCTTTCACGCTGCACGTCAAAAGACTTTTCAGCACTAATGAGCCCGTTTACTGGGGAGGAATCCAGACTCTAATTTTATCCTGTTGTGACAGCATCATTTTCAGTATCAGACATATTTCCTTGCATTAAAGAAATTCGGTTTTTATTTATTTATTTATAGCCAATTGATGGGGCTTTTATTATGTATTCAGTTTAAATGTCTCTCTCTTTCTCTCTCTCTTTCTCCCTCTTTCTCTCTCTCTCTCTCTCTCTCTCTCTCTCTCTCTCTCTCTCTCGCTCGGCCTCTCTTTCTTCAGCCTTTACTCTTCTGGGAAGGATCTAGATGTTGAACATTGCTGTGAGGATCTGATTGAGCATTAGTGAGGTCAGGTACTGGTGTTGGATGGTCAGTTGTGGATCACTAACTCATCCCAAAGGTACTGAATGAAGCTCCATCACTCCAGAGAACCCAGTTCCACTGCTCCACTGCCCAATGCTGGGAGGCTTTATAGACCGCAGGCTTTCTCGTTGGATTGAGTTCCTGCAGGTTCAAGGTTCTTCACACTCCAGTGCAGTGAGATGTTTACGTGCTGGAGCATCGTTGTTTTGTTATCTCTCCCGTGTTTGTTTGTTTACACCCCTCAGGCCGTCTTCTGGTGGATGATAAAAACTGTGTGGATTAAATTTGCGCTCTCCTTGCCATACACTCTTAAAGATGGTTCTTCAATGGTTCTTTAGTAAAGACAGGGCTTCTGTATAGAACCACGAACACTCAAATAACCATTTGCATGGTGGAATCATTCTTCAGATTGATGATGGAGAATGTGTTATGTATATGGTTCTATATAGAACCTGTTAGAAAATGGTTCTATATAGCAACGAAAAGGTGTTCTTTTATTGCATACATTTATTTTCAATAACATTTAGCTAAAACTTGGCAACTCCCTACAAACAACCAAGTAAACACCCCAGGCACCATGGCAACTGCCTAGCAGCTATTTAGCAGCCCCATACCATAGCAACCACCTAGAATCACCTTAGCAACCATCTGGGATACCATAAAAAAACACCTAGCAGTCCCCTAGAAACCACCTGGGATACCCTACAAATGGCCTAGCAACACTATAGCAACCACCTCAGATACTATGCCAACCATCTAGCAACCCCCTGGAACACCATAGCAACCACCTAGCAACCACCTGGGATACAGTACCAAAGCCCTAGCAGCACCATAGCAACCACGTAGCAGCACCTTGGATACCATAGCAACCACCTAACAAGCTAGCAGGAAGTGGGAACTATGTAAGCAGACGTGATTGTGTGTGTATCAGTGTTGTTGGAGTTCACGATGTGTGGTCAGTGGTGGTCTCTGTTTATTGCCGGTTTGGGGGGGGGGGCTGATGAACTGTGCAGTAACTGATGAGGTATTAATGGTGGGTGTTTCTGATAAAGCTGCCACTGACAGGTGGACAATGGTGGACAAAATAAAGTGAACACTGAGTGTGTGATTGACGTAGTCAGTGTGTGTGTTAGTCTGGAGGAGTGTGTGGGTGTGTTAGTGCCCCCCCCCCCCCCCCCCCCGACAGGGGACATTTCATCCTGACCTACTGCCTGCGAGCTGAATTATTCAACCCTCAACCTTTTTCTCTCTCTTTGAAATACAGAAATAGAAGAAAAGCTTCGGCCGAACTCCTGAAGTAGTTGTTACCTGTTTTTCAGTTTAAATGACATCATTACTTCAGCTGTTTTCACAGAATTACAAGGTTTCGTTCTGACCTGTTTATGTTTATTCAGAGGACAAATATAATGTTTTTTTCTTTCTGCAAATCTAGACTGCGCACAGCAATAACTCATCAAATTCATATCCTGATAAAACCTCCTCAGATTTGGAGGATTGAAAGTTTAGAAGCACTTTCCACACAATTTGTCCGCTCATTTCAGGGACGTATGAGTCAGAAACATTAATATACAGCTACAGCCTGATTGTGTCCGGTCTTCACTGTGAGAGAGGGACAGTGAATCAGTGAATGTGTGCTGTGGTCTGTCTTCTGGGTTCTGGGTTCTGGGTTCTGGGTTCTGGGTTCTGTGCCGTATTGTGTTGGTAATGAATCATGTTCCCATATCTGAACATCTTTCCCATCTTTGACAGAGAACATATCCGTCTCCTGCCTATCCGCTGCTGATTATTACCATGGCAACAGGAGTTTAGAGGGGAATGCTGCGTGTTGTGTTTATCAAGTACATTTGCCTCAAACCTCAGGTCAAAAGATCAGATCTCTCGCTCTGCTTTTCCCTCCTGTACAGCTTTTCTCACACTGTCGCTGAACTACAGCACTGATTTACAGAACAGTGGATTATAGAACTGTTACACTACACCCATTTACACTGTTACACTACACCATTTACACTGTTACACTACACCCATTTACACTGTTACACCACACCCATTTACACTGTTACACTACACCATTTACACTGTTACACCACACCCATTTACACTGTTACACCACACCCATTTACACTGTTACACTACACCCATTTACACTGTTACACCACACCCATTTACACTGTTACACCACACCCATTTACACTGTTACACTACACCATTTACACTGTTACACTACACCCATTTACACTGTTACACTACACCCATTTACACTGTTACACCACACCCATTTACACTGTTACACTACACCATTTACACTGTTACACTACACCCATTTACACTGTTACACTACACCATTTACACTGTTACACCACACCCATTTACACTGTTACACCACACCCATTTACACTGTTACACTACACCCATTTACACTGTTACACCACACCCATTTACACTGTTACACTACACCCATTTACACTGTTACACTACACCCATTTACACTGTTACACCACACCCATTTACACTGTTACACCACACCTATTTACACTGTTACACCACACCCATTTACACTGTTACACCACACCCATTTACACTGTTACACCACACCTATTTACACTGTTACACTACACCCATTTACACTGTTACACCACACCCATTTACACTGTTACACTACACTATTTACACTTACACTACACCCATTTACACTGTTACACCACACCCATTTACACTGTTACACTACACCCATTTACACTGTTACACTACACTATTTACACTTACACCACACCCATTTACACTGTTACACCACACCCATTTACACTGTTACACTACACCCATTTACACTGTTACACTACACCCATTTACACTGTTACACCACACCCATTTACACTGTTACACTACACCCATTTACACTGTTACACTACACCCATTTACACTGTTACACTACACCCATTTACTGTCACACCACACCCATTTACACTGTTACACCACACCCATTTACACTGTTACACTACACCATTTACACTGTTACACTACACCCATTTACACTGTTACACTACACCCATTTACACTGTTACACTACACCCATTTACACTGTTACACCACACCCATTTACACTGTTACACTACACCCATTTACACTGTTACACCACACCCATTTACACTGTTACACCACACCCATTTACACTGTTACACTACACCCATTTACACTGTTACACCACACCCATTTACACTGTTACGCTACACCATTTACACTGTTACGCTACACCATTTACACTGTTACACCACACCCATTTACACTGTTACACTACACCCATTTACACTGTTACACTACACTATTTACACTTACACTACACCCATTTACACTGTTACACCACACCCATTTACACTGTTACACTACACCCATTTACACTGTTACACTACACTATTTACACTTACACTACACCCATTTACACTGTTACACTACACCCATTTAAACTGTTATACTACACGTTTCCATAAGTACACTACATCAGTTTCCCTAGTTACACGTGTTTCCACAGGTACAATGCACCCATTTCTACTAGTACACTACACCTGTTTCCCCAGTTATGCTGTACATATTTTCATAGTTACACCACAGGCATTTCCTCAGTTGCACTCCACCCATTTCCAAGATTTCACTCCAGCATTTCCATGGTTACTCTACTGATGGACACCTCGATTCATCACAGTACCCACAGAAACTCATTTGGATCTGGACCTCATTTGTGCCAATATTGATAATGATAGCAGTAAACAAATGAAATATTATGCAGCACTGTGTCCCCCTTGGACGCACTGCTGGTCAGAATATGACCTCTAGGTAATGTAATCCACTGTAATTCAGACCTGCCTCAGCCTCGGTTATAGCAGCTCCATTTAAGCCCAGCCTAAATAGCTCCTGACCTGCACTGCTGCTGTTATTATTATAGATGAAGCTGGGGAAGGAGAGCTAATTGTGGCTTAGCCTCATAACTCACATCTACAGCTCTGGCTAAGAGCGCTCTTTATTTATACTTCATACATACGCAGAGCTGGAGAACTCTCTGTAGTTATTGTCTGCTTGGCTCCTTCTGTGCTTGAACCATGAACACTCAAAGAACCATTTGCATGCATAAATGGCTCTTTGCATGGTGAACTAGTTTCCAGACGATGGTAGAATTTTCTTTGTCATTCTGTGTATGAACCTTTTTTGAAAAACGTTTCTATATAGCACCGAAAAGGGTTCCTCTGTTTCATATAAGCTTGACATTGTCACTATAGCAGAACCCTTTTAGATGCTCTATGTTCCTGAGCGTTTAGTCTGTTAGTACAAGCATCACAGATGTTTCCAGGCAGCCAGAACTGAAAGTCTGACAAACGCAACAAAAAACATGGTTCTTCAAGTGTTCTTTAGTGATGGCAATGGTTCTATATAGAACCA
>NC_051230.1:1929823-1952323 GCF_015220715.1 Pygocentrus nattereri | reverse complement strand
TCTTCGTTTTACACCACCTGGAAACGCTCAGCGCTCTGCACACCACCGTCACGTATCCTTCCACTGCTGAGAGCGAACGTAGTCCCTACAAACAAAGCAATAGATACAGTGAGGGGAATATTCAGACACATGCATTTACACCTGGTAGTCCAATGTGTCTTCAGTTAGTCAGACGGAAATCTGATTGCTGTGGGACGGAATATGCAAATTTGTGTTATATGCAAATGAATGTAATGAGGTACAGCAGGTATGTGTTGAGAGAGGCGGTGGAGTCTGCCTGTGTTCTTTAACTCTGTCTCTCCAGACTGGTGGTGATGTGTATAGCCGGTCTGTTCTTCATCCCCGTTATGGGTCTCACAGGGTTCCACATGGTGCTGGTGGCCAGAGGGCGCACTACTAATGAACAGGTGAGAACCCGGTTCCATGAACAGAGCCTGATAATTAAACATTCACGCAGTTATCCCCTCACGTCCGAGGTTGTCATTAACACAGCAGGGCTCAGAAACCGAATAAATAACCAGTCAGTTACGCTGAGCAGAACCGATACTCTGACAGTTCCGTTCTAATCCCAACATAGCGTTCCTAATCCAGCTAGAACAAAATGAAAAGCTGGTTAATTCTGTTCCTGCGTCAGGGAATTGGGACAAAGGGACACTAGTACTCATGTAGTATTTCAAGGTCTGCTACAGGTGTCCGTGCTGTTGACGTTTTGTCGGATTTAGGAGTAAATAACGGCCAGTTTGGGTTACAGTTATTTAACAATGAACTAACGATCTAGGCGTTCTCTGGCCCCTCAGATTCACTGATCAACATACAACAAACGCTGAAGGAACATGTGCAGCACATCTGATATCTGAATATCAGTCAGACACCCCAGAACCACCCAACAACTCTGACGGACTCCTCACTCTCACTTCGTTATTTTAAACCCAGTTTTATATAATGCTGTTTTTAATTACTGTTTATAATTACTGTGTCTTTCTGTCTTCAACATGATCTCTGTTAATATTAAACCATCCCGGCTTGCTTTGATGACTTACAGCAGTTCAAACCAAACCTGAATTTAAGTCAGAATCTGAATCTGAATTTAAATCTAAATTGGATTTTAAATCTGAATCAGATTTTAAATCTGAATTGGATTTTAATTCTGAATCTGAATTTAAATCTGAATCAGATTTTAAATCTCAATCTGAATCGGATTTTAAATCTGAATTGAGTTCTTCCTCATTTTCTCCCTCTTTCACTCATCTCTCTCTCCTCTATCTCCTTACTCTCTCACGTCTCTTTTATCACACTCTCTCTCTGTGTCTCTCACTCCCTCTGTCACTCTCACTTCTGTCGCAACAAGCTTCACATCGTAACAGTAGAAGAACACTTTTGGGTCTTATACGGAACATTTAATCATGCAAAAGGGTTCTTGGAGTGCTTATGGTTCCTCTCTCTCTCTCGCTCTCTCTCTCAGGTGACGGGGAAGTTCCGTGGGGGAGTGAACCCTTTCACTCGAGGTTGCTGTGGCAACGTGAAGCATGTTCTCTGCAGTCCTTTAGCTCCAAGGTACGTACACACACACACACACACACACACACACACACACACACACACACACACACACACACACACTCTGTATCTGACCACACCTTCTATGAGTCATTCTAGCACAGACAGCTGCCTTTATTTTCTGTCTTTTACACTTTAACTGAACAACCTACCACACATTATTATACATTACTGCACTTCACTGTCCAGTATTATTCATTACTTCATATACTGATGCACATAACTAGACATTCCCACACATTACTTTGCTGTACTCTATATTATTAACCTAACCATTACTGTATGTTACAGTACATTATTATACATTACTTTACTTGTATTATTATACATTACATTCCTACGCTTTACTGCACATTACTGTGCATTACCATACATAACTACATACCATACATACTATACTACTACATATTACTATACACAATATACCAATATTAAAATATACACGTATACAAAATGATTTCTTCATGGGTCCTTTAATAAGGAGAGTAATCCTACATGTAATCTGAATTTCTATATGGAAGAATAAAGAGAAAAATCAACGTGTAAAAATGAATTATGGCCAATTTGGTGCATAAAACAGCTGAGCACAACAGAAATGTACACTCTTTAAAAAATGGTTATTTTAGGGTTCTAGAGTAAGGACAGGGGTTCTTTATAGCAGTGCTACCATTTACTGTTAAACTGTGTTGAAGGATCAGCAGAGCTTTATTTTACTGTAGAGGAGGATTATTTTAGTTTTACCTACTAATCTGGGGCAGAACGTGGGCAGTTGTGGGCTGGAGGTTAGGAAACCGGCCCTGTGACCGGAAAAGCCGACAGCACATGACTGAGGTGTCTTTGAGCAGGGCACCTAAACCCCAACTGCTCCCCGGGCACTGCAGATAGGGCTGCCCACTGCTCCGGGCAAATGTACTCACTGCCCCCTAGTGTGTGTGTATTCACTACTGTGTATGTGGTGTTTCACTTCACGGATGGGTTAAATGTGGAGGTGACATTTCTCCGTTGTGGGACTAATCAGGGACACTTAATCTTAATCTAATCTTAATCTAATTCAGCTGTGGAGCCGCAACAGGGCAGTAAAACAGCCTCATATCGCCGACCCCTGCCTTAAAAATAAAGAGGCTGTTTGTGTTACTGTGCCTTTAAGACTGATATATGTAAGTGAATGGGTGGGTCTAAACTGCTGTATGTAAATGTGTTAATATTCATGACATCATAAAAAAAATCAAAACAGGCTTATATTCCACGTGAGGGCCGGAGAGTGAATGTACAGTTTGAAAAAGCAAAGAACAGGCCGTTTTCCTTGATATGGGCCCTTTAACAATATTTACATACTATATCAAACTCCTAGGAAAGAGCAGCGTTCCAGGTTTTCGAGTATGAATGGCAGATGAAAAGCCCTGTTTGGTCTGTAGAGGCTCCTAATGGGAGGATTTAGGAAAACAATGGATGTCTGTTGGGACTGTTTGTGTGTCCTGTGTTGCCTCAACCTGGGAACACTCTCCCTTTCACACGCACGCCCTCCAGAATGGAAAACAGATGTGTTGAAGGGTTTTAATTGTCGGGTAGAACAATGGAGGGGGCGAGAGACCGAGAGAGAGGCCGAGAGACAGAGAGAGAGAAATTAAATGCTCTAAATGCACTCAGAGCTCGGGGGGAGTCAGGGGGGCTCGTTTTAGCACCGTGTAAAAGCAGGCCGGGCTCTTTTAAAGTGACAGTTCACTCAAAAATCCACACTACAGCACTTCAGCCTTCAGCAGTTTAGCTCCACCCATTCAGCCTAGAGCAATTTAGCCCCACCCATTCAGCCTTCAGCTGTTTAGCTCCACCACTCAGCCTACAGCAGTTTAGCTCCACCACTCAGCCTACAGCAGTTTAGCTCCACCCATTCAGCCTAGAGCAATTTAGCCCCACCCACTCAGCCTACAAAAGTTTAGCCCCAAACACTCAGTCTACCGCAGTGTAGCCCCACCCACTCAGCCTACAACCGTTTAGCTCCACTTCTTTTAGCCTACAGCCGTTTAGCCCCACCCTTTGAGACTGCAGCAGTTTCTTAAAGGCACAGTGACAAAATCAGCTTGTTTAGTTCTGTTCAAGTGACCGTGTTAAAAAACACGATGACTGTTGTTTTTGATGAATAAAACTACACAAGCTTCAAAAGAGAAGGGAAAATATCAAAATGCAAAAAAAAAAAAAAAAAACGTAGGCTATGGGCCCTTTAAATATTGGGCGTCTCTTCAGTGCTTGCAGTGAATATTGTCGAAATGAGCGTATTTTGGGTGTTCGTTTGTGAAACACGTGTAAAATAAAGTACAATGTAATTTAATTAGGAGTTTGTGGACGTGTACGTAGCTCTAATGCCCTGCTGTGTTTTTGTAGGTATATGGTCGACCCAAAGAAGAAACTGGCTATTCCCATCAAACCTCCATTCCTCCGACCTGCACTGTCCGACCGGAACGTCACCGTCAAACTCAGTGACAATGGAGTCCACGGCAGCATCCTAAGAACAAAAGTGAGTTTTTACAGTCTGATGGTAATAATTGTGGAGTGATTTTAATCCAGTATGAATCTGCAGTGTGTAGTTTTACGGTCTGACTGTAATAATTGTGGAATGATTTTAATCCAGTATGAATCTGCAGTGTGTAGTTTTACAGTCTGACTGTAATAATTGTGGAGTGATTTTAATCCAGTATGAATCTGCAGCGTGTGTAGTTTTACAGTCTGACTGTAATAATTGTGGAATGATTTTAATCCAGTATGAATCTGCAGTGTGTAGTTTTACAGTCTGACTGTAATAATTGTGGAGTGATTTTAATCCAGTATGAATCTGCAGTGTGTAGTTTTACAGTCTGACTGTAATAATTGTGGAGCGATTTTAATCCAGTATGAATCTGCAGTGTGTAGTTTTACGGTCTGACTGTAATAATTGTGGAGTGATTTTAATCCAGTATGAATCTGCAGTGTGTAGTTTTACAGTCTGACTGTAATAATTGTGGAGAGATTTTAATCCAGTATGAATCTGCAGTGTGTGTAGTTTTACAGTCTGACTGTAATAATTGTGGAGTGATTTTAATCCAGTATGAATCTGCAGCGTGTAGTTTTACAGTCTGACTGTAATAATTGTGGAGTGATTTTAATCCAGTATGAATCTGCAGCGTGTAGTTTTACAGTCTGACTGTAATAATTGTGGAGTGATTTTAATCCAGTATGAATCTGCAGCGTGTGTAGTTTTACAGTCTGACTGTAATAATTGTGGAGTGATTTTAATCCAGTATGAATCTGCAGTGTGTAGTTTTACAGTCTGACTGTAATAATTGTGGAGAGATTTTAATCCAGTATGAATCTGCAGTGTGTGTAGTTTTACAGTCTGACTGTAATAATTGTGGAATGATTTTAATCCAGTATGAATCTGCAGTGTGTAGTTTTACAGTCTGACTGTAATAATTGTGGAGTGATTTTAATCCAGTATGAATCTGCAGTGTGTAGTTTTACAGTCTGACTGTAATAATTGTGGAGTGATTTTAATCCAGTATGAATCTGCAGTGTGTGTAGTTTTACAGTCTGACTGTAATAATTGTGGAGGGATTTTAATCCAGTATGAATCTGCAGTGTGTAGTTTTACAGTCTGATGGTAATAATTGTGGAGTGATTTTAATCCAGTATGAATCTGCAGTGTGTAGTTTTACAGTCTGACTGTAATAATTGTGGAGTGATTTTAATCCAGTATGAATCTGCAGTGTGTAGTTTTACAGTCTGACTGTAATAATTGTGGAGTGATTTTAATCCAGTATGAATCTGCAGTGTGTAGTTTTACAGTCTGATGGTAATAATTGTGGAGTGATTTTAATCCAGTATGAATCTGCAGTGTGTAGTTTTACAGTCTGACTGTAATAATTGTGGAGTGATTTTAATCCAGTATGAATCTGCAGTGTGTGTATTTTTACAGTCTGACGGTAATAATTGTGGAGTGATTTTAATCCAGTATGAATCTGCAGTGTGTAGTTTTACAGTCTGACTGTAATAATTGTGGAGTGATTTTAATCCAGTATGAATCTGCAGTGTGTAGTTTTACAGTCTGACTGTAATAATTGTGGAGGGATTTTAATCCAGTATGAATCTGCAGCGTGTAGTTTTACAGTCTGACTGTAATAATTGTGGAGTGATTTTAATCCAGTATGAATCTGCAGCGTGTAGTTTTACAGTCTGACTGTAATAATTGTGGAGTGATTTTAATCCAGTATGAATCTGCAGTGTGTAGTTTTACAGTCTGACTGTAATAATTGTGGAGTGATTTTAATCCAGTATGAATCTGCAGTGTGTAGTTTTACAGTCTGACTGTAATAATTGTGGAGTGATTTTAATCCAGTATGAATCTGCAGTGTGTAGTTTTACAGTCTGACTGTAATAATTGTGGAGTGATTTTAATCCAGTATGAATCTGCAGCGTGTGTAGTTTTACAGTCTGACTGTAATAATTGTGGAGTGATTTTAATCCAGTATGAATCTGCAGCGTGTAGTTTTACAGTCTGACTGTAATAATTGTGGAGTGATTTTAATCCAGTATGAATCTGCAGTGTGTAGTTTTACAGTCTGACAGTAATAATTGTGGAGTGATTTTAATCCAGTATGAATCTGCAGTGTGTAGTTTTACGGTCTGACTGTAATAATTGTGGAGTGATTTTAATCCAGTATGAATCTGCAGCGTGTGTAGTTTTACAGTCTGACTGTAATAATTGTGGAGTGATTTTAATCCAGTATGAATCTGCAGTGTGTGTAGTTTTACAGTCTGACTGTAATAATTGTGGAGTGATTTTAATCCAGTATGAATCTGCAGTGTGTAGTTTTACAGTCTGACTGTAATAATTGTGGAGTGATTTTAATCCAGTATGAATCTGCAGTGTGTGTAGTTTTACAGTCTGACTGTAATAATTGTGGAGTGATTTTAATCCAGTATGAATCTGCAGTGTGTAGTTTTACAGTCTGACTGTAATAATTGTGGAGTGATTTTAATCCAGTATGAATCTGCAGTGTGTAGTTTTACAGTCTGACTGTAATAATTGTGGAGTGATTTTAATCCAGTATGAATCTGCAGCGTGTGTAGTTTTACAGTCTGACTGTAATAATTGTGGAGTGATTTTAATCCAGTATGAATCTGCAGTGTGTAGTTTTACAGTCTGACTGTAATAATTGTGGAGTGATTTTAATCCAGTATGAATCTGCAGTGTGTAGTTTTACAGTCTGACTGTAATTATTGTGGAGTGATTTTAATCCAGTATGAATCTGCAGTGTGTAGTTTTACAGTCTGACTGTAATAATTGTGGAGCGATTTTAATCCAGTATGAATCTGCAGTGTGTAGTTTTACAGTCTGACTGTAATAATTGTGGAGCGATTTTAATCCAGTATGAATCTGCAGTGTGTAGTTTTACAGTCTGACTGTAATAATTGTGGAGTGATTTTAATCCAGTATGAATCTGCAGTGTGTAGTTTTACAGTCTGACTGTAATAATTGTGGAGTGATTTTAATCCAGTGTGAATCTGCAGTGTGTGTAGTTTTACAGTCTGACTGTAATAATTGTGGAGGGATTTTAATCCAGTATGAATCTGCAGTGTGTAGTTTTAAGTGTTGGTGTAGTTTCGTTGTGTATAGTGATGTAATAAACCTGTGTGACTGAATGTGAACGCAGTGACTGTGTTTCTCTTTCAGTCTAAGATCAGTCTGGATGGTCTCGGGGAGAAGAACACGGACACCCAGCCGCCTCTTCCACCCAAAGCTGAGCGCCATAACCAGCTTCAGAGCCAGCTCACGTCCAGCGAAGGCAAGCAGCTCCAACACGGCCTCGGTTACTGTTAATATTATTAACATCACACAAAAATAACCCATGAAGACACCAGAGTGTTACACTCCGAGCTGACAACTGGCACTGGAGAGCATCCCAACTGTAAACATACTCGTCCTCTTTTAGCAGTTAACCTCTTAACCGCCTCCCCTTTTGTACCTGTAGTGGTGTACCCATTGTAAAAGGGGGCGCTGTTCCCACCTACCTTGGCCTATGGTCACGATCTGACTCACTGACATCTCACGCTGGCTAGTTCGCAAATGTTATCAAATACACACCTAAAGATGGTTCTTCATGGGTTCTTTAGTAAAGAAAGCAGTTCTATATAGAGCCTTTGTGAAAGCGGTTCTGTGTAGCACTAAAAAGAGTTCGTCTATGGTTATAAGCTTGACGTCGTAGCAGTAGCAGAACCCTTTTGGTGCTACGTTGAACCCTTTTTCAAAAGGTTTCATATAGAACCATATACAGCACGCTGTCCATCAATCTACAGAACCTTTTAATCATGCCAAAGCGTCTTTGAGAGTTCGTGGTCCGGTTCATTATCTTTGCTGAAGAACCCTTGAAGAGCCGTATTTTTTAAGAGTGTGCATCACCTGATTCGCAGAGCTCCTCATGAAGGAACCGGACAGATGGGAAGTGACCAGGATTAGACCTTATTGATCCCGATAGCACATCCAGCTTAACTATCGAGTGCCCAGCATCGGGCTGTGGAGCAGAGGAACTGGGTTCTCTGGAGTGATGGAGCTCCATCCAGTACCTTTGGGATGAGTCGGTGATCCAGAACTGATCAGTACCTGACCTCACTAATGCTCAATCAAACCCTCACAGCAATGTTCAACGTCTAGAGTAAAGCCTTCCTGGAAGAGTCGAGGCTGTTACTGCAGCTCAGACTCAGTACTAACTCCTTCGTTTCAGAGGCAACGCTGGAGGAGCTCTGAGATGTTGAGGAGCAGCCGCAGCGTCAGATGTTTATGGTTGTGCAGCTCATCCCAGCGTGGAGGTTATTGTGATCGAGTGTGTAGTGAAAACCCATTTTGCTCGTGATTCACTGTTAAATTGTGACTCGTCTTCTTTTCACTGCAGAACCATGAGTCACATTGTCCTCCCCCTTTTAAATCCTTTCTGCTGCTGCCCTCTGGTGGTGAGTTATGATGCAGCATCCTTTCACGATTCAACCTGATTAATGTCTTTTTCATGCTTTCCAGAGAGCTCCATCTCCAGCAAGCCCACCAACCCCCCCACCCCGGCCGTGTACAGATACAGACCCTCCTTCGGCACCATACCGAAAGTGCATTACCACGCGACGGGGGAGAAGGTGAGAGCGGCGCTTCGGTTAATCCTGAACACGGCTCAGGTTGCTCACGTTTAAAAACAGCTCCTTCTTTTTAGAGCCGTCTCATTTAACACCAGTTACCTTTACGCTTCATCACAGATGGACCAATAGAATCCGTCCAGTATTAGTGTGAATAAAGTGGTGTGTTGGTCCAATAACATTCACTGGATTTGTTATTATTATTATTTTTAATTTTATTTCATCTTTATTTATTTTAATGCATGTAAACTGATTTTATTTTGTTCATTTGAAGTGGCTTTTTTGACGTGTAACATCGGCGTCACCTGAAAATCATTTATATTATTATATTTTAATCTAATTTTTTTATATTAATGTATCAGGTACCGAAAGTTCTTGTCTCAGTTCTCTTCTACTCTCCTTTCTTCTCTTCTCCTCCTTTTTCTCTCCTTTTCTTCTTGTCTTCTCTCCTGTTCACTCTTCTCTTCTCCTTTCCTCCCTTACTTCTCTTCAGTCATCTTCTGTCTCTTCCCCTCTCTTCTCCTCTTCTCTTCTTTTCCTCCCTTACTCTCCTCCCTTCTTTTCAATCTTCTCTTGTTCTCTCCTTTCCTCTCCTCTCTTCTCTTCTCCTTTCATCTTTTTTCTCCTCTACTCTTCTCTCTTTTCTTCTCCTCTCCTCTTTTCTCCTCTCTTGTTCTCCTCTCTTCTCTTCTCCTTTTCTCTCTTTCTTCTCTTCTCTCTTCTCTTCTCCTCTCTTCTGTTCTCTTTTCCTCTCTTCTCTTGTTCTCTCTCCTCTCCTCTCTTCTCTTCTAATTTCATCTTTTTCTTCTACTCTTCTCTCTTCTCCTCTCTTCTGTTCTCTTTTCCTCTCTTCTCTTTTCTTGTTCTCTCTCCTCTCTTCTCTTCTCTTCTCCTTTCATCTTTTTCTTCTACTCTTCTCTCTTTTCTTCTCCTCTCTTCTCCTCTCTTCTTTTCTCCTCTCTTGTTCTCTTCCCTTCCAATTTCAGAAAAATTCTTAATACATCCAGGCATATTTACCTGTGAAGTGAATCTGATTGTGGATCTTCTGGTCTCTGTTCTCGTTGTTCCTCCTCAGATCATGATGTCAGAAGACTCCAAATCGTCTGCGATCTTGGAGGAAAGAGGTCACGACTACCGCTCTGAACCCAACCTGGACCTGCCGGATTACGGCACTGCTCCGCTTCACCGCACCTTCCAGTCATCTCCGTTCCAGCTGGATTCGATCAGCACCACCCCACGCTCCCTCAGCCTCAAACAGGGCGGCCACAGACCTGAGCACTCGCCACTAGGGGGCAGGAAACCTGACCCGGTCATCTCCACGCCACACAGGGGCGTATTTTCACCCGGGACTCTTTCAAACCGCAATGGGAGCTTATCCTATGACAGCCTGCTGACTCCCAGTATAGCGCCCTCTGCTGGCGAGTGCGCGACCCATCCAGGTGTTCCAACCATGGGTTTCCATTCACCTTTTCTGCCCACGAAAATGTGCCATGTGCGTGGGCCTGAACTGCAGGGGCAAACCATCGTGTCCCCATATAGCCCTGTTCGTACCGGGCTAATATACGGGCGCCATTCGCCTCATCTGAGAGAAAGAGAGCAAGAGAGAGAAAGAGAGAGAGATCCGTCGCCCGTCCGCTACGACAATCTCTCCAAAACCATCATGGCATCCATCCAGGAGAGGAAGGAAATGGAAGCAAGAGAAAAGCTCATAAACCGCCACGGCCCGGGTAACTACGCTAACGATTCGGGCGTTTTCGACGGGTGTAGCCGAGTCCCCCCTGGACCGTGTTACCCTGACGGGCAAAGGGGGCCCGGGTCCAGAGGGTATGGCTCCCGTGACAACCTAATAGGGGTCGGATTGGTGGGGTACACTCCCCGGACCCCCGTGCTTCGGTCCGCAGCGTCCTCATTAGTCCGAGCCCCCAGGACTTCCACTACCTCCCTCCATACGGACGCAGGGGGAGGGGGGAACCTCCAGTATCGCTCTCCGGCCCACCAACCCCACCATTCTCCAATAGCTGTACCCAGATCTCCATCCTACTCACACCAGAAGGTCTCCTTCATCAGCTCCCGGGAAAGGGCCGAGTCTCCACATTTAGGAACGAGGTACGAAAGACAGTAGCCTGAATGTCTGAGGAGCTTATGTCCACCTACCTTGTGTGTATATACACTGGCCATTTTATCAGAAACACATCCAGTGTAGGTGCAGTTTGTTCACAGCTATAGACTGTAGATCATCTGTTACTGTCAGCCCCATCTAGCATCAGTGAACAGAGACCACCAGACCAGATACTGCTGACCAGATACTGATACTGACCTGGTCTCTGAGATGCGAATCCAAATCGAGTCTCGAATCTCTGCAGTGTGAGTCTGAGTGTAATCCTGAGTTACTTGATTGTGAGTCTGAGTTGAGTCTAAGGTGCGAGGTGAGTCTCTGAGGTGTGAGTCAGAGTCGAGTCTCAAGTGTCTGAAGTCCGAGTCTCAGTTGAGTCTCAAGTCTGTGAGATTTGAGTCCGAGTCGAATCTCGAGTCTCTAAGGTGTGAGTGTGTGTCAAGCATTGAGTCTCTGAGGTACGAGTCTGCTTCAAGTCTCAAGTCTCTAAGTTTCAAGTCTCAAGTTTCTTATGTGTGAGTTTGACTCAAGTCTCAAGTCTCTGAGTTGCAAGTCTGAGTCGAGTCTCAAATTTCTAAAGGTGTGAGTCCTTCTCGTGTCTCTGAGGCATAAGCCTGATCTGAGTCTCTGAGGTGTGAGTCAGAGTCGAGTCTCAAGTGTCTGAAGTCCGAGTCTCAGTTGAGTCTCAAGTCTCTGAGATTTAAGTCCGAGTCGAATCTTGAGTCTCTGGGTTGCAACTCTGGGTCGAGTCTCAAGTCTCTGAGGTCTGAGTCGAATCTCGAGTCTCTAAGGTGTGAGTGTGTGTCAAGTATTGAGTCTCTGAGGTACGAGTCTGCTTCAAGTCTCAAGTCTCTAAGTTTCGAGTCTCGAGTTTCTTATGTGTGAGTTTGAGTCAAGTCTCAAGTCTCTGAGTTGCAAGTCTGAGTCGAGTCTCAAATTTCTAAAGGTGTGAGTCCTTCTCGTGTCTCTGAGGCATAAGCCTGATCTGAGTCTCTGAGGTGTGAGTCAGAGTCGAGTCTCAAGTGTCTGAAGTCCGAGTCTCAGTTGAGTCTCAAGTCTCTGAGATTTAAGTCCGAGTCGAATCTTGAGTCTCTGGGTTGCAACTCTGGGTCGAGTCTCAAGTCTCTGAGGTCTGAGTCGAATCTCGAGTCTCTAAGGTGTGAGTGTGTGTCAAGTATTGAGTCTCTGAGGTACGAGTCTGCTTCAAGTCTCAAGTCTCTAAGTTTCGAGTCTCGAGTTTCTTATGTGTGAGTTTGAGTCAAGTCTCAAGTCTCTGAGTTGCAAGTCTGAGTCGAGTCTCAAATTTCTAAAGGTGTGAGTCCTTCTCGTGTCTCTGAGGCATAAGCCTGATCTGAGTCTATGAGGTGTGAGTCAGAGTCACGTCTTGAGTCTGTTCGGTGCGAGTCACATCTCAAATCTCTGAGGTGCGAGTCTGAGTCGAGCCTGAAGTCTCTGAGATTGGAGTCAGAGCTGAATCTCTAGTCTCTGAGGTGCAAGTCCAAGTCTGAGTCTGAAGTCTCTGTGGTGCGAGTCTGAGGCGAGTATCGAGTACCGAGTCTCTCGGTTGCAAGTCTCAGTCAAGCCTCTGGTCTGTGTTGCGAGTCTGTGTCGTGTCTCGAGTCTCTGAGGTTCGAGTCAGAGTAGATATTAATGTTGATGTTACTAATCATCATACGAATAATAACCTTTCACATTTGTTTCCTCTTTTGTAGAGAGGACCTGGGTCAGGGTAAAGTTAATGGGCAGCCCCAAGGCCAGGCGCGAGACTGCCACCTAGGGGCGCCCTCCGGAACTGCGCTCAGCCCCAGCAGACATACCAACGTCAAAAAGGTGACGGGAGTGGGCGGGACTACCTATGAGATTTCAGTGTGATGGAGTAACCGATCCCTGTGTGAAGAAGCACTGCCATGGCGACCGACGACAGCGACAGCAACAACAATGTCTGTGCAAAAAGTGAAAAGTTCTCTTTTTACGCTGATGTTAAAGAACACTGTAACCGACCAATCACAGCCTTTCTCACGCAGGACTGCTGGTCCAATCAGAGAAGGTTTTTTCACTGTGCCTGTCTCTGCCCTTTTGGTGACTGAAGGGATGGGTGGAAACATTACTGTGTGTGTGTGTGTGGTTGTGTGTGTGTGTGGTTGTGTGTGTGTGTCAAATGTTTATGATCAGGAGTTTTAAAGGAAAACTTCATCGCTTTCTGACCTGATCTCTGTCTGTAAGCGGATGGACGATTAGCAGATAATAATCTTAATGCGTTTCCCTGAATTCATAAACAACAAGAAAAAAACCGCTGAATTGAAAATCGGTGACAATAGAAGTCGATGGGCAGCTTCTAAATTATAGGAGTAAATGTTTGAAATGTGTGACTAAATGACTCCAGCCATTCATCTCTATCAAGGAGTCTTGCCCAAGGACTCTTATTGGTATAGTGTAGGGTGTTTACCCAGGCGGGGCACTGAACCCCAGTCTACAGTGTAGTAGGTGAAGGTGGTGTTAGGAGTCTTGCCCAAGGACTCTTATTGGTATAGTGTAGGGTGTTTACCCAGGTGGGGCACTGAACCTCAGTCTACAGCGTAGTAGGTGAAGGTGGTGTTAGGAGTCTTGCCCAAGGACTCTTATTGGTATAGTGTAGGGTGTTTACCCAGGTGGGGCACTGAACCTCAGTCTACAGCGTAGTAGGTGAAGGTGGTGTTAGGAGTCTTGCCCAAGGACTCTTATTGGTATAGTGTAGGGTGTTTACCCAGGTGGGGCACTGAACCCCAGTCTACACTGTAGTAGGTGAAGGTGGTGTTAGGAGTCTTGCCCAAGGGCTCTTATTGGTATAGTGTAGGGTGTTTACCCAGGTGGGGCACTGAACCCCAGTCTACAGCGTAGTAGGTGAAGGTGGTGTTAGGAGTCTTGCCCAAGGACTCTTATTGGTATAGTGTAGGGTGTTTACCCAGGTGGGGCACTGAACCCCAGTCTACAGTGTAGTAGGTGAAGGTGGTGTTAGGAGTCTTGCCCAAGGACTCTTATTGGTATAGTGTAGGGTGTTTACCCAGGCGGGACACTGAACCTCAGTCTACAGCGTAGTAGGTGAAGGTGGTGTTAGGAGTCTTGCCCAAGGACTCTTATTGGTATAGTGTAGGGTGTTTACCCAGGTGGGGCACTGAACCCCAGTCTACAGCGTAGTAGGTGAAGGTGGTGTTAGGAGTCTTGCCCAAGGACTCTTATTGGTATAGTGTAGGGTGTTTACCCAGGCGGGGCACTGAACCCCAGTCTACAGTGTAATAGGTGAAGGTGGTGTTAGGAGTCTTGCCCAAGGACTCTTATTGGTATAGTGTAGGGTGTTTACCCAGGCGGGGCACTGAACCCCAGTCTACAGTGTAGTAGGTGAAGGTGGTGTTAGGAGTCTTGCCCAAGGACTCTTATTGGTATAGTGTAGGGTGTTTACCCAGGCGGGACACTGAACCTCAGTCTACAGCGTAGTAGGTGAAGGTGGTGTTAGGAGTCTTGCCCAAGGACTCTTATTGGTATAGTGTAGGGTGTTTACCCAGGTGGGGCACTGAACCCCAGTCTACAGCGTAGTAGGTGAAGGTGGTGTTAGGAGTCTTGCCCAAGGACTCTTATTGGTATAGTGTAGGGTGTTTACCCAGGCGGGGCACTGAACCCCAGTCTACAGTGTAATAGGTGAAGGTGGTGTTAGGAGTCTTGCCCAAGGACTCTTATTGGTATAGTGTAGGGTGTTTACCCAGGTGGGGCACACTGTGCTGGAGAAATTCCTCCCCCGGAAAACCAGTCCACCACTGAAAGAACCGATTACGCCGATTCACACAGAACTCAGCGGAATTCTGCCCATTGACTTCTATTATAAGCGAGTTTCGAGGCGTGGGTTTTCTGTCCCGTTCAGGGAAACGTGTTGAGATCATCGTCTGCGGTAGAGATGCAGCAGATGGAGATCAGGTGGAAAAACAGTGAAGTTGTCCGTTACGTGTCGGTCAGAAGACGATTGCCAGCTGGCCTTACTGTGTCCCTTTATTCAGATATCATACCACGGGAGTTGGGGGTTTAAAAAAACTGTAAAGCATCACGTTTAAATGAAAAGGGCTGAATATTCCTAGTGTCAGTTTATTAATATCTCTAATCCACTGAAACGGTGCTCAGTTATACTCTGGGTGTAACTGATTTCTCTGCCATCATGAATGTGTGAAAACTACCTTCCAGTATCAACACTACGTCAACAAGCTGCCGCAGTCCTTCTTCTTTCTGCACTTCTGTTTTTAGCCTGTAGGTGGTGCTGCTGTAAATCTAAACTCTTAAAATGGTAATATTAAAATAATTCCAAATTTATGATTCGCTGTTGCTCTTATTCTCAGTTAAACTGAGAACTATTGAATAATATCGACCATAATTATAATAAACCCCAATACAAATGTGACTTTAGCCACAATTACCATGAATTTATAACTAATACCAACATTAAAAATTGTTGCACATTACGTCTGCGTATTATTATTATTATTATTATTATCATTATTAAAAAATTGAGGCTGTAGTGTTATGATTGCAATCTTAATAGTAATAATAATAATAGTAATAATAATAATAAACATCAAATATAATTTGACTACAGCCTCAATCGTAAGTATATAACAAATATTAACATTCATATTCCATGTATTTGTTATACATGTATTAATTGAGCAATTCTTCCTCCTATTCTTACTGTTATTATTATTAAAATTAATATTAATGTTGAAATTCCAGCAATTTTAAGGCTGAAGTAGTTTTCTGAGACTGACTAAGTGGGATTTACTTCAGCAGCAGCTACAAAGTTTAGTTTATCCAGATCAAACAGTTTATCCAAATAAAGCCATTACGACCAATAAGTGCAGGGCTGCGTGATACGGACAGGAATATCAATATTGTGATAATATTGCTGCATATTGCAAATGCAGTCTGCCTTACAATATATTAAAAATATAATAATAATTATAACAATAATAATAATAATTAATTGGGTCAGCTTTGTTTTGACCAAGATGATTTCCTCTTATTGGATTACCTAAACAGCTGTGATTGGTCAGGAGTGCTCATTTGCATATCGGATATCAGTATTGCAGAAGTGGTGCAGGATAAAGCACCTGCGGCAGGTGAAGCTCACCTGTGTCGGCTCTTCACCTCACAGTCGGAAGGATTGCAGCCAACTGTCAGACATCCAGGTTTATATTTGTTGTCTTTTATTTCTATTGATCACAGTGATCTCAACACGTCTACTGTATGATTGGCCGGTCTAGGCTCCGCCCACAGACAAGCGCGGGCAGGCGGTTCACAGCTTCACCACATAAAAGAATGCTTTTCTTTTTTTTTCTTATCTTTGACTCCTTTTTTATACCGATATTTCAGTTGTTTGATACATTTCTCTTTTTTATACAGGTATTCAAATCTGGGTGGATGTTTGTATTTTGAGTGGATTTTGTCATAATTTATAATTTATACATCTAAATTAACGAGCATCCGTTGCCATGTTTTGTCTTTTGTAGTTTGTATCTGTTTTTTTCAGCCTGAGGACAGAATGTGGGAAGAAGAATTGTTTTTTTGCAAGCTTGTTTTAAAGGGCAGTTTCACCAAATTTTCAAAATTTCTGCAAAATTAACTGGTTAAGAAGTAAACAGAGTCGTTCCGAGTGGTTTGGTGTGAAACTCTCTGTTCTAGATAAACGTACCGAGTCAGAACCGTTCACAGTGGTGGTGATGGGAACCAGACGTCCCTCTAAAAGCTCCTACAGAAAGTTCCTACATGAACTGGTTCTGAATTCACTGCCTGATGACTGAGACGCTGTTTTATGAGAGTTTAGAGAACTTCAACTCCATTCATGGTGGAGGGAGACATGCAGGGCGCTGTGCGGCAAAATAGTCCCCAAAGAAAACTCATTATTCCAGATTTTCCACTGTTTTCCATCATCAACATTCCATATAAGCTCACAAGACTCGTGTAGGTTCTCTGGTGGTTCTGGATGGTAAATAAAGTGTCTATATCTGTGTTGTAGTCATGGCGACGCCTGGTTCCCATCACCACCACTGTAAAGACGTCTGAACCGTTTCACACCAAACCGCTCAGAATCCCTCTGTTTACACTGAATTTTGGAGAAATTTTGAAAAATATTGGTGGAAATGCCCTTTAAGAGGAGCCGTCAGAGTGAATGAAAACTGCCTTGTTTAGTGTGATGCTGGGTTTGTTCAGAGGAATTAATCTGCTGTCAGATCGGAGCACATCAGCCTTTCTTATTGTTTGTTTTTCTGCTTATTGTTTCGTGCATTTTGGTGCAAACTTTTTATATATAATAGATGAAAGTCTGCGTTTAAGTTACTGTGCTTTACTGTAGTTATTACGAAAACCATCAGGGGGCTTAGGTCATACTTGAGCTTGTATAACATTTATTTAATAACACTTTCATATATATATAAAATACACTGATCAGGCATAACATTCTGATGTGGTGGTGGTGTGTTAGTGTGTGTTGTGCTGGTACGAGTGGATCAGACACAGCAGTGCTGCTGGAGTTTTTAAACACTGTGTCCACTCACTGTCCACTCTATTAGACACTCCTACCTTGTCGGTCCACCTTGTAGATGTAAAGTCAGAGATGACAGCTCATCTGCTGCTGCACAGTTTGTGTTGGTCATCCTCTAGTCCTTCATCAGTGGTCACAGGACAGTCTGTAACTGTAGAACTACAGAGTGCAGCTATACGGTCAGTGGAGCTGATAAAGTGGACAGTGAACGTAGAAACGAGGAGGTGGTCAGAATGTTCTGCCTGACCGGTGTATGTATGAAACTTTTTTATGACCCCTCAGTTCAGAAAGCTCCACAAATCTGAATATTTGTCTGTGTGATGTCATCGTGTCATATGAGGTCAGTTTTTGCCCTTTTTGAAGATAAAGTAAAGCGTGGTCCGGCTTTTTCTCCCGCGCTGTCTGGCACAGCAAGACGTTCTGGAGACTGAAGTGTGTACAGTTCTAGATAACGAGCAGAGCAGCTATGGGACTTCTTTTCAGCTTAAATAAAGAATTGTGTTCTAAAGAAAAGAAAATATTATAGTTTGATATCAAGGTACATCTATTATTTTTTTGTTCATCCAAGAAAAAAAAATCTGGGAATAAATATAGCTTGAAAGTCGCCGTGTGTGTCTGTGCTTTTCTTTCTGTTATTAATGCGCTGGTGAGGCAGATGATCGGTGGTCCCTCACCCCCACGCGCTTCGGCGGTTTTCAGCGTAAGTGAACACTCCTGCCTGTCGAGTGTGTTGGTGAGTACGGCGGTCTGGTTTTCTCTCAGTTCGATCTCAGTGATTAATTTGCTTATCAGGGGTTTAATTTGACCGACGTTCTGCTTTACTGTTGATCACGCCGCTCACACTGGAGCTTCAGCGCTTCATTTCACACCAAAACAAGTGGAACCACAAAAAAGGTTATGGCGTAACCATGGCAATGAGTGTAGTGTGACCATGGAAACAGCTGTAGGTCAATCATTGAAATGGGTGTTCTGTCTGTCTGTCTGTCTGTCTCTATATATCTGTCGATCTGTCTGTCTGTCTGTCGATCTGTCTGTCTGTCTGTCGATCTGTCTGTCTATCTGTCTATCTATCTATCTGTCTATCTGTCTCTGTCTATCTGTCTATCGATCTGTCTGTCTGTCTGTCTGTCTATCTGTCGATCTGTCTATCTGTCTGTCTGTCTATCTATATATCTGTCGATCTGTCTGTCTGTCTGTCTGTCTATATATCTGTCGATCTGTCTGTCTGTCTGTCTATATATCTGTCGATCTGTCTGTCTGTCTGTCTGTCTGTCTATATATCTGTCGATCTGTCTGTCTATCTGTCTATCGATCTGTCTGTCTGTCTATCTATCTGTCTGTCTATCTGTCTATCTATCTATCGATCTGTCTGTCTGTCTATCTGTCAATCTATCTGTCTGTCTATCTGTCTATCTATCGATCTGTCTGTCTATATATCTGTCGATCTGTCTATCTATCTGTCTGTCTATCAATCTGTCTGTCTATATGTCTGTTGATCTGTCTATCTGTCTGTCTGTCTGTCTGTCTGTCTATCTATCTATCTGTCTATCTATCTATCTGTCCATCTATCGGTCTATCTGTCTGTCTGTCTATTGGTCTACACTGTGTGCATAATTATTAGGCAGCTTTTTTAGGCAAAATGGGCCAAAAAGAGACTGAACTGACTCTGAAAAGTCAAAAATGACCAAAAGTCTCTCAGAGGGAGGCAGAACTCCTGAAATTGCTGAGATATTGGTGCGAGATCACAGAACCATCAAACGTTTTGTTGCAACGTTTGTCAACAGGGTTGCAAGAAACGTGCTGAGAAAAAAAGACGCAAATTAACTGCCAAGGATTTGAGAAGAATCAAGCGTGAAGCTCCCAGGAACCCGTTATCTTCCAGTTCTGTCATATTCCAGAACTGCAGCCTAGCTGGAGCATCAAGAAGTACGAGATGTTCAGCGCTCAGAGACGTGGCCGAGGTAAGGAAGGCTGAAACCCACCACCACTGAACAAGACACATGAGCTGAAGTGTCTAGACTGGTCCAAGAAGAATCTGAGGACAGATTTTTCAAAGGTTGTATGGACTGATGAAATGAGAGTGACTCTTGACGGACCAGATGGACGGGATCAGTAACGGGACAGAGCTCCACTTCGAGTCAGACGCCAGCAAGGTGGAGGTGGGGTACTAGTATGGGCTGGTATTATTAAAGATGAGCTGGTTGGACCTTTGTGGGTTGAAGATTGGCTCAAAATCAACTCCCAAGCCTGCTGCCAGTTTTTAGAAGACACTTTCTTTAAGCAGTGGTCCAGGAAGAATCTGCATCTTTCAAAAAGACGATGATTTTTATGCAGGACGATGCTCCATCACATGCATCCAGGTACTCCTCTGCATGGCTCACCAGTAAAGGCATTAAAGATGAAGAACTTATGACGTGGCCTCCTACCTCACCTGACCTGAACCCAGCTGAGAACCTGTGGGCAGTTATTAAACGGGAGATTTACAGTGAAGGGAAACAGGACCCCTCTCTGAACAGAGTCTGGGAGGCTGCGGCTGCTGCTGCACAAGAAGTTGATCGTCAACAGATCAAGAAACTGACCGACTCCGTTAATGGAAGGTTTATCTCTGTTACTGAAGAGACGGGCGGCTGTACTGGTCACTCATTTTTTTTTATTTCTCAGAAATATTCACTGGAAAGTTTTGAGTTGTTTGTTTATAATTCTCACTTGAACAGATGGAAATAAAGTGAGATGGGAAAATGTTTTTCATTTAGCTGCGTAATAATTCTGCACCATTATAGTTTCCCAATACAGACAGACAGAGACAGACAGACAGACAGACAGACAGACAGACAGACAGACAGATATAGACAGACAGATAGAGATAGATAGACACACAGACAGATAGAGATAGACAGACAGATAGAGATAGATAGACAGACAGACAGACAGACAGACAGACAGATAGATAGATAGATAGATAGATAGATAGATAGATAGATAGATAGATAGATAGATAGACAGACAGATAGATTGAGATAGATAGATAGACAGAGATAGATAGACAGACAGACAGATTGAGATAGATAGATAGATAGATAGATAGATAGATAGATAGATAGATAGATAGATAGACAGACAGACAGAGATAGATAGACAGACAGACAGATTGAGATAGACAGACCGATAGAGATAGATAGATAGATAGACAGACAGATAGAGATAGACAGACAGACAGACAGATAGAGATAGACAGACCGATAGAGATAGATAGATAGATAGATAGATAGATAGATAGATAGATAGATAGACAGACAGATAGAGATAGACAGACAGACAGACAGACAGATAGAGATAGACAGACAGACAGATAGAGATAGACAGATAGAGATAGACAGACAGATAAAGATAGATAGACAGACAGATAGAGATAGACAGACAGATAGAGATAGATAGACAGACAGAGAGACAGAGAGATAGATAGATAGATAGATAGATAGATAGATAGATAGATAGATAGATAGATAGACAGACAGACAGACAGACAGACAGACAGACAGATAGAGATATATAGACAGACAGATAGAGATATATAGACAGACAGACCGAGATATATAGATAGACAGACAGACAGATAGAGATAGATAGACACACAGACAGATAGAGATAGATAGATAGATAGATAGATAGATAGATAGATAGATAGATAGATAGATAGATAGACAGACAGACAGACAGATTGAGATAGACAGACCGATAGAGATAGATAGATAGATAGACAGACAGATAGAGATAGACAGACAGACAGACAGACAGACAGACAGATAGAGATAGACAGACAGATAAAGATAGATAGACAGACAGATAGAGATAGATAGACAGACAGACAGACAGACAGACAGACAGACAGACAGACATTCTCCTAAGAAAGCCAAAACCTCACTTTATTTTTCTTAAACATTCATGTTTGAGGTTTATCAACACTTTGGATTAACCGAGAGCGCTGCGGGTGGTCATTAATAAAAATATCTATCGGTCTATCCGTCTGTCTGTCTCTCTGTCTGTCTGTCTATCTAACAGCAGACTTAAAGACCCTGTAGGATATGGACCCTTCAATGCTAATGGGAGGACCTTCACACTCGGCTGCAGGTTGAATGGAGTTAGTTGGGCTTTGATCTCGAGAAGTTTAAGATGAGTTCATGTGTCTGATCCACAGCTGCACCGCTGAACCGCTACGTCGGACCCTCTGGGTACTTTCGGCTGCTGCTCCCTTCTGAGCATGATCAGCTGCTTAGGGGCCCACAACCACCAGGGGGCCCCCTAACAACTTGTTTACCACATCTTATTGGCTGGCAGCTGCCATGAGAATCAAGAATCATCCGTCAGAACTTTACAAGGTCCCTGTGAAAGAAACTCCACTAAAGAGCCTCAGTCACTTAATCCTCCTGTTATCTTCACCACAGACTCTGTTTACATCATGACACTCACCTGTTTCCAATGAACCTGCTCACCTGTGGAATGTTCCAAACAGGTGTTTGAGCATTCCTCAACTTTCCCAGTCTTTTGTTGCCCCTGTCCCAACTTCTCTGGAACGTGTTGCAGGCATCAAATTCAAAACGAGTGAATATTTGCAAAAAAAAATTAGGTTTATTAAATTAAATAATTAAATATCTCGTCTTTGTAGTGGATTCAGTTGAATATCGGTTGAAAAGGATTTGGAAATCATCGTATTCTGTTTTTATTTATGTTCTACAAAACGTCCCAACTTCACTGGAATTGGGGTTGGTGGTTCTTCAAGGGTTCCTTAGTAGCAAAAATGGTTCTATATAGAATCATTAACATTCCAAGAACCCTTTGCATTATTAAAGGGCTCTTCAAATTGGTGGAGCATGTGTTGTAGGTGGTTCTATCTAGAACCTTTTTCAAAATAGTGCTGTATAGCACCAAAAAGGGTTCTTTTTTGTCACAAGCTTTTTTGATTGTTCATGGTTGTATATAGAACCGTATAGAACCGTGTACTTACATATAGCAGGCAGTGAATCATTTACATTCAACTTTATTAAAGAAACGGTTTCAGAAGAAACGGGAGGGGAAATCAACCGCCTGGCGGAGTGAAAGGACTAAATAAGGTGATGGTATAGTGGAC
>NC_051230.1:1887323-1924823 GCF_015220715.1 Pygocentrus nattereri | reverse complement strand
GCTCTGTTTTAAAACATTCGGTTATGAAAAGGAACAAATACCAACTTTTCACCTGGAGAACCTGATTTAAGCTCCACAATCAGACCTTAGAACCGCTGTAGAACCTCTGAGGGAACATCTACACTGTTTGAACCTTGATGAGCGAGAAGTGCACCTGAACAGAACCTTCATTTGTGACGGTGTATTGTGTTATTTTTGTCTGTGATGTATTGACGGCTGTTATTGTCACTGCAGGGTAACCAGCGCTGTCCTGTCAGTTTGTTCAGCGCTTTGGGTGATGTGGTTCGGGTCAGAATCGGGCAGAATTTTGTTGTACTCTGGTCAGTTTCGGAATCAAACATGTAGTTTGGGTTGGGTTCTTTCAAAATTTCGTCAGACTCAGGTCAGTTTTGCACTCAGAACATGATGTGGGACGAGTTACGGCAGAATTTTGTCCGGCTCAGGTCAGTTTGACACTCAGAACCTGTTGTGGGTCAAGTTACGGCAGAATTTTGTCAAACTCCGGTCAGTTTCACACTCAGTACATGATCTGGGTCGAGTTACGGCAGAATTTTGTCCAGCTCGGGTCAGTTTGACACTCAGGACATGTGGGTCGAGTTACGGCAGAATTTTGTCAGGCTCGGGTCAGTTTGACACTCAGAACATGATGTGGGACGAGTTACGGCAGAATTTTGTCCGGCTCAGGTCAGTTTGACACTCAGAACCTGTTGTGGGTCGAATTCAGGCAGAATTTTGGCCGGCTCGGGTCAGTTTGACACTCAGAACCTGTTGTGGGTCAAGTTACGGCAGAATTTTGTCCAGCTCGGGTCATGTTTTGGGTCGAGTCAGGCTCAGACATAGTTTTGCTGGCTTCGGTCAGTTTCTGACCCATTTTACACCCGTTTACATCAACTGAATGAACACACCTTCTCATCCTCACTTTCTCAGTGAGGTTCTTCTTGATCAGCTACACGTCCTTTCAGACCCACAGCGCTGAGTGGTCTTCTCACAGTGGAAGGATGGACAGAAACACCTGTGGATGTTTTCAGATCTGAAGCTGCTTGATCTTCTCCTCTCTCACAGAGATCAAAGCTTTCAGTACTGTTTATCTGATGGGGGCAGTTTTGGGGGCTACCAGCTCTTCCAGGTGGTTGTTAGGAGCCACATTTTCTCTGTTCACTTGTACAAAAGATGGTTCTTCAAGTGTTCTTTACTAAAGACAATGGTTCTGTGTATGAAACCGTGAACAGTCAAAAAACCCTTTGCATGATTAAAGGGTTCTTCAGATGGATGGATGCTGGAGACGGTTCTATTTAGAGGGTTCTTCTGTCGTTTTGATCTCAAGCTTGTAAGAATAGAAGAATCATTTACCAAAGATTCTATATAGAATCATCTATGGCACATAATCTGAAGAACCCCTTCATGATGTAGAGAACTCTTTAATCAAAGGGCTCTTTGAATGTTCATGGTTCTAATCATTTCCTTTACTAAAGAACCTGTGAAGAACCTTCTTTAGTAAGAGTGTAGCAGTTAATCACTCTTTGGACTGGTTTTAATGTAAGAAGGAGGGTGAAGTTAAAGTGGGCTTAAGGTGCACAAAAGTAAAAATGGACAAATTAAATAAAAATGGAATTAATATTTATTGTAGGAGGATTTTCTGTTGAATGTATTTCCTGTCTGTGGAAGATCAATGACTGAATTCCTCAGGACGAGATGTAATTAGAGGGTTTGGTGTGAAACGGTTCAGACGTCTTTACAGTGGTGGTGAAGGGAACCAGGCGTCGCCATGACTACAACACAGACATAGACACTTTATTTACCATCCAGAACCACCAGAGAACCTACACGAGTCTTCTGAGCTTATATGGAATGTTGATGATGGAAAACAGTGGAAAATCTGGAATAATGAGTTTTCTTTGGGGACTATTTTGCCGCACAGCACCCTGCATGTCTCCCTCCACCATGAATGGAGTTGAAGTTCTCTAAACTCTCATAAAACAGCGTCTCAGTCATCAGGCAGTGAATTCAGAACCAGCTCATGTAGGAACTTTCTGTAGGAGCTTTTAGAGGGACGTCTGGTTCCCATCACCACCACTGTGAGGAGCTTTTAGAGGGACGTCTGGTTCCTATGACCACCACTGTGAACGGTTCTGACTCGGTAAGTGTGAAATGGACGTGTTACGGTCAGTCTCATCATCCAATCGGGAACAGAGATGCTGGGGGTTGTGGTTTGGTGTGGCTTAATTCCGCCCGTGTGTGGTAACAATGGAGGGTTGATCATTTGTTGTTGAGGAAGGGATTAGCATGTTTGAAAGGTGATTAGCAGATTCCCAGGAAGGTGCTTTTAATGGTCCGGCTTGTTCGGCTGCCAGCTTTGGCCATGCGGTCAGAGTTTGAGTTTACCTGAGCTGACCCTTTACTGTATAAACTTCCTGGACAAACTTTGGATAAAATGTAGACGCAGCAGTTGATTTATTGTTAATTCTGTGTTCAAAATAAAACTGAACCTGCTGCAGATGTCAGCGTTGTTTGTGCAGAAGCAGTGGTGGACAGTAACTGAGTAACTGAGTATCTGAGTAACTGAGTAACTGAGTAAATGTAATGAGTTTCTGTACTTTAGTATTTTTGGTGTATCTGTACTGAAGTTTCTCCGTTCTGGGCGTCTTTTTCCTTTCACTCCACTACATTTCAGAGTCTAATATCCGACTTTTTCCTCCTACATTTTGAGAAATCTGTCGTTCCTTTTGGTTTCTGTGTGTATAAAAACGTCACATGTCAAAACGAAAGAAGCGCAAAGCCAGAGCACCAATCAGGGCCCAGCGGTCACTTTGTTTAGAGCTGGTTTTGACCTGTTGGTCATACCGACCCAGTGCAGCACGCGGTTCAACGTCAGCGCAGCAGCGTAAAACTTTGGGAGAGTCTGTTCAACATAAATGATGAACTAACCTAACTTTGTGTAAATAGAGCTCAATATAGAAATATGTCCACATATGCAGTCGAGACTGACGCGGCTTTTTTCTGAATTTCTACAAACACCATTTCATTTTATAGTAAATGAGTTTGGGCTGGTTTATGTTTATGAACAGACGCCTACAGATCAACATAGTAAAGGAGCTCATCTGTGATCCTGAGTTTAAAGCCAGTTTTGATTCAACTTAAACTTGGAACTAAGTTGTAAATAAATCTGAAACTGAAACTTTGCTTGTGTGTAAAAAGTGATTTCAGAGCCACTCGGTTCTCCCTGATGGAAACTGTTTACCTTCAGTGTTTTGTGCTTCTGATCATTTTAATAGACGTCAGCGTCACTAATTAATGACGTTCTATTAAAAGACTGGTTTACCAAGAGAGACGCTGGAGGACTTTCACCTGAAATGAGTTCATGAAGCCAGTCTGGTTATAAAAATGATAACAGGACCAGATCAGAGCCAGAATTACTCTTTTAGTACTTTTACTTTATACTTAAGTACATTTGAAGGGAAATACTTTAGTACTTTTACTCAAGTGAAGGTCTAAAGGGAGGAACTTCTACCTTACTTGTGCTCTATTTACACAAAGTTAAATGTAGTGGAGTGAAAGGAAAAAGTCGCCCAGAACGGAGAAACTTCAGTACAGATACACCAAAAATACTAAAGTACAGAAACCAATTACATTTACTCAGTTACTCAGTTACTCAGGTACTCAGCAATGAAAGAAGATGGGTCTTTAGTAAAGACAATCCTTCTACATAGAACCTTGAACACTTAAAGACCCATCTGCACACTTCAGTGGTTCCTTGCATGGTGAAATTGTTCTTTAGCTTGATGGAGAATGTGTTGTATGTGGTTCTATAGCACCAAAATGGGTTCTGATATTGTTACGATGTCCAGCTTGTAACAGTAGAAGAACATTTTGGTGCTGTATAGGATCCTTTTCAAAAAGGTGCTGTGTAGAACCATCTACAGCACGTTCTCAATCAGTCCCAAGAACCGTTTCACCATGCAGATAACTCTTTAAGCATGTGAGTCGTTGAGTGTTCATGGTTCTAAATTGAACCTCTGTCTTTCCTAAAGAACCCGTGAAGAACCATCCTTTTTTTAAGTGTGTACATTTAGCAAAAATGTTGTTTTAAGTTTTAAGAGGGGAAACTGAACCTAATCAGAGCTTGTGAAATGCCTGTAGATGAGTTTGACCAATCAGAGGCAACCAAACCTGTGACATCACAACCACAACTCACTGGCAGTTTGGCACTGTATGTTCAGGAGTTGAGCCTCAGGCCAAAAAAGGTGGATATTCTGGTTCTGAATATAAACTGAATCTCAGTTTATTAAAAAAAATCGTAATATAAATTGCAGCTGTGATATTTTCAGATTTTGCCCAAATCTTTCAGCCCTAATCCGAAGCAATTCCGAAGCGGAATAAGTTCATGTGAATGCACGGTAACATTAGCCTGTCATCCAGCCAAGCTTTTAAGCCTTTCAGACCCTTTTACCCTGTTCTTCAGTGGTCAGGACCCCCATGGACCCTCACAGAGCAGGTACTGTTTGGGTGGTGGGTCATTCTCAGCACTGCAGTAACACTGACGTGGTGGTGGTGTGTTAGTGTGTGTTGTGCTGGTCTGAGTGGATCAGACACAGCAGTGCTGCTGGAGTTTTTAACCACCTCAGTGTCGCTGCTGGACTGAGAACCAAACATATCCAGCTAACATCATCCTGTGGGCAGCGTCCTGTGGGCAGCGTCCTGTGACCACTGATGAAGGACTAGAGGATGACCAACACAAACTGTGCAGCAGCAGATGAGCTGTCATCTCTGACTTTACACCTACAAGGTGGACCGACAAGGTAGGAGTGTCTAATAGAGTGGACAGCGAGTGGACACAGTGTTTAAAATCAGAACTGCTGCGTCTGATCCACTCGCGCCAGCACATATAACAATATTTCATCATATCACCCACTCGTTAGTGCTGAGCGATATGACCTCAAATCAGTATCACGGTTAATTGAATGTTGTACCTCGATTACGATTAATAAACAATAATTTTTTATTTTGTTTTGGTTTCTTATTTAGTTTTTCTGCCCTCTTGGTTCACTGAAAAGGTTTGTACTGTAAATATGCTCTGCATGTAAATGTAAATCGCCAAATTGGAATTCCAAACATTTCCGTCTGTCCAACTCTTCATGCTGTGGAGACTCAAACATTTGGGGTGATATTTCTGTACAAACATTGTGAGACTCATCCAAACCCGTCTGTGTGTGAAGAGATTTCTAAAGAAATGTCTGGATGCGGCCGCGGGGGAACGAGGCCGCGGGGGAACGAGGCCGCAGCGTCAGAGAACAGTTAGTCTAAAAGCAAAGTTCAAAGAATCTGGTTCGTGGTTGACCACGCCTTTTTACAGCTCGGACCCATTCTGTGTGATGAGCCCGCCTGTCAGTCAGTGAAGCTTCATGTTGGCTCCTGTGATGCTGGTGAAGATGAAGCGACTGGCGTTCGTTGGCGGTTGTGATTGTTTACCTCCGGCAGAGCCGCGTGATGCTTTGTTCTTTTGTGGATGTGGGTCAGTTTAGGAGCTGACCTGTTCAGACTGTCGCATTCAGATCACATTTAAAAGACAATCTGAACAGCCAAGCAAAAAAATCGGTTTTGGTGCGAAAATCGGATTCGGGCCACTTTAACCTGCAGTGTGAACGTAGTCTCCGCTTCCCTGTCGCAGAGTGGACGTGGCAGAGTCACATGACTACATTCGCCATAGTAGGTTTTATAAGAGGACAGTACATGAACGCAGTCGGGAAAGGATTAACGGAGTTTTTAAAGAATCTAAATAACCGACATGGGCGGGATTACGCCGGTTAGAGGTTCTGAATGCCAGTTTTGCTTAATCGCCCAGCCCTAACGCCTGGTGTGTGTGTGTGTGTGTGTGTGTGTGTGTGTGTGTGTGTGTGTGTGTGTGTGTGTGTGGTTTCAGACTGCGCGGCACAGTTGATGATCTCTTGGCACTCCCTCCTGAATTAGTGTGGGTTTGAGATTCCTGTGTGCCATTCTAACCACTGCGCTCTTCCCGTCCTCCTTTTGTTTCTTGCCTGTGTGAGGTTTAATTGTGTTGGCTCTACTGGTTGAATCACATACCAAATCTGTGAATAATTTCTGTAAATGAGTCCGTAACCGACCATTGATGTCGTTCTCACACACACACACACACACACACACACACACACACAGTCCAGGCGTTCACATGCATGTGGGGGGAAATTGCACTCTGAACTATGTTAATTGGTGCAAAACCACCAGTGTGGACCTCAAAACTGTACTGGCCAGTGGCCAGTTTTGAGTACGTTTGGGAATATGATGATTCACATCGAAATTTTAACATCACATATCTGAGACAAACACTCCGATTAAACAAATGGCTCTTTCTAAACAGCACTGAGGTCTGGAGGGAAGAAGTGAAGGCAAATTTTAACATTTTGGCTGCGATTTTGAAAGATTAAGGTTTTTTTTAAGAATGGACCATCAGAAATGGTCTAAAATTGGTGGAAGAACATCTTCCTATATTGGCTCACATTTTAGATTAAGAATGTCTGTTTTCATTCTTCTGTAAACGTACCATGCTTGAAAATAGTGGTGTTCGGGCTGAGCCGAGCACATCATCGTGTGTTTTAATTCTAGTCGTAAGGGTTATTGAGTTCAGGTTATCAGACATATGTACAGCAGATGGGGGCAGTTTTGGTGTCTACCCGGTCTTGCAGGTGGTTGTTAGGAGCCCCATTTTCTCTGTAGCTCTTGATCGTTTTTGATCATTATTGACTCGCCGTCTCAGTAGACCGTGTGCAGCATTTGCCAGGCTAGCTAACTCATTTCCTCTGTACTGACGGTGTTAGTAGTGAGTCTGTGCGGCAGTAACAGCCTCGACTCTTCTGGGAATGCTTTACACAAGATGTTGGAACACTGCTGTGAGGATTTGATTGAGCATTTGTGAGGTCAGGTACTGATGTTGGATGGACAGTTATGGATCTTCAACTCCCAAAGGTACTGGATGGAGCTGCATCACTCCAGAGAACGTTACTATGACAACCAGCATCACGCGAGTCCAGTCAGAGTGAGATGAGCAGCAGTGAGCAGTGATTGTGTTTTTAACTGCTTTAAAATGACGTCAGACTCAGGAAAACGTCCTTCACATGTCCTTATTAAAGAAGGCCGAGAGGAGGACGTCGTGCTCTGAGATGCATAAGCTGGACGTCCGTCCCACCGCCGTCTTTTAAAGATCAGAGCATGAACTTCGTCTCCTCTGCAGACCAGTTTCTGCTCCGCCGTGTTGAACGGTATAAACTCTCACTGTGACGCGACGCACATGCAGAACGGACTGAAACTTTCCGATAGGGAATGTAATCGGATACAGACGTTTACACGGATATTATTCTTCTACTTAAAGGGTTGTTTACAGGATCACCCACCTCGCTCAATTAGATAGAAACTGTATTCTGAATGTTGCATTGGTTTAAGTGGATCAGACACAGCAGTGCTGCTGGAGTTTTTAACCACCTCAGTGTCGCTGCTGGACTGAGAACAGTCCACCAACCAAAAGTATCCAGCCAACAGCGTCCTGTGGGCAGCGTCCTGTGGGCAGCGTCCTGTGTCCACTGATGAAGGACTAGAAGACGACCAGCACAAACTGTGCAGCAGCAGATGAGCTGTCGTCTCTGACTTTACATCTACAAGGTGGACCGACGAGGTAGGAGTGTCTAATAGAGTGGACAGTGAGTGGACAACTCCAGCAGCACTGCTGTGTCTGATGCCCCACTAACACACCACCACCACGTCAGTGTCACTGCAGTGCTGAGAATGACCCACCACCCAAATAGTACCTGCTCTGTGAGGGTCCATGGGGGTCCTGACCACTGAAGAACAGGGTAACAGAGTATCAGAGAAACAGATGGACTACAGTCTGTAACTGTAGAACTACAGAGAGCAGCTATACAGTAAGTGGAGCTGATAAAGTGGACAGTGAGCGTGGAAACGAGGAGGTGGTCATAGTGCCGATTATGCCTGATTGGTGCATTATAACCGGAGTAAAGTGGAACTCTGCCCCCCCCCCCCCCCTTTTGTAATGCAGTGTAAATATTTGCACATCACCACGTTTTGAGTTTTCCACCTTGGACTGTGGAGCAGTGTGGAGGCGTCCAGCCGGAAAATTCATACACAGCTGTTGAATTGTTTTTGAAGTCATTCTTTGTCGAGAGAGAGAGAGAGTTAGAGAGAGAGAGAGAGAGAGAGAGAGAGAGAGAGAGAGGGAGAGAGAGAGAGTTATAGAGAGAGAGAGAGAGAGAGAGAGAGTTAGAGAGAGAGAGAGAGAGTTGGAGAGAGACAGAGAGACAGAGAGAGAGAGAGAGACAGAGAGTGAGAGTGAGAGTGAGAGTGAGAGTGAGAGTGAGAGAGAGAGTGAGAGAGAGAGAGAGAGAGAGAGAGAGAGAGAGAGAGAGAGAGAGAGAGAGAGTTAGAGAGAGAGAGAGACAGAGAGAGAGAGAGAGAGAGAGAGACAGAGAGAGTTAGCGAGAGAGAGAGAGTTAGAGAGTGAGAGTTAGAGAGAGAGAGAGTTAGAGAGAGAGAGAGAGACAGAGAGAGAGAGAGAGAGAGAGAGAGAGAGAGAGAGAGAGACAGAGAGAGAGTTAGAGAGTGAGAGTTAGAGAGAGAGAGAGTGAGAGTTAGAGAGAGAGAGAGAGTTAGAGAGAGAGAGAGAGTGAGAGTTAGAGAGAGAGAGAGAGTTAGAGAGAGAGAGAGTTAGAGAGAGAGAGAGAGTGAGAGTTAGAGAGAGAGAGAGAGTTAGAGAGAGAGAGAGTTAGAGAGAGAGAGAGTTAGAGAGAGAGAGTGAGAGTTAGAGAGAGAGAGAGAGAGACAGAGAGAGAGAGAGAGACAGAGAGAGAGAGAGAGAGAGAGACAGAGAGAGAGAGAGACAGAGAGAGAGTTAGAGAGTGAGAGTTAGAGAGAGAGAGAGAGAGAGAGAGAGAGAGACAGAGAGAGAGAGAGACAGAGAGAGAGTTAGAGAGTGAGAGTTAGAGAGAGAGAGAGAGTTAGAGAGAGAGAGAGAGTGAGAGTTAGAGAGAGAGAGAGAGTTAGAGAGAGAGAGAGTTAGAGAGAGAGAGAGTTAGAGAGAGAGAGTGAGAGTTAGAGAGAGAGAGAGAGAGACAGAGAGAGAGAGAGAGTGAGAGAGAGAGAGAGAGAGAGAGAGAGAGAGAGAGTATTTGACATCACAGAGAAGATATGTGATAAGTGGAGGTGGCGTGTATTGGAGCGTCGTGCAGCTGTGTGGACCGGGTTCAAGGCTTCCTCCACTCCACTTCTCCGCTTTTCCATTTCTCTTAAAGAGCCATCCCCTCTTTTCCCTCTGCGGCTGCCGCCGCTCCCTCCGTCCTCTGCCGTGATCTCGCTCATACGGCTTGGTGCGCGCCTTGCAGCGTACATTCCAGGTGTTCTTTAGTGAAGAGAACGGTTCTTTGTGGAACCATGAACACTCAGACGCTTTGCATGAATAGAGGCTTCTATCCCTCATGAATGTGCTTTATATGGTTATGTAGAACTTTTTTGAAAAGGGTTCTGTATAACACCAAAAAGGGTTCTTCTGTTACAGGCTTGACATTGTAACTGTAAAAGTGTTTTTGGTGCTATAAAGAGCCATGTACAACACGTTCTCCGTCCATCTGAAGAACCATTTAATGATGCAAAGAACTTCTGTGAATGGTCCCTTCTTGAAAAAGGTTCTATATAGCGCTAAAAGGGTTCTTTTGTTATAGGCTTGAGGTCATAGCGACACGACAGACGATCCCTTTTTGTTGTTGTGTAGAACCCTTTTCAAAAAGGTTCTGTGTAGAACCATATACAGCACATTCTCCATCAGTCTGAAGAACCATTTCACCGTGCAAAGAACCCTTTAAGCAGACAAAGGCTTCTGTGAAGGTTTCCTTCTTGAAAAGGGTTCTAGGTAGCACAAAATAGGTTCTTCTGATGCTTGACATCGTAACAATAGAAGACCCCTTTTATTGCTGTGTTGGACCCTTTTCAAAAAAGAGTTCTAGATTCATCTACAGCATATTCTCACTCAGTCTGAAGAACCATTTAACGATGCAAACAACAATTTAAGCATGCAGAAGGTTCTGTGAGTGTTCAAGGTTCTGTGTAGAACATTTCATGTGAAGGGTTCTATATAGCACCAAGTTGGTTCTTCTAATGTTAAACGCTTGACATCATAACAATAGAAGACCCCTTTTTGTTGCTATGTAGAACCCTTTTCAGAAAGGTTCTATGTAGAATCATATACAGTGCACATGCGCATATATACACTATATTTCCAAATCATTCTCAGCGCTGCGGTAACACTGACGTGGTGGTGGTGTGTTGGTGTGTGCTGTGCTGGTCTGAGTGGATCAGACACAGCAGTACTGCTGGAGTTTGTGTCCACTCACTGTCCACTCTACTAGAGGCACCTGTGTTGTTGGTCCACCCTGTAGATGTGAAGTCAGAGACAAAAAGGTTCTTCTGTCGTTACGATGTGAGATTGTCATAACAGAAGAACCCTTTCTGGAGTTATATAGAGCCCTTTTCAGAAACGTTTGATCTAGAACCATCTACATTCTGAAAAACAGTTTCATAATGCAAAGAACCCTTTAATAATGCAAAGTGTTCTTTGAGCGTTTATGGTTCTGTGTAGAACCATTTTCTTTACTGAAGAACCCTAGAAGAACAAACTATTTTTTTCTATTTATCCTATGAGAGTTAGGGGCGGTCGTGGGCTGGAGGTCAGGGAACCAGCCTCGTGACCGGAAGGTCGCCGGTTCGATTCCCAGAGCCAACAGCACGTGACTGAGGTGTCCTTGAGCAAGACACCTAACCCCCTGAGAACACTGAGAGGAACTGTATTTGGGGCGGAGCTTTGGAGGGAACACTAAAGTGAGGGGCTATATTTATTTGTGGGTGGGGCTTTGGGAGGAACACTGAGAGGAACTGTATTTGGGGCGGAGCTTTGGAGGGAACACTAAAGGGAGGGGCTATATTTATTTGTGGGTGGGGCTTTGGGAGGAACACTGAGAGGAACTGTATTTGGGGCGGAGCTTTGGAGGGAACACTAAAGGGAGGGGCTATATTTATTTGTGGGTGGGGCTTTGGGAGGAACACTGAGAGGAACTGTATTTGGGGCGGAGCTTTGGGGGAACACTGAAGGGAGGGGCTGTATTTGTTTGAGGGCGGAGCTTTGGAGGGAACACTGATGGGAGGGGCTATGTTTATTTGTGGGTGGGGCTTTGGGAGGAACACTGACGGGAGGAACTGTATTTGGGGCGGAGCTTTGGGGGAAAACTGAAGGGAGGGGCATTTTATTTTATAAGTATTTGTTTTTCTTTATAAGTCGAGACACCAAGAGCAGTTCCCTCTGTCTGGTACTTGGTGAGTCAGAAGCTTGTGGTTCTCGCAGCCCTGAAGCTGCAGGAAGTAACGGCATTATTAGGCAATGATAAGTGGGTCAGACTGAGTTTCACCCACCGCTCTACTGCTTTATAAATGCAGCCTATTATGGGATGGCATTGTGAAAGATACTGCAGCCCCCAGGAGGAAACTCATCGTATCACTGTGCTTTGCCCTTAAAGGGGTAGTTTGGTGAAAATCAGATCTCCACCCTTTTAACACGTTAATCCAAATGTGGTAGACCAGCCAAGACGTGCATGCTGCAGTTATCACACTGGCCTCAAACTGTGTGGAGTTGTTAAGTAATCTGAAATATACGGCCGCCACGACCTGGACTAAGGTCAGGCCGACCAGCTGCCAGACCAAACAGTGACACCAGCTCTGGTTTATTTAAATGATCTTAAAGTCTCAGTGGCAGGCGGCTAAGCTGGAAGCTGGATGGCTTTGGGGAGATCACGAATCACTACAAAACTAACTCGACTAGAGTTAATAGAAACAAGAATATACCAAAGTCCTGTAGATACTGACCTTCTGAACACCTTCAGTAGAGCCCAGAAAACGTGGAGAGGCTCTTTCAGTTCTTCTGCTCCTAAACCGTGGAGCTCAGTTCAGCTTCTGTCAGACAGTCGAGCTTCCGTAAAACTCCACGGCTCTGTGGTGTTTGTCTATAATCTGATCTTTGATGCTGTTTTATATGATGTTAAAATTAATAAAGCACTGAGCTGCCACTGGTATGAAAATATTATTATTATTATTATTATTATTATTATTATTATTATCGTCCTTCCAATTCCAAGTCCAATGATATCATCAGTGCATTTACAGCTTTCTCAGGCTTTCTTATGCTGTTCATTCTAGAACTGCTGATTCACCCTTTAACCCTGAAGATCAGCGCAGACGGCTGGTCACCATAGCAACACAGACGACAGTCTCGCCCAGCTAGTAGCTACGAAATGGCAAAGAGAGAGATTTAAGATGAACATCGATAAATTAGAGATGAATGGACTTGGTAGCGTTTATAATCACTCCAGCCTGGTTTCCTGATGCGTTTAATCTGCAACAAGAAACCGAAACACTAAAGTCTCGAAGACCAAGTGAGTTTTCCGTTCTCCAGCTTTTTGTTTGAATTGTCACGTTCCGCTTTAAATGGTGCAGCAGTTCATTCTGGTTCCTCAGGCTCCATTTAAGGTGAAAAAGGACAGTTTGAACTAGAAGCTGACGAATGAAAAGCGACTTCAGCCTCATAAAAAGTCAAACGTTGAGAGACATTTTACAGGAAACTTCTACTGGAGCGGTTTCCTGCTGGAGATGCGAGAAAAGCAGCTGAAATTTAAAGCAAAGCGAGTCGGAGTTCTTTGTACACTTTTTAGCCTGTACTAGTACATCAGCACATACTAAGACACTATATTGCCAAAAGTATTCGGTCGTCTGGCTTCACTCGCATATGAACCTGAGTGACATCCCATTCTTAATCCATAGGGTTTAATATGATGTCGGCCCACCCTTTGCAGCTATAACAGCTTCAGCTCTTCTGGGAAGGCTTTCCACAAGGGTTAGGAGTGTTTATGGGAATTTTTGACCGTTCTTCCAGAAGCACATTTGTGAGGTCAGACGCTGATGTTGGACGAGAAGGCCTGGCTCACAGTCTCCGCTCTAATTCATCCCAAAGGTGTTCTATGGGGTTGAGGTCAGGACTCTGTGCAGGCCAGTCAAGTTCTTCCACACCAAACTGGCTCATCCACGTCTTTATGGACCTGCTTTGTGCATGTGGGAGTTATATGTTTAACGAGGCCCTTGGACGTTTATTCGGAGTGCAGCGATTCACTTTCTATCTTTTAAAATCTCCTTTTTAAAACACCTTTAAGTTCGTCAGTTCAAGTGAAAGGAGTAGTCGGAAGTCATGAAGTGGCACCGCTTCACAGAAGCGTGTGCATAAAACAGCTGGTTAAAAAAGAAAAGAGCTGATATTGATTACATGCAGCCTGATTCCCCATATGGACCTGAAGATTTCTGGGTGGGTGGTAGGTTCAGCCGGGGGTCCTGACCACTGAAGAACAGGGTAACAGAGTATCAGAGAAACAGATGGACTACAGTCTGTAACTGTAGAACTACAGAATGCAGCTATACGGTCAGTGGAGCTGATGAAGTGGACAGTGAGCGTAGAAACTATATGGCTGACGCTGAGTCCACAGATCCTGCTGTATGTTTCTCGCTCTCTGACGGGCAGGGTTGCCAGGTTCAGCAGAAATCCCAAGTCAAAGGTTTGCTTAACAGATGCTGAAACTTTTATAAAGTTCTCTCTCGATCACATCGTCCAGCTAGCTCAGTTTGGAGGGAAAACTTGGAGAAAACCTGGCAACCCTGTGGGTGCACACGCTGTACCAAGCACCCCACTACATAACCAGTGAAGTGGAAGTCTGTGTTTCTGCAGTCGCCTCCCCTGACGGCCTCCGCGCTCTGCTCTGGTCAGAGCCCAGTTTCTGCAGCTCTGAGCTTGCTAAGAGAAATGCCCCCTGAACTAATTCAGGGTGAAATCACGGAGGGGTGGTCTCTGACCTCTGCACACTGCTGTATGGCTGACTACATTTGAGGTTAAGGCGGGGTGACGGTGTAAATGAGGTTTCCTCGTTTGTTTGTGCTGTGAAACGCTCAGCAGTGAGTCGGCCGCTGCTTCTGTAGAGGATCATCGCAGGCCGGGATTAGTTTCAGATCCCGCAGTGCTGAGAGCGGAGTGGAGCGGAGCAGGCTCACTTTCCACCTCCAATAAACAGACTGCACCGCTGCCCCCTTACAGGGGCCCAGAGCCTGTTTATGGGGGACTCGCAGGGGTGGGTGTGAGAGTGAGTAATGCCTCGCAGGCTGGAACGCTGCCTCCAAGTGGTGTCATCAGCTCATATAACATCTCTGAACCTGTTGTTGTGAAAAAGTCACGGTGGCCACAAGAGAGGAGAAATAAGACGAGGGAGAGAGACAGAGAGAGACACAGATAAAGAGAGAGAGACAGATACAGAGAGAGAGACACAGATAAAGAGAGACACAGATAAAGAGAGACACAGATAAAGAGAGAGAGAGACAGATACAGATAAAGAGAGACACAGATACAGAGAGACACAGATAAAGAGAGACACAGATAAAGAGAGAGAGAGACAGATACAGATAAAGAGAGACACAGATAAAGAGAGACACAGATAAAGAGAGACACAGATAAAGAGAGAGAGAGACAGATACAGATAAAGAGAGACACAGATACAGAGAGAGAGAGAGAGAGAGAGAGAGAGAGAGACAGATACAGAGAGAGAGAGAGAGAGAGACAGATAAAGAGAGACACAGATAAAGAAAGAGAGAGACAGATACAGAGAGAGACAGATACAGAGGCTAAATCTACAGGGAAGCGTTCCTAACCTGTTTTCTTATTTAATCAGGGTCGCCGGGAATTGTCATTAAAAACGTTCCTGAGCAAGTGATGTTGGATCAGGAATCCAGATATCTCTCTCTCTCTCTCTCTCTCTCTCTCTCTCTTCTCTATCTCTCTCTCTCTCTCTCTCTCTCTCTCTCTCTCTCTCTCTCTCTCTCTCTTCTCTCTCTTCTCTCTCTTCTCTCTGTCTCTCTCTCTCTCTCTCTTCTCTCTCTCTCTCTTCTCTCTCTTCTCTCTCTCTCTGTCTCTCTCTCTCTCTCTCTGTCTCTCTCTCTATCTCTCTCTTTTCTCTCGTGTCTCTATCTCACTCTCTCTCTCCTCTCTCTCTCTCTATAAACTCACTCTCTCTCTCTCTCTCTATTCTCTCTCTCTCTCTCTTCTCTCTCTCTCTTCTCTCTCTCTCTCTCTCTCTCTCTTCTCTCTCTCTCTCTCTCTCTCTCTCTCTCTCTCTCTAACTCTCTCTCTCTCTCTCTCTCTAACTCTCTCTCTCCCTCTCTCTCTCTCTCTAACTCTCTCTCTCTCTCTCTCTCTAACTCTCTCTCTCCCTCTCTCTCTCTCTCTAACTCTCTCTCTCTCTAACTCTCTCTCTCGCTGTCTCTGTCTCTCTCTCTGTATCTGTCTCTCTCTCTCTGTATCTGTCTCTCTTTATCTGTCTCTCTCTCTGTCTCTCTCTCTCTCTCTCTGTCTCTCTCTCTCTCTATCTATCTATCTATCTGTCTGTCTGTCTGTCTGTCGTTTGCGCTCTCTCCCTCGCTCTCATACCTGTTCCTATACAGTGTGAGGATGTAGGGTCATACACATGTTCCTTATGTATTGTGTATGTGTCAGTACTTACAGTAATATACATTAATATACACCGGTCAGGCAGAACATCCTGACCGCCTCCCTGTTTCTACACTCACTGTCCACTTTATCAGCTCCACTGACCGTATAGCTGCACTCTGTAGTTCTACAGTTACAGACTGTAGTCCATCTGTTTCTCTGATACTCTGTTACCCTGTTCTTCAGTGGTCAGGACCCCCATGGACCCTCACAGAGCAGGTATTATTTGGGTGGTGGATCATAACAACAACATTACTACAAAGTGCACCTATATAGTAAGTGGAGCTGATCGGTGTTCATGTAAGTTCGTCTAAAATAAATAAAGTCTCATATGTATTATATACATGAACCATTAAAATAGTAACAGAAAACAAAATAAACAGTAAAGTAAGCGAAATATGTGTAATATGTCCCTAATCCCTAAATTTACACTTGATTTACATTTGAGAGCATATATAAAATTATATATATATGCTGTCCCATATTTTCTTGTCAGTTTTAGAATGTGGGCGGAGCCTTTTTAGCCCCACCCCTGTATTTCAGAGCAGGGAGTGAGGCTGCATCCCTGTCCCTCATGGCCACATGGTGAGCAGTTAGATCCACTGTTTTGAAGTAAATGTGTCCCAAAGTCTGAAGGTCAGTGAGGAACATTAAGAATCTCCATATTTTCTGCAGTTCAGCACTTTTTAGTGTTTTAATGTGAAATCTGGTGATTTTCTGTGTGGACAGCTGGTCAAAGCTGAGTTTGCTGAGTTTTTGAGCTCAAAACGAGTTAAAACTGTCACTGAAACAGTCACGACTGACATACATGGCACAGTTTGGTGGAGTTCTGAAGTTCTGACTGTTTTGGTGGAGACAGAATGAAATGATCAATCATTAGTTTTAATAGAATAATCATCGTTAAGGTTTGGAGGCGCTCGGAGTGGAAAGATCACTTAAAAGTCCCAACTATGTTTCAGCTCTGACTCTGAACCAGTTCAGCAGAGTGATCTGTAAGTATGTATATGTAATAAGAGCTTTCTAAGCCTAATCCTAAACCCCCAGCGGCCAAAAGTAAACGGTTTTGTGTTTTTATGCTGACTTTGTGTAAAAAACGCTTTGTTGTGTGTTGCCGTGGTTTTTTTTCCTGGTTTTTAGATTTTTCAGGTTATCTTTGGACTAAAAATGCGCTCGGGTTTAAGAGTAAAGTCATAGGCCGAGCTGCCGCCCTGTGTTTATGGGTCATACATGCGTAACCTACAGGACACAGAGCTGTTTTTGTCTGTTTCTGCTCTGCTGTGTTGGTCTGAGCTCTCAGCGGCAGCTGTGCGTCCGTCTGGCCTTGTTTCCTGAAACTGTCTGACTGACTGGGCCTGCCTTAACGGGACATTAGCTCACTCGCGCTCGTTCTTCCGCTCGGTTCTGCAGCTGCTCGCTTGCTGGCTGCCGCAGCAGATATGAGATACAGGCACTTCCGTTAAAAAAAGTCCTCAGTACTCAACAAAAAAGCTCATCAACGTAAACGAAGATGATTCTTTAGTGAAAAGAGGTTCTGTGTAGAACCAAGAACGCTTTGCATGATTAAATGGTTCTCCGCGTGGTGAAATTGTTCTTCAGATTGATGGAGAACGTGCTGTAGATGAGTCTATGTAGAGCCTTTTTGACAAGGGTTCAATAGAGCACCAAAAAAGGTTCTTCTATTTTGATGTCGGGCTTGTTACAATAGAAGAACCCTTTTCTCCATCGATCTTCACCATGCAAAGAACCATTTAATCATGCAAGGGGTGCTACGTTCATGGCTATTTACAGAATCAGTTTCTTTAGTAAAGAACTCTTCAAGAACCATCCTTTTGAAACGTGTGTGTGTGTGTGTGTATAACCTCTTGATACTTTGTGTGGTGAAATTGTAAAACAGCGTCTCAGTCATCAGGCAGTGAATTCAGAACCAGCTCATGTAGGAACTTTCTGTAGGAGCTTTTAGAGGGACGTCTGGTTCCTATCACCACCACTGTGAGCAGTTCTGACTCGGTCAGTTTATCTAGAACAGAACGTTTCACACTAAACCGCTCAGAACCGCTCTGATTACATCTAAACCAGTTAATTAATTTTGCAACCCCTCAAACTTCCTCTTGGAGGTGTTTAATGAGCAGCACAGCAGAGCAGCTGTTGATCGTGTCTCACAGGCTTGATCTAACGCCGCGGACGGAGATTCCTGTTGGAACAGGAAGGGGCCGTCCCCAAACTGTTCCCACAAAATATGGGAGCGTGAAATTGTCCAAAATCTTTTGGTGCTGAAGCTTTAAGAGTTCCTTTCACTGGAACTAAGGGGCCGAGTCCAACTCCTGAAACGCAACCCCACACCATGATCCCCCCTCCACCAAACTTTACACTCGGCACAATGCAGTCAGACAAGTACCGTCTCCTGGCAACCGCCAAACCCAGACTCATCCATCGGATTTCCAGATGGAGAACTGTGATTGGTCACTCCAGAGAACACGTGTCCACTGCTCTAGAGTCCAGTGGCGGCGCTTTACACCACTGCATTCCACGCTTTTGCCCCTTTAGCTGACCAAACATCTAGAAGATGAAGAATATTTAAATCCTTGATTTAGCCAAGCGTGTAATTGGTTTCAGTATCAAAGTGTTTTGATTGCGCCTCGCCGCGACGCTGCTCGCTTATTTCCAGTACTGCGCTCTGTTTTCACACTTAGTTATCAGACTGAGAAATGATGTCAGTGATGGGACAGTGATAGTGGATCAGCCACAGCAGTGCCGCTGGAGTTTTTAAACACTGTGTCCACTCACTGTCCACTCTATTAGACACTTTGTAGATGTAAAGTCAGAGACGACAGCTCATCTGCTGCTGCACAGTTTGTGATGGTCGTCCTCTAGTCCTTCATCAGTGCCCACAGGACGCTGCCCACAGGACGCTGCCCACAGGACGCTGCCCACAGGACGCTGCCGGCTAGATATTCCTGGTTGCTCCAGCAGCACTGCTGTGTCTGATCCACTCAGACCAGCACAACACACACTAACACACCACCACCACGTCAGTGTTACTGCAGTGCTGAGAATGACCCACCACCCAAACAGTACCTGCTCTGTGAGGGTCCATGGGGGTCCTGGCCACTGAAGAACAGGGTAACAGAGTATCAGAGAAACAGATGGACTACAGTCTGTAACTGTAGAACTACAGAGTGCAGCTATACGGTCAGTGGAGCGGATAAGGTGGACAGTGAGTGTAGAAACAGGGGGTGGTCAGCGTTCTGTCTGAGTGCACAGTGAAATGTGTCTAAGTATCATCGTGATATAATTTCCCCATATTGTCCAGCCTTTAGCTCCAACTGGGGCGCGATAGCCAGCCGGTCCTTATATAAGCTGCTCCGGCTCCGCTCTTCATTAAAGCGCTATTTCACCAAACGCCACAGCCCGCCTTTGTTTCCCTGAGAGAGAGGCGAGGCATCTTTAGTCATTAGTGTGTGCCAGCGCGGGGCAGTGATGTAACGCAGCCTGGATGTTTGGCGTTGTAAGAATGCCCCCATTTCCTACCCTGCACAGTGGCACTCAGGCTGCCATTCATGTGAAGTCTACCATGCACATTACACCGTGCCAACCAGATCGGCCGCTCCTATGGCAGAGCCACCATAATGACCCACTTCATTTCTTCCCAAAGATAGAATAGTGCCGTTTTTGGAAGGACGTATGCAGTTGTGTGCAAAAGTTTGAAGTTTTGTTGTGAAAATGGATGCGTCCCCTACTGAAAACTCACTTTACACTCTCAGAAAAACAGGTACTGCACTGTCACTGGGGCAGGACCCCTCTTGTCACTGTGGTGGTACTTTGAGGGGTACATCCCAGTACCTTTAGTCAGGGAACATAATTGTGCCAGAAACTTGTACTGACCGCACAGCCCCCGTCTCGCCTCCCGGCTTTTATTTTAATGTTCTGGTTTAAAACATTTGGTCATGAAAAGGCACAAATCTGCTTTTCCACTAGGAAAACCTCATGTAAGGAACACCGCTGGACCTTAAAACCACTGTTGTACCTTTTGAGGGTACACCGACACTGTTTGTACCTTGATGCATGAATCGTGTACCTGTATACTACGTTTACTTCTAGCAGTGTAATATGATGTTTTTAAAGGCACGATTTCGGTTTATTTGCGGAGTTTAACATGTTGGATGATTTTTGCACAAACCACATTTTATTTATTGGTTCTTTAGGGCTTGTTTCGTTTTTTCCATCTGAATTTACATGCCCAAATGTTTTGTGTTATTCTCTAAAAGTGATGTTTCCAGAGCAGATCACTGAAGAGACGCCGTCTGTTTATAGTTTAGAGCCCAGATTTGGGGAAAAACGGGTCGACTTTCAGTAGAAAAACAAACTGAGTTCAGCTTCTTTTATTATAAGGGTTTAAAATGACGTCACCGTCTATTAGACTGGAGAGAAGAGCTACAGCCTCACACGACGCCCAGCTTCTGAATGGAGCTTATGGAGTATGAACGTCATGGAGAACATGACCAAGAGCGGTTTAAAATGCTTAAATTCAACAAATAAACAGTAGTTGTGCATAAGAAATGTGCAGAACTGTTGCGTAAATTCGTGATGGTTGTGATGTCACAACCATTGTCACATTAACGCTACTGTTCAAAAGTTTGGAGTCACGTCACATTAATGAACTTAAACAGTGAAGATTGAAAAAGATGGTTACAAAAGATGGTTCTTCAAGGGTTCTTTAGCAACGACGGTGGTTCTATGTGGACCCATGAGCACTCCAGGGGTTCTTCAGATTGATGGGGAATGTGTTGTGTATGGTTCTATGTACAAACCTTTGGAAAATGGTTCTGCTGTAGTTACAAAGTCAACCTCGAAACAGTAGCAGAACCCTTTTTGGTGCTGTGTAGAACCAACACATTCGCCATCATTCTAAAAACATTTCACCTTGCAAATAACCATTTAGACATGCAGGTGGTTCTCTAAGTCTTCATGGTTCTAGGTAGAACCACTGTCTTTACTTAAGAACCTTTGAAGGAGCATCTTTTTAAGAGAGTTGGTTAATCACTGAAACGTAAACTGACTTATTCACAATTTAGAATATTTTGTAAGCAACAAGAAATTGTTGCTGAATTTAACACACATGGAACCCTTTAGGTGCTATATAGAACCCTGTTAAAAAGGTTTCATATAGAACCATATACAACACACTCTCCATTAAGGACCTCTTTCATAATGCAAAGAAGCCTTTAATCATGCAATGGGTTCTTTGGGTGTTCATGGTTCTGTATAGAACCATGTTCTTTCCTTTGTAAGAGTACATCACTAATTCACAATGCTCCTCATGATGGAACTACCCAGACAGGAAGTGACCAGAATTAGACCTAATTGGTGCCCAAACACATCCAACTTTACTCTTGAGCCCCCAGCATCGGGCTCAGCATGTGGAGCAGTGGAACTGGGTTCTCTGGAGTGATGGAGCTCCATCCAGTACCGTTGGGATGAGTTAATTATCGAGGACTGACCATCCAACACCAGTACCTGACCTCACTAATGCTCAATCAGATCCTCACAGCAATGTTCAACGTCTAGAGTAAAGCCTTCCCAGAAGAGTCGAGGCTGTTACTGCAGCACTGACTCACTACTAACACCGTCAGTACAGAGGAACGCTGGAGTTTATGGAGTTCTGGACGTGCAGTGCAGCAGGAGTGCATTCAGCACAGTTGAAATGTGTAGTAGGAGTGCGCTCAGTGAGCCAGGAGTGTGTGGTAGGAATGTGTTTAGTGCAGTAGGGGTGTGCATTCAGCGCGGCAGGAGCGCATTCGGCGTAGTAGGAGTGTGTAGTTGGAGTGTGTTGAGCATAGAAGGCGTGTAGTAGGAGCATGTTGAGCAGAGTATGTGTGTAGTAGCAGCGTGTTCAGCATAGGAGTGTAGTAGCAGGTGGTTGGTTAGTGTAGTGGTTAACACACCTCTGCCTTCTACACTGTAGACTGGGGTTCAGTGCCCCACCTGGGTAACCACCCTACACTATACCAATAGGGGTCCTTGGGCAAGACTCCTAACACCGCCTTGGCCTCCCTGTGTAAAACAATCAAATTGTAAGTCGCTCTGGATAAGAGCGTCAGCCAAATGCCACAAATGTAAATGTAATGTAAATGTTCAGCGTAGGAGGAGTGTAGTAAGAGCGTGTTCAGTGTAGTAGGAGCGTGTTGAGCGTAGTAGGCGTGTAGTAGGAGCGTGTTGAGCGTAGTAGGCGTGTAGTAGGAGCGTGTTGAGCGTAGTAGGCGTGTAGTAGGAGCGTGTTCAGCGTAGTAGGCGTGTAGTAGGAGCGTGTTGAGCGTAGTAGGCGTGTAGTAGGAGCGTGTTGAGCGTAGTAGGTGTGTAGTAGGAGCGTGTTCAGCGTAGTAGGTGTGTAGTAGGAGCGTGTTGAGCGTAGTAGGTGTGTAGTAGGAGCGTGTTCAGCGTAGTAGGCGTGTAGTAGGAGCGTGTTCAGCGTAGTAGGCGTGTAGTAGGAGCGTGTTCAGCGTAGTAGGTGTGTAGTAGGAGCGTGTTGAGCGTAGTAGGTGTGTAGTAGGAGCGTGTTCAGCGTAGTAGGCGTGTAGTAGGAGCGTGTTGAGCGTAGTAGGTGTGTAGTAGGAGCGTGTTCAGCGTAGTAGGCGTGTAGTAGGAGCGTGTTGAGCGTAGTAGGTGTGTAGTAGGAGCGTGTTCAGCGTAGTAGGCGTGTAGTAGGAGCGTGTTGAGCGTAGTAGGCGTGTAGTAGGAGCGTGTTCAGCGTAGTAGGTGTGTAGTAGGAGCGTGTTCAGCGTAGTAGGCGTGTAGTAGGAGCGTGTTGAGCGTAGTAGGCGTGTAGTAGGAGCGTGTTCAGCTCCTCTGTAAGCCTCGTGTTTTGAGCCCTGCTGTGTATTTAAACCCTTCTCTCGCCTCCTGAGCCGTGTTGTTGAAGCTCTCTCCCTCTCTCTGTAGTGGATTGCTCAACAGCTCTCGTGCAGACCTGAAATCAGCTTTACTCGCTCTCGCGCCGCTCGGCCATGTGTCGCTCCCACGATTACTGCTGCTGTATCACATGAACTCGCGGTAAACGCGCCTTGCACCACCTGGGACATGTTTCACAGGGTAGTTCTGCCCAGTTAGCTCAACAACTTCAGCAACAAGTCAAGAGATTTGAATTCCTGCCTTGATTTTTTTGGATTTCAGAGACGGACATTTACCCTCCTAAATGTTGTTGATCAACCAAGATATTAGTGTCTGAAGTAGTTCTAGCACTGGGGCTACCAGGCTAATTTGGCTGAGAAGATATAGAAGCATGGCTGCATGCAGTTCTCTATAAAAAATATGGACAAAACTTCAGGGCCCTAATTTCTAATCCTTTCATAAACACAGATTTGATCTTTAAGTAGTCTAAGAGAAGCAGAAAGATCAAGTAGTGATTCATTAAATGTGAATTTGATGTCAAATGTGCCAAATTTAATGCAAGTTTCCAACCAGATGTACGAACCCCAGGATCAGTGTCCAGCAGGCATGACTGATTCATGAGCCTTGTGTCCTTCTAAATATATGCAAATCCTGAGAACTTAACCAAAAAGAGAAAATTTGAATAAAAAGTTTGTTTCATAAACAAGATAAGCAAACTGGCCTCCCTTGGCTTGCTCTGATAAGTTTCTAGCAAAGAGACATCAGTCTGTGCGGGTGGGCAACATCTCCAGTGTCATCTCTCTCTTTTTTTCCTCATCTCTGATCTTAGTCTAAATGTTTTTCAAATTTTTATCACAATAGTGATAATATATCAACATATTGCCCACCTCCAGGTGTCGGATTAGAGTTTTCATAATGTTCATGGACCGCGACCCTGTCTGGATTAAGCGGTTAACGATGATGATGATGATGATGATGATGATGTTTATGGCTGCAGTTTCAGCCTCTCGCTCTCAGTAACTGCATTTCTCAGGCAGCTGAAACAGCAGTAAGGAGTGTTTTGAGTTCAGAGCAGACAGTTCTTGTTTTGGGAGAGCTGCGTTATCCCCTGCTTTTCATACAGCCATGAATAAAAAGTCCATCTCGATTTTTGCCACTTATGTATTGTCTGCGTAATGCCTTTGATGATGGGGCACAGATGGAGCAGAGCTTCTCCAGTTTTTCCTCGAACCAGAGAGCATTTCTCAATAGATTTATAATTTCATTCCAGATTGGTGGAGTTGCCTGGGGCGAGGCTTGTTACCTGTCTAGCTGCGTGTGGGTCTTGCATGTTGTTTTTTTTTTTTTTTATGTCCAGAACCGAAGCTAAAAGGAAACCCAATAAACAAGCAGGCCCCTGCGAAGGTCTGGATCAGAGCGTTCCTCGCCCGATTCCCATCTGCCTCCAATTATCCCGACGTCCCCTCCATCCTGCACACCTGGGAAATATTACTAGCCGTGTGTTTGAAGAAATACCTCCCTGCGGTTAGCGAGGCAGACGGAGCGGACGGCTTTGATACGCGGCGGCCGAAGCAGGAGGGTTGAATAGTTCAGGATTGGGAGCGGGGAACGGAAGATGATTCTCCAAATAGCAGGAACTTTTGGCCTGTAAAGTTGTGCGAGTTGCCTTAACGCTGTCTGCTGTCAATTTGGTTAAATTGTTGTCCGTTCATGCGGTTTTCTTGCTCACATGTACCCAGAAACAGCTGCTCCACCGTTTATTGTAGTTAATGTAGAATCGCATTAACTGGCACAGCATTAGAAAGGACTGTAATACACTACAGGAAGTGTAGGGGGCGATGAGACTAATGATTTAAAAAGCTTCTGTTGATTTATTTTAGACCTGGACATGAAATACTGGAGTACTGAGTAGAATGAAATGATAAAATGTCTGATTTTAAGTTTCTTTTTATTTTTGTCCCCAATGACTCGCGCTTATGAGAAGACTTGAATTGCAAATGCAGGCATTTCATTTTCAGTTTCGGCAGGATAGTCGCACAGATGTTTGGAAAAAGAGGAGGTTTGCATTCACATTATATCGTCTTAATTTCAATCCCTGCTTTGGCTGGATTTGCCTCCCGTACAGACCAGCCAGCCACAGTCACGGCTGCCATCGTAACCTTTCTCTGTTGTACGCTGAGCATCAAATTAGTCAAGAAGCGAAAATAAAGTTGGGGACAGAAGAATGTTGATGGATAAGACAACAGACAAGATTCGTGTGACATAAAGCCATAAAGCCATAAAGCCTTCACGATCAAACATGACCGAAAAATATGAAGATGATCTCCAACCACGTCCACCTGACATCGGTTAGTTTTTGTCGTTCAAAGCCTTCGTCAAAAAGCACGGCAGGGAGTGACGTACGTCCTGCGAGCTAATTTAAAGTGAATTAACGGACTGAATTTTTAGAGGATGCAAAGATGTTCCGCCACGCCACGTCCCAGTTTGGGGAAATATGGACTGTGTGCAGGTGTCTATTCCAGATCTCTACCGCACCTAAAGGAGAATTCTTAAACTGAGTAGTGGGTTCTCAACATTAACCTACTTTAGGGATTTCAATCAGCCTGTCAAGGGGCTTAAACTGGGTCTGGTGATTTGTTGATTAGTCTGGATTGTATTTTATAGTGTAGACCTGTACAGAAACTGCTGGGATGTCGCACGGCACGTGTCAGAAATGGACCCAAAGCATATTTTCACTGCTGTGTTGTGTTTGCGGCTGATGTGAAAGGGTAGCTGACGTAACAGATCTGGTGGTTAGTGTTCTCCGCTGTCCGGTGGCGTTGTGCGAGCGGCACTTCAAAAAGATGTGGTGGAGCTTCACAGGACTCTGAGGAAGCCTGTGCCGCCTTCTCCCTCCTGGTGCTGGTGGTGTCATGTTACTGGGGAAGTCCTGACTAGCAGGTGGAATTGGAGCCGACTGAATTGGGAGAAAATTGGTGGAATATTCACACAAAAAAACATGTATATATCACTGCTGGCGGAAGAAAACCTTGTATCTCCTATACATGTTTTTAATGTTTTCCAGATTTTGACATAATTTGAAAAAAGCTGTTGCCCTTTGCATTGTGTTTATATTTAATGATGAATAAACTAAAAGGAATGACCCAAAATGACTGGGGAAAAATTCTGGTTCCATTGATATACATTAAAAGTTGAGGTAGGTTTTTTTCCTTCTCCTGTAAAGTTACAATTTTGGAGATAGGAGGTTTTTTCAGACAGCGATATATAGATGTGGCACTGCATGGCACATCACGTGGCATTCACACATCTGGTGTGAAATGGGCTTAAGACTTCTGAGGGCTGACCACACCTTTGTTCTTCTGTGGTTTGTTTTTTAGGTGTACTTTGAATGTGGAGCGAAGGTGGACGTCATGGATGTCCAGGGCCTCGTTCTGTCCCCTGGTTTTCCCTACAATTATTCCTCCGGGACCCACTGCGTCTGGCAGTTCTTTGTGCCTGTTGGCCACCAGCTCATCATGGAGATGTTTGATTTTGACGTTTTCGAGAGTAACGGCAGTCCAGCAAGAAGTCCGACCATGTCTGCGTCAACTCCGGAGGAGGAAGAGGAAACTCTCAGCTCTAACGTCGGCGTATTACTTTCCAAAATCAACCTAGCCAATAATCAGAACGTGGCGAAGGAAAATCAGCGACCCATGCAGAACGCGGAGGTCAAGCAGGTAGTCGTCCAAGTGGAGTCCAATAAAATGGAGATGGCGAAAGTCTCCAACTCAGCCAAGCGTTCTAATGAGTCCCCTTCTGCCACGCCTCCAGATCCTCCACCTTCTCAGCTGCTCTCTGGCCCTCAACCACCTGGAAATAAAGCCCAGAACTCTGTATCCCCTCAATCATCAAGATCCTCCAATGAACCCAAAGACAAAGTGGCTGGCCTGCTTCTTACTACTCCTCCAGCCATCGGCACTGAGGACGGCATGAGTCCAGAGACCCAGCAGCCCGTAATGGATGCTTGCCCCCATGATGTCCTGTATATTTCGGACCTGATCTCCTTCTCTTCACGATTCTGCGGCTCCAATCGTCCGTCCAGCAATCAGCTCGTTTTCGGGTCAGATGTAGAGATGGTGGAAGTGATCATGGAGTTAATCACCACCACCCATTGGGGCCGGGGGTTCGCCCTGCTCTTTCGCTACCACAACCACACCCAGGTGGCCGCAACTGGAGGACAAAGGTCGTTAGCACGCTCTGGTGGCACGGTGGATGTGCTGCTAGCTGTCGTTAGCGGAGCTGCTTTCTTCGCCATGGCCCTTGCCAGCGTTCTCTGCATGATATTGAGGTAGGAGTGAAACCTGGAAATTTCAAAGTATTAACACCATTTGTTTGTCTTATCATCTGATATTCATGTGTTATATATGCTTATCACTGCTGTCAGAACAAAACCTTCTATCTCCATTTTTTTGGTGTTTTTCAGTTTTTAACATAGTTTGAAAATTCCTGTCGCCCTTTAAGTTGTGTGTACATTTCACAATGAATGGACCAAAAGAAATGGCCCAAAATGTCTCGCAAAAAAGTCCGGTTCCATTGACTTACATTAAAAGCAAAGTATATTTTTTCCTTCTCCTTTAAAGTTACCATTTTGGAGAAACAAGCTTTTGTCCCGACAGTCCTATTGGTTGAGAAGTGTTATTTACAGTAATTGTATTGGCTGAGCTCCGTTTGAAAAGGTTTGCTTTAGGCTAAACTCACCATTACCAATTTTCTACTTTAAAGCGGAAAAAGAAATGTAAGACAATATTTGGCCACCTACAAATTTGGTCAGCTTCTAGAGAGTGGGACATCAGGGCAACGTCGAATTCAGAACTTCTCCTTGTTCCTTCAAAAGCTTTTCGGTTGGCAGCTGTGACAAAGCAACCAAACAACCAGAAACCAGAATCAACCCGAAGTGGACAGAATACAGTACAGAAAACAAGATCGGCTGTGTAACATTTTACAGTCTGTTTGGATTAAACCGTGTTCAGCATCAGAAAACATTGCACAAGCTGAGCTCAACCTGATATTCACTTAGATATTTGCACTGTGTGAAATACAGGGGGTCTGAGGGGTCTGGGACCCCCTAATTAACCTCTTGGACGAAATTCTGGGAGGTTGCTGAAAATACCCTTATTTTGATGTTATGCTGTTCATTAAGGAAAAATAGATGATCCGATCCAGATTCAGTGAAGCTGATTGTTTATCTGCTTCACCCACGATCAGCGTTTTTGGTGTTCTTAACTAACTAGAGCTGCAGCGCTGCTCTGCCTCAGGGTGGCGCTGTAGCAGACTGGCTCACCCAGTTGTTCATTCATAGCCTAGCAACTGTAACACTGCCCAGATTCCTCTGAAGAACTTAAAGTGCTGCAGCAGATCTGAAACCTATAAAATACACGTTTTGTGTTTTATCTGAAACATTTAACAGTTTTTTACAGTTTTACAGTGACTCAGTAAAGAGTTCTGGCAAAGAGCCACCATTGTTTTCCATTCCTAACAACTAACTGGAGCGCTGCTTAGACTATGGCTCATAGTAGCAGTCAGTGATGTATCTAGAATTTCCAGAAGTCCTCAGTTGTTGGTGTAGTGTAGTGGGTAACACCTCTGCCTTCTTCACTGTAGACTGGGGTTCAGTGCCCCGCCTGGGTAAACACTCTACACTATACCAATAAGAATCCTTGGGCAAGACTCCTAACACCACCTTCACCTACTACGCTGTAGACTGGGGTTCAGTGCCCCACCTGGGTAAACACCCTACACTATTTGCCTATTTGTCTACCCCAGGGGTCAGCAACAGGCTCTTTTACTGCCCTCTTGTGGCTCCACAGCTGAATCAGATCAGTAGGTAATAATAAATTAATCCTCCTCTACAGTAAAATAAAGCTCTGCTGATCCTTCAACACAGTTTAACAGTAAATGGTCTTAAACGCTGGAGTTAATGTAGAACTGCTGATTCACCCTTTAACCCTGAAGATCAGCGCAGACGGCTGGTCACCATAGCAACACAGACGATAGCCTCGCCCAGCTAGTAGCTACGAAACGGTAAAAAGAGAGATTTAAGACGGACGTCGATAATCTGGAGACGAATGGACTGATTAGTGTTTATAGTCACTCCAGCTGGTTTCCTGATACGTTTAATCTGCAGAGAGAAACTGAAACACTAAAGTTGCAAAGCTGAAGTCGCTTCTCGTTCACCGGTTTCTTGTTAGAATTCTCCTGTTCCACCTTAAATAGTGCAGCAGTTACATTCTGGTACGCACAGGCTCCATTTAAGGTGGAACGGGAAAATTTGAACATGAAGCTGGAGAATGAGAAGCGACTTCAGCCTCGTAAAAAAAACGGTTTGCAAGCAGCAGATCTACTTTTGAGGAAAAGTTTCCTGCTGGAGATGCGGGAAAGCGGCTATAGCTGAGCTGAAGCTTAAAGCAGAGCAAAGTAAGTCTGCATTTTCACTCATTCTATTTTTAAGCCTATACTAAAACATCAGCACATACTGAGACCTGTTTACAGCCATGATGGTAAAACATTACGTCAATAAATTGACGTAAAATATTGCAGCTCCCAAGGTGGTTTGCCTTTTGTTGAAATGACAGAATGGCTCTTCTGAGGGTTTCCCACTGGTCCTTTTTGCCCTGTTTACTCATCCACTGGCTTCAGGACATCAGGTGACATCAGCACCTCATTGCAGCCCAACATTATAACCGAAGCTCGGTTTGTCTCTTCAGTCTGTTTGTTCAGCTGGACTCTTTGTCTTGTGTTGTAGGCAAATTAGATCATCTTCCTTCTCGCTTGGCGGCACTGCTTTGATGTCAGAACCTGCTATTCATACCTGAGCTTGTTCATGATGCCGCCTATGGCAGTAACTGTAGGCCACAAAAGAGGAAAAGCAAGCACATAATAGAGAGGCACAAAGCGAGAGGACTGGTAGGAGGGAAAGAGGGGGTTTGTGGATGGACCTGTTTAAATGGATCAAGCACAACGATTCAAAGAGCCGGATTCACAAGATTTTTCTTTGTCAGGCTTGTAGGACCTGTAATCGGATTGTAATCGAATCTTTTGCTGCTGTTAAGCCCCAGATAAGTGATATCGGTTACATTGCCTTTGTTGAGGTTCAGTCCACTTCGTCGCTTTCATGTCAAAATCTTGTGAACTCGCTGTTTTACAGGTGGTGTTATTGTTTAAACCATTTGAATGTGGCGTTTATTTATTTTTTCAAATGATGTTGAAGTGAATGGTGAAAAGTTGCATTACGTGAACAGCCATGAGGACTGAACCAATAGAAACGGTTCAAAATGACTAAATCAAAGTACAGTCATTTACATCCTCCTAACACCTACAATCCTCATATATATTCCAGAAACACAAGCTTTTGTTATGATAAATATTTTGCATCTTTATTCTGGCTGCTTTATCAGCTCCACTGACCAAATAGGGGCAACTTTGTAGTTCAACAGTTAAAATCAAATCACATTTATTGTCACATTGAGTTTATAATTTGATGTTATTTTTACTTTTAGTATGTGTGTGAAAAATCATATATATATATATATAGTAGCAAGTAAGAAACTATAAAAACCTTGTTAAAACCTTGTTATTATCACAGTTAATTACTTGCTTGTTAACTATACAAAATAAAACCTGGAATCAGCCAGAAATGAACCCAACACCATTCGCCAAACTAAACGGGCTGTAAGAAGCTTTACAGACCGCCTGGAACAAAACAACATTAATACTGATCTGGACAAACTGACCAAACTGAGCTGAACCTGATATTGGCTCAGTTTTACGGCTCAGTCTGATTTGGTCCGACTCTGAAGATCAGACACGTCTGGCGAATGGTGTTGGGTTCATTTCTGGCTGATTCCAGGTTGTTCAGCTGTTCTTCTGTCACAGCTGCCGACTGAAAAGCTGCTCAGTGGTGACGACAGTTTGGGAATTTAGTGTAAGGAGCTGGAGAACGAACTGCCGGCTGAGCAGCGAGTGGGCGGAGCTCGTTACTCTGACGTAGCACCAAGCTGCTCGTTAAGGAGCTATAATTAGGAGGAAGGAACTGAACATTAAAACATATTAAAGCCGCGTTCACGGCCAGTTTATTCATTTCTTACTGTATTTATTTAACTGCTGTATTAAAGCAGTAGAGCACTCGAGGAGGGAGTTATCACCAATAACATCACGGCTGGGATGATCTACGGACACCAGATCACAGCCGGGATGGTATTCCGTGATAACGCCCTCCCTCTCGGGTTCTACTGCTTAAATAAACAAAAAAAATAAGAGAGAAAAAATATACACATTATATACACAATATACGCATTAAAATACACCCCTTTCACTATTGCCAGTGTACAGTTTTGCACATTTCCATGTATCCAGTTTACAGACTGTAGTCCATCTGTTTCTCTGATACTCTGTTACCCTGTTCTTCAGTGGTCAGGACCCCCATGGACCCTCACAGAGCAGGTACTGTTTGGGTGGTGGGTCATTCTCAGCACTGCAGTGACACTGACGTGGTGGTTGTGTCTTAGTGTGTGTTGTGCTGGTCTGAGTGGATCAGACACAGCAGTGCTGCTGGGGCCAAATTTACGAAAGAAAATACTTGCAATGGTTCTTAATACAGACGCTAAACAGTCGTAAGAATGGGCCTCATTCTTCAGAATTGTCCTTAATTTGTTCTTAACTGTGTTCTTGAGAAAAGTCCTAGGAAAAATTCTCCGTCAGATTCATGTCATGCTGTTAAAGCACAGCACTGTTCTCACCTTTGTGCTCTCGAGTGTGTGAAGATTTTGTTCTTACCTGATAAGAACAGTGGTCAGTCTGAATCGTCGTAAAAACCGCGTAAGTGGGTTTTAAGAAGTAGTTTCGGACGGTTGGTGAGTGAGGCCCAATGTTCTAAAATGCAGTTCTTGAAAAAAACATCAGAAATTCTCAAGTATTCTCGTAAGATAATCTTAATTACTTGGTAATTATTATTTGAAAATCTTAGATGTGTAGCCCTCTTGTAGAAATGAAATATGCAAAACAATATATAAACACAATGTGTGTGTATGTGTGTGTGTGTGTTATTATATATACACACATGCACACAAGGTATAGAAGTAGGGAAAGCAAAAACCTTCCGAATTTTTAATGCAGTTTAATGTAAAAAAAAAAGGTTTTATTTGAAGTGATTTAGTGTTGCCTCTGGGCAGCCTACACGTTTGGTGTTGCCGCTGGGCAGCCTACACGTTTGGTGTGGCCTCTGGGCAGCCTACACGTTTGGTGTGGCCGCTGGGCAGCCTACACGTTTGGTGTTGCCTCTGGGCAGCCTACACGTTTGGTGTGGCCGCTGGGCAGCCTACACGTTTGGTGTTGCCGCTGGGCAGCCTACACGTTTGGTGTGGCCGCTGGGCAGCCTACACGTTTGGTGTGGCCGCTGGGCAGCCTACACGTTTGGTGTTGCCGCTGGGCAGCCTACACGTTTGGTGTTGCCGCTGGGCAGCCTACACGTTTGGTGTGGCCTCTGGGCAGCCTACACGTTTGGTGTGGCCGCTGGGCAGCCTACACGTTTGGTGTTGCCGCTGGGCAGCCTACACGTTTGGTGTGGCCTCTGGGCAGCCTACACGTTTGGTGTGGCCGCTGGGCAGCCTACACGTTTGGTGTTGCCGCTGGGCAGCCTACACGTTTGGTGTTGCCGCTGGGCAGCCTACACGTTTGGTGTTGCCTCTGGGCAGCCTACACGTTTGGTGTTGCCGCTGGGCAGCCTACACGTTTGGTGTTGCCTCTGGGCAGCCTACACGTTTGGTGTGGCCGCTGGGCAGCCTACACGTTTAGTGTTGCCTCTGGGCAGCCTACACGTTTGGTGTGGCCGCTGGGCAGCCTACACGTTTGGTGTTGCCGCTGGGCAGCCTACACGTTTGGAGTTGCCTCTGGGCAGCCTACACGTTTGGTGTTGCCGCTGGGCAGCCTACACGTTTGGTGTTGCCTCTGGGCAGCCTACACGTTTGGTGTTGCCTCTGGGCAGCCTACACGTTTGGTGTGGCCGCTGGGCAGCCTACACGTTTGGTGTTGCCGCTGGGCAGCCTACACGTTTGGTGTTGCCGCTGGGCAGCCTACATGTTTGGTGTTGCCGCTGGGCAGCCTACACGTTTGGTGTGGCCGCTGGGCAGCCTACACGTTTGGTGTTGCCTCTGGGCAGCCTACACGTTTGGTGTGGCCGCTGGGCAGCCTACACGTTTGGTGTTGCCGCTGGGCAGCCTACACGTTTGGTGTGGCCGCTGGGCAGCCTACACGTTTGGTGTGGCCGCTGGGCAGCCTACACGTTTGGTGTTGCCGCTGGGCAGCCTACACGTTTGGTGTTGCCGCTGGGCAGCCTACACGTTTGGTGTTGCCGCTGGGCAGCCTACACGTTTGGTGTGGCCGCTGGGCAGCCTACACGTTTGGTGTTGCCGCTGGGCAGCCTACACGTTTGGTGTTGCCGCTGGGCAGCCTACACGTTTGGTGTTGCCGCTGGGCAGCCTACACGTTTGGTGTGGCCGCTGGGCAGCCTACACGTTTGGTGTTGCCGCTGGGCAGCCTACACGTTTGGTGTTGCCGCTGGGCAGCCTACACGTTTGGTGTTGCCGCTGGGCAGCCTACACGTTTGGTGTGGCCGCTGGGCAGCCTACACGTTTGGTGTTTCCGCTGGGCAGCCTACACGTTTGGTGTTGCCGCTGGGCAGCCTACACGTTTAGTGTTGCCTCTGGGCAGCCTACACGTTTGGTGTGGCCGCTGGGCAGCCTACACGTTTGGTGTGGCCGCTGGGCAGCCTACACGTTTGGTGTGGCCGCTGGGCAGCCTACACGTTTGGTGTGGCCGCTGGGCAGCCTACACGTTTGGTGTTTCCGCTGGGCAGCCTACACGTTTGGTGTTGCCGCTGGGCAGCCTACACGTTTGGTGTTGCCGCTGGGCAGCCTACACGTTTGGTGTGGCCGCTGGGCAGCCTACACGTTTGGTGTGGCCGCTGGGCAGCCTACACGTTTGGTGTTTCCGCTGGGCAGCCTACACGTTTGGTGTTTCCGCTGGGCAGCCTACACGTTTGGTGTGGCCGCTGGGCAGCCTACACGTTTGGTGTTGCCGCTGGGCAGCCTACACGTTTGGTGTGGCCGCTGGGCAGCCTACACGTTTGGTGTTTCCGCTGGGCAGCCTACACGTTTGGTGTGGCCGCTGGGCAGCCTACACGTTTGGTGTTGCCGCTGGGCAGCCTACACGTTTGGTGTTGCTGCTGGGCAGCCTACACGTTTGGTGTGGCCGCTGGGCAGCCTACACGTTTGGTGTGGCCGCTGGGCAACAAACATATTTAAGCAATTTCTCACAACAGAAAAAAATTCTATATGTGATACTGATTGTTACAAAAATGAACCTTGCACTGAAAAATGCTGTGAAATTGCTTTTTGAGAGAAGCCTGTGTGTAAAACTGTTTCTAAGCATGTCATCCACAAACCGAACAAGGTCAGAAAATGACCCTGAAATGTGAGAGAGTGCCTTTGATTGTGATTAAACGTTTATCATGTCATTATAAAGTGAGGAAAACGGGTTTGTTGCCCTGAGGCACCATCATGCAATAGAGGGTTAATGGTTATTCCACTCAGAGGAGCAAAATGGGGGGAAACTATCAAACCAAGGGTTTAAAAATTTTAGCAAACAAGATCTAGAGGTGATGGAGGAAGAAACAGCCAACAGGAAAAAAATCCTCATTGGAAAATACAGTAATTATGGGGCGACGACAGAAAGCGAGAGACGAGGATTGGCAAGAGAAGCAGAGGCTGCGTCCGAATTAGATACATTTAGATGATGACCTCGTCAACTCGCGAGTGTGGGTCTGTCACAAGATTAAGAAAATTTTTAAAGATATAATATTTTCAAGAATAGCACTTTTTCTTAGAATTGTTATTAAGAAAAAGAAAAGATCGTTTTTAAAGTTATTTGAACCTTTTTTCATAACTTGTTTTCTGAAAAATGAAGACTTTTTCGTGAATCCGGCCTCTGGAGTTTTGTCCACTCACTGTCCACTCTATTAGACACTCCTACCTTGTCGGTCCACCTTGTAGATGTAAAGTCAGAGACGACAGCTCATCTGCTGCTGCACAGTTTGTGTTGGTCATCCTCTAGTCCTTCATCAGTGGTCACAGGACGCTGCCCACAGGACGCTGCCCACAGGACGCTGCCCACAGGACGCTGCCCACAGGACTCTGCCCACAGGACGCTGCCCACAGGACGCTGCCCACAGGACGCTGCCCATAAGACGCTGCCCACAGGATGCTGCCCACAGGACGCTGCCCACAGGACTCTGCCCACAGGACGCTGCCCACAGGACGCTGCCCACAGGACGCTGCCCATAAGACGCTGCCCACAGGACGCTGTTGGATGGATATTTTTGGTTGGTGGACTGTTCTCAGTCCAGCAGCGACACTGAGGTGTTTAAAACTCCAGCAGCACTGCTGTGTCTGATCTACTCAGACCAGCGCAACACACACTAACACACCACCACCACGTCAGTGTTACTGCAGTGCTGAGAATGATCCACCACCCAAACAGTACCTGCTCTGTGAGGGTCCATGGGGGTCCTGACCACTGAAGAACAGGGTAAAAGGGCCTAACAAATTACGCAGAGAATCAGTCACTTTAGAAGTTCAGGTGATTAAAATCAGGTGGACTACAGTCTGCTCCTATATGGTCAGTGGAGCTGATGAAGTGGACAGTGAGTATTAATGCAAAATATGTATGACGCGTTGGATATTAACCGTCTCTCTGTGTGATTTCACATCAGTTTTAGGGGTTAAAAATTTATAGTCACATTCAAGCTCGAACCACAAAAGAATTTATTTCTCTGATTTACTTCTTGTTTTTATAAGGAACATTTTGGTCTTGTTTCATGGCCATTGCCAAAGAGACTTTTTGTGCTGTTTACTTTTTTCACTGGAGTACAATCTGAAACAGACCTTTTCCCTAAAACCGAGGCCCAATTACCGGGAACAGCGCGGATGTTAAGCTCCGCAGGGAGCCGGCGTGTTGCTGCGAGTCAGACCCAGTTTGTGGGGTTTAACTGTACCTCCGAGACCCTGACTTCTCCATCACCGAGTCAGAACTGCAGAGACAAAAACCCAATCATTACCTTTTAAAGTGAGATGTTTATGAGGGCCGAGTGCCTTTGACGTCAGTGGATGTTCTGAACGGAGTGCCAGTGTCAATAAAGGCTCGTTCAGGGTCGGGTTCGAAAAAGAAATAATGTTCCTTAGCAGGCAGAGACCTGCAGACACGAGGTCATGCAGTTATGTCTGATTTTCACCGGAGCCTCCTGTGACACATCCGCCCCGTCCTGCAGTCGTCTGCCCGCTTTACTGTGCCCGTGGTAAAAGCCCACTCCTAATGAGGCTGGTCTTGTTCTGTGTGCCCACCTGACTTGGGGAAGTGATTTGGCTGGAAGTAATGCGGCGTTTAAAGGAGCGCCGGAGTCCTAGCAACCGCGGTCGACATGGCAATAGGGGACATGAACTCGGTGAACTAATGAAAATGAGCAAAACCGAGTGCTGTTCTTGTTTCTCTCCACAGACCGAAACTATGTGCTAAAGGATCCAACAGCACGTCGTCCATCAACTCTGAGGTAAATTATCATCTAGATTAGAGACAGACGCTACTGAGCTTTACAGAGCAGACAACACAAGACAGGCTTACTTTACTCCTCTGTCTGACTGACTGTCTGTCTGTGTGTCTGTCTCTGTCTCTGTGTATGTGTCTATCTGTCTCTGCTGGTGTATGTCTTTCTGTCTCTCTGTATGTGTCTGCCTCTCTATCAGTCTGTGTTTCTACCTGTCTGTCTGTGTCTCTCCTTCTGTCTCTCTGTCTTCCTGTCTCTTTCTGTTTGTGTCTTTCTGTCTCTATGTGTGTGTCTGTTTGCCTCTTTGCTGTTGTATGTGTCTTTCTGTCTGTCTCTGTTTCTCTGCCGGTGTATTGGTCTATCTGTCTTTGTCTGTCTTTGTATCCCTCTGTCTCAATGTGTGTCTTTCTGCCTGTTTCTGTCTCTTTCTGTCTGTCTGTCTGGCTATATATCTGGGTGTCTGTCTGGGTATCTTTCTGTCTGTCTGGTTGGGTATCTAGATGTGTGTGTGTGTGTGTGTGTGTGTGTGTGTGTGTGTGTGTGTGTATCTGTCTAGGTGTCCCTCTGTCTGGGTATCTGTCTGTCTGGGTATCTGTCTATCTATCTGTCTCTCTGTCTATATGTCTGGGTATCTGTCTGGGTATCTTTCTGTCTGTCTGGCTGGGTATCTAGATATCTGTCTGTCTGTGTGTGTGTGTGTGTGTGTCTGTCTATCTGTCTAGGTATCCGTCTGTCTGTGTCTGTGTCCCTCTGTCTAGGTATCTGTCTGTCTGTCTGTCTAGGTGTCTGTCTGTCTTAAACCTGTTGGAGACAGCAAAGCAACACAGCAGTTCCCAGAGTTAATGTATGCTGTGACCTGGCTGACTGCTTTCTCAAAGTCTCTGCTTGCAGTCCAGTGCAGTCCATAGCTACATTAGCCTTTTAGCTCCAGTGCTACAACTAAAGAAGGTTCAGACACCGAACATGTCTTGGCTGAATCACATTTTGAATAAGGGAGGACGTCTTTGTAAATCTATTTTTTGACGTTGTAATGTATTCCAGGTTCCAGAGGGGGCGCCAAACTCAAGCGCTGATGGCAGTGAACTGCAGCTAGTGGCTGCAAATCATGCTGAGCCACAGCTTGTTCCTGAAAAAGACAACAGCCTCAGTCCGCCTCACCCAGGTACTGAAATAACGGCATCTAATATTTTAAAAAGTTTAAAGCTGCACAAGATTTTTGTTTTTAGCATTACTGAGCGAGGAGGATTAAAAGAGGCTAAAATATGATGCAAGTTGCTGTGAGTCGCCCTATAAAACAGCCTGAAATGATCATTTAAAAGTCTTAAATGAGTTTTTCACGTCACGCTGC